>NW_027223755.1:2803953-3261453 GCF_028538775.1 Myotis yumanensis
TTTCACTGAGTTCAAGGAGCATGATAAACTTGGCCTTACAGTAAACTCTGGGAAAGACATGAATATGGAATAAAGACCAAATCCCAAGACTAAGGAATCTCGCCTAAGCGTAAGGGCGCAATTGAAACAGACTTCCTCTAATAAAACCTAAATCATGCCTTTACAATGGCAAGGTAATCTGTCAGTAATTTAATGATTTACTAGAATAAAATTCACTTTTTTCAAAGTAAGATAATAGAATTCACAGTTTCTCTAATACATCATTTATAATATTTAGCATATAATGAAATATGGTTACACAGGCAAGAAACAGGAAAACTTAAACCAAAGAGGAGTGGGGTGAGTAGTGGAGATAGGAGCAGACTCAGGATATTGAGCTTAGAAAAAATATTTGATAATAACTAAGATGAATATATTAAATAATTTATAGGAATAGATGGATATAATGAGTGAAGAGACAGTAAATTCCAGTGTAGATGTGGAAGCTGTAAAAATGAAGCAAACAAATCCTAAAACAGATTTTGCTACTGAAATTTTATTAGATGGGCTCCACAGCAGATTGTATATCCACACATGAAGAACCAGTGACCTTGTAATACAGATCTATAGAAATTATACAAATGAAAGCACAAAAAGAATGAAGACTGAAAAGAAAAATACAACCTTAATGATCTCTGAAATTAAAACAGGAGGTATAACACCTGTGGAAATGAAGTCCAAATTATGGCAATGTCCATTTAGAATACCCTGGAAGGGAAAAATGAAAGTGCTATTAACATACTAGGATGGTCAACAAAAAAAGTCTTTCATGCGTTTATTAAAAAGGTCTGTTGAGTACCTGTGGTATACCAGTAGTCTAAGCTATGGAGATACAGTGGTGAACAAGAAAAGCAAGGCTTCTGATTTTGTAGACTTTACCATCTATCTATGTAAAACAAACACTGAACTCTAATTTTTCATTATCAGAATAAGTTCTCTAATAAAGATAAAGTAAGGGGATATCATGGAGAGTAGGCAGGCACTACTCTACGTAGCACCCAGGAAGATCTCCCTGAAGAGGAGATCAGTGGGGTCTGAAAGGCACAGCAGAGTAAGCCCTGGGACTGTAGGCAGAGCATTTGGGAGGGAGAAAATAATGAAAGGTCTTAAGGTAGAAGGAAGTGTCACATGTTTGAGGAACATAAAGAGCAGGTGTAGCTGGAGGACAGTGAGTTAAAGGGACTGTCATACAAAGTAAGGTCACAGAGGTCATAACAGGGCAGGCCAGGGAGAGGAGCTTGGCATTGTCTTTGTGCAACTGGAAGATATTAAAGAGATTTAAGTGACAGAATCATTCCAGGCCATGATTTATGCTTTTAACAGATCATTGTGGGAGGAAAAGATGTTATCCGAGTAGAAACAAGAAACTCGACGTTGACTGGGCCAGGTGAATAGCCTTGAAGTTCTCCTGGGGCCTTCGTCGGCAAACTGCGGCTCGAGAGCCACATGCGGCTCTTTGGCCTCTTGAGTGTGGCTCTTCCACAAAATACCATGTGGGGGTGCACACGTACAGTGCGATTGAAACTTCGTGGCCCATGCGCGGAAGTCGGTATTTTGTGGCAGAGCCACACTCAAGAGGCCAAAGAGCCACATGTGGCTCTCGAGCCGCAGTTTGCAGACCACTGTCTGGGGGATAATGAAAAGGATGAATCAAAGGTGAACTCAGGTTTGGGGCGTAAGCAGTTGGGGGCTGGTAAATATGAGATAGAGGAAGCTGGCCTGAGCAGGTTCCGGGTGGGAATTCAAAGGCCTATTTTGGACATGGAAGGAAGGTTAAGGTCCCTTCAAGATATCCAAGAGGAGACGTGCAGCAGGCAGCCAGGTGTAAGACAGTAAAGTTCAGGGACAATGTAGAATTATGTGACGATGTTGGCTCTTGGAGCCTCATCGCTGTGGACTTACATTTTGACTCTAGTTACTAACGGTGTGACTTGGTCAATTTACTTAATCCTCGTGTGCCTCATTTTTCTCCTCTGAATGAAACACATGTCTATTGTAGGTGTCCCGATTGAGGATTCAATGAGGTTATGTAGAAAAATGCCCATGTGCTTTGTTCCCATTAGATCAGCAGTTCTCAACCTGTGGGTCGAGACCCCTTTGGCGGTCAGATGACCCTTTCACAGGGGTCGCCTAAGACCATCCTGCATATCAGATATTTACGTGACGATTCATAACAGTAGCAACATTCCAGTTATGAAGTAGCAAGGAAAATAATGTTATGGTTGGGTCACAACATGAGGAACTGTATTTAAAGGGCCAGAAGGTTGAGAACCACTGCACTAGATGATTGCAATGAATGCATAAAAAACTGCTGGAGGAACTGACAGTTGATTAGTTTCAGAAGGAAAAGGTGGAGAGGACAAGAGAATTGGCTTCAAAACACAATTGTCTTAGTACTTGATGGCTTATTGTTTCAGGTATTATCTTTTTTTTTTTTTACTTAAATCTTTATTGTTCAGATTATTACAGTTGTTCCTATTTTTCCCCTCCACCTGGTTCCCACCCCACCCTCCGCCCTCACTCCCCACCCACTGTCCTCATCCATAGGTGCACGATTTTTGTCCAGTCTCTTCCTGCACCCCCCACACCCCTTTCCCCCCCAAGAATAGTCAGTCCACTCCCTTTCTATGCCCCTGATTCTATTATAATCACCAGTTTATTCTGTTCATCAGATTATTTATTCACTTGATTTTTAGATTGACTTGTTGATAGAAGTGTATTTGTTGTTCATAATTTGTATCTTTACCTTTTTCTTCTTCTTCCTCTTCTTAAAGGATACCTTTCAGCATTTCATATAATACTGGTTTAGTGGTGATGAACTCCTTTAGCTTTTCCTTATCTGTGAAGCTCTTTATATGACCTTCAATTCTGAATGATAGCTTTGCTGGATAAAGTAATCTTGGTTGTAGGTTCTTGGCATTCATCACTTTGAATATTTCTTGCCACTCCCTTCTAGCCTGCAAAGTTTCTGTTGAGAAATCAGCTGACAGTCGTATGGGTATTCCCTTGTAGGTAACTGAGTCTCTTTCTCTTGCTGCTTTTAAGATTCTCTCTTTGTCTTTTGCTCTTGGCATTTTAATTATGATATGTCTTGGTGTGGTCCTCTTTGGATTCCTTTTGTTTGGGGTTCTCTGCGCTTCCTAGACTTGGAAGTCTATTTCTTTTACCAGGTGGGGGAAGTTTTCTGTCATTATTTCTTCAAATAGGTTTTCAATATCTTGCTCTCTCTCTTCTTCTGGCACCCCTATAATTCAGATATTGGTACGCTTGAAGCTGTCCCAAGGCTCCTTACACTATCTTCGTATTTTTGGATTCTTTTTTCATTTTGCTTTTCCGGTTGGGTGTTTTTTGCTTCTTTGTATTTCAAATCTTTGACTTGATTCTTGCGATCCTCTAGTCTGCTGTTGGAACTCTGCATAATATCATTTATTTCAGTCAGTGTATGCTTAATTTCTAGTTGGTCCTTTATCACAACCTCAAGGGTCTCATTAGATTTTTTGAGGGTCTCATTAAGTTTGTCGGCGGTTTCTAGAAAATTCTTGAAAAACCTTAAAAGTGTGGTTTTGAACTCTATATCCAGTCATTTGCTTTCCTCCATTTCTGTCATTTGTGTCCTGTTTCTTTGTCTCTGCATTTTTTTATGCTTCGCTGTGTCGATAGAGTGGTTTTCTGTGTTAGGTGTCCTATAGGGCCCAGTGGCTCAACTTCCCCAACTACCTGAGGTAGACACTCTTGGTGCACCCCATGTCTTGTTTCAGGTATATCTTAAAATTTAATTTAAATACCAAAAAAATGGCCTATACGAAATGGGTAATATATCACAGAATAAAGGTTTGGAGTGAGAAAAATATCTTCTGACAGAGTTGTAAGAAACATATAAACTGCCAGAGGAGGGAGTGAGATTCCAGGTACAGAAGATATTTCAGCAGAAGATGGGAAAATGTCAGAGCTTTATTCAGGAGCTGCGGGTATAGGGTGAAGACAGCACAAAATGACCATAAAAGTCCCTCCTCAATTGCCTTTTCCTTTAAATCTACAATTACAATACAGGGTGGAGCAAAAGTAGGTTTAGAGTTGTATGTGAAACACAGTTTATTTCTGTGTTATTATTTATTAATTATTGTACCCTTTTCTATATGAACAACCATAAGCCTACATTTGCCCCAGTCTGTACAATTTTCCTCTCATTTGGGGAAATTTGTATTAGAGATTAAAAATCAAATTTTATTTTTTTAATTGCAATATCACTGTGTACCTAAGACAGAAGGCTTGATCACAGGCACATTATATACTAAAGAAATTTTGATGCATTTACATGTTTTTATTATTTACTCACCAAATACACACATTTAATACACGCATACACATGAAGGCAATGATTTTACCCATGTGACTCATAGGTCTCTTTTGCAGAAAAGACTATTCTATTGCCTATGAAGTCATAAACAGCTCTTTGGCTCTGTTTTATGTTTGGAAAAACTAAAAATAGAGGATTACCCATACCACCTATGGTCTTTACTCTGAATTCCCGGGGAATGCCTGAACTCAGAGTTCTATTTTTAAACCTGTCAATACATATTTAGAAGAGAATAGAAACAAAGAAATCTCTACTTCTTTCTCTTTAAATTAGTTTTCCTTTTAAATTACCAGTCTCAGAGGAGAGAAAAAAAATCACTGCTATGCTTGGCATTTCTGCTTACTGATCCATAAAAGGAAATTGCGTTGAATTTTTTCCCAGGTTTAAGAATGGGCAAAGCTATGGCTGTGTTTCTTCTGTTTACCTCCCTTTTATGACAAGAATGAAGATAATGACCGAAATCTATGAAATCCTTAAATGTTGTCAGATAGCCGTCATATTTCTATGCCTTCCCCACCGACTGCCCCGTCCAGCGTGATTTAATACTACATTGAAGTCAGCCCCGCGAGGACATCATAAACAGCTCTGTTTAAAGGGCATTGTGAAGGGGAGCCTTTAATCTGATTGATGAAATAAATGGAAAGTAATCTATCCTCTATTCAACAGCTTGTTGATGATATGAAAGAATTCCGACCCAAGCAAGCACGGCTTTAAAGAGAAAGGCCTCTTTCATCCTGTCAGCCTCTCACTTTTAGAAAAAAGTTAAGTTTTTCATCATGGTTCAGGGGAGTCCTTGTAAAACGTTCATTGAAAATTTAAGAGCAATTACAGTGTCAGACAGCTAGAAAAATTGCTTTTACTGAGTGAGAGTTCTCTGACAGATGCATTGTGGGAGAATTGATCCTTTCTAAGGGATAAGTGAATTGTCATTGTTCGGCTCTTCTCCTGACATCCAGCTACATGTCATCTGCTTTGTAACAGGAGATTTGAATCAGACAACTGTACTCAACACGAGACAGTGTCTAGATTAGTTCTGCAAAGAAATGAGGCTCGCTCTGCATGGCGTCAGCTGAGCTTTTAAAGATTACAGATGAGCAAGGGTTTCAAAAAAAAAAAAAGTTAGAAAAATCAAAAAACCAAGCTTTAGAGCCACTTCAGAAAGCCTGGACGTGTAACCTGCAAGGAAGCCTGTCAAATCCTATGGAAGCCACCGAGAGGGGAGAGCAGTGGGTGCCCCCGGCTCCATTAACTGGAGGCCAGAGGAGAGCGAGGGCAGCCGCCCTGCTCCCCAGAAAGGACACGATTCCAGGGACCAGGCGGGATCAGCTCCCTGCGGAGGCGAGGAAGAGGAAGGAACGAAGGTGTTGGTGGGCAGGGGCTGGAGAGGAAGGGCTCGCAGGTAACATGGCTGTGAGGAGGCGGTGGCCTCCTGCCTGGGAGCCTCCCTCCCGGGACCAGCTGCAGGGGAAGGGCCAGCTCTGGCCTGGTCTGGAGAGCGGCTGGAGGAGGGGCCCGGAGCGCCCAGCAGACCCACCGGGGAGCTTGGCGCTCGCTGGCACCGCCAGGCTTGGGGTGAAGGCACGTACTTGCTGTGGCGAATGTGCATTTTAATCAATAAACTCCCTCCCTGCGCTGCATAGATTTTCACCCTGGATTCCCGTCTGAAATATTTCGGCTGTGTGATAAAAAATATTGAGTGGGACTGGAGGTGATAAAAGGAAAAAAGAAAAGAAGAAAGTTTCAATGGTTTTGGGAATGACTGTTTCCAACGTGAATTCATTTTATTATTTTACATGTATGATTTCTTATACCATTTTAAATGGAAATAAATGTATGTTCAAATGTATCTTCCACCAGTGCTTTGGACAACCTTAGCTTTTGAATATTTCCACTTAAACTTGGGCCAACACGAAGAATGCTACCGGGTGGGGAGAGTCCGGGTAATCTCAATTTGGGGGGGAGGGTGGCTGGCATTGGCCAAAATAGGTCAAGTTTTCATAGAATGGTTCAGATTTTTAAACTTTTGTATAATCGTGTTTTCAGTTCCCAGGAAAAATTGTACACTTAGTCCAATCACTTTAAAATACTTTTAGAAATGTACCTCGGCTTTAGAAAAACAGCAAGAGATTCACTCTCCTTTCTTGAGTTTCTCTTGTTCTGTAATACCATTAAGAATTGTTTTTAAAAAACAGACTTCAGAGTCTGCAGAAACACGGACTGTCAGTGTCACCTTTGCCAGCGAAGCTGTCTTACCAGCACAGCGGCCTCTGTGCGTTTCCTGCTCCAGCATCCTTGCCATTGGCGCTTCTCTGCAGCCCTTTATCACTGTTTATTTGACTCCTCAAATGAATTGATAATGATTCGAGAGGGCAAACTCGGATTCTGCGAGCAGCAAGCAGTTCAAATTAAACAGCACACCAATCTGCCCGCTTCCATTCCGGGCACTTTCCCTTCAATATCGCTGCGCATTCATTTCACTCAGGTTGGCAACGTGCAGTTAAGTAGTTTGCTAACAACTGAATTATTTCACGTGTCTCTGTCCTCGGCAGAAATACATCACTTGGTGAATTGCATACGTGGGGAACTATGTGTTATTTAGCCAATCACGTTACAATCCAGAGTGTTTGGCATGATCAATATCACAGTATACACTGGATTGCAAAGAGCTTACTTGATTGCACCGAATTTTATAAGCGTAAATCTGACAGGGAGATAATGCGGTTAAACAGCGTGCCACAAACACACAGATGTTGCATCTATCAGATATTTAAAAACTAATAGGCAAAGGAAATTATTTTTTGCAGCTTTCACAGAGAGCATTTATATAAGGTGCCTGTCTAATGAGATCACTTAGAGTTAGCAAACGGCAGAAATAAAGTGAATATAATATGTTAGAATATATTACAAAGGATAAGCGAATTCAAACGTGCATAAATAGAAACGCATGATTCTCATGCATAAAACTTGTTTTTAACTTGTTAGAAAACATTGCAAGGTAGTCCCGGTCCCGGCAGAGTCCAGGCATTTGAAAAGGGGTAGAGCTATGTTTGGTCACGTGTACTCGGTGCTCCTTAACTCCACACTGTGAAACATGCAACAGACAGAACCAGGAGGCATTTATTCATCCACAACGGGACAATGTAAGGCTGCATGTGAGAAGGCAAGGCAATGAGCCTGTGAAATCTACCTCAGCAGTGGCCGTAGGGATCCATAGGAAACATGTCATGATGGTGCATTCTGTTAAATAACATCAGGCGATTTTTCCTTAGGAAAATAGAGTTTACTTTCATTTTACCTCTAGGCTCATTTTACCCAAAATTATTTCTGACAAAAATTGTCAGCGATGAAAAAGCATTATTTTTCTCTTTTCAATTGCACTCAAACATACTCAAGTGGCTGGAATTCTTTAGTTGTAAACACATTATGGGGTGGGGGAGGGGGAGCAATTTTAATTGAGAAAAATGAGAACAGAATTATTTTCATCGGCATATTGAAATTTTCGGGAAAACATACCATTGACTTTTTATCTAGTATCCTTACTATTTAGAAAGACCCAATCACTACCCGTTGATGAGTCGCTCCTTGTAAATGCTGTCCCTTTATGACAATGGCCACCGCGGAGGGGAGCGTGCCAGGCCTGCCCCGTGTTCCTGACAGCCCCCCGCACTGATTGGAGAGGATTCCTGCAGCTTCTCTCCGCCTGGCAGGGAAAATAAAGCCCCGAGCATTTACTGTGAGATTTTTACGGTGACTCCGTGTTTGGAGAGAAACAGAATAAATGTTGTGCGATATTTATGGTGGGAAGGCACGTCCTTCCTCCGACAGTCAGCGGCCCGGGTTCACTATGAACTCGGTCGTCTGTAGCTGTATTTGTGTAACTTCACCATCTGCGGGCAAGTCTATCATCTAATGTCACTTTATGAACGTCTCCGCAGAGCAGGCTGTTTCTTCCCAATATGTATAGAAGAATTACTTTAATCTTTTTTCTTCTATGAGAACAGATAAGACTTATCTGCTGTATATACCTGATGAAACACTTATCTATTTGGATAATTAATGAATCCATTTTGAGCACATGCTATGCTATCCATCTTTTGTGGTTCAAAAATGGGTGACAGTGTGATTATGTCTTGGAGAGATAAGTAAATGTGTATATTCTTAGATCCTCTGGCTTTTAAAATACCGGCGAAGCAAAACTGTGGCAAATTAGTTATTTTTCTTATTCTGGGCTTCAAATTGGCTAATTCTGTCTATTTGGTTATATGAAGGGTATATTATATCACAGTCAGTCATTGAATTGCACTGAAGTTGAATATACGAATGATTTATTATTATTTTACATATTTATATATATTTTAAATGTGGGGCATAAAACACTTCTCTGAGCAGGGTTGATGGAGAGATGAGCAACAGATACAGTCCCCCTACTGACTCCTCTCGGGAGAGTGTTGGGAACGGGAGACACATGGACCTTCTCAGAGGCGCACTCGCCAGTGGCCGAGTGAGGGGGTGGGGGGGACAAGCAGCCTTGCTAGCAGGGGCCCCCCAGTGCAGCTCAGACTGCCCCGAGGGGAAGCACAGCCGGGACCTGTATTTTAAAGAGCTTGAGGACCCCTACAGTGTATCTAAGAGTTAGAATTATTTTCTTCTTAATCTCAGAAAATGATGAGATGCCTACTCTTTTACATTCCTATATTTTACCACACCTGAAGTGCCCGGGAAATCTGGCTTGTGTATTTAAGTTCATAAAGCCCCCAAATATTTTCCTGGCACACTCTCTCCCACACCCGCCCATTCCGGTATCGCCCATCTCCAGTCTTGAAACTCTTCTCGGAGTCCCTCTAAGGAGAGATGGGTTGCCCCTTTGTCCTGTTGCCTGTACTTGAAGTAAAAAACATTAACCGCCAGAAAGCATTATAATCACATTCCAAAACAGGTAAAAGTAGATGGTGTGAGAGGTGAAAGTATGTTTAACTAAAAACGGTGCCAAGAACAGGACATCAAGGTTGGAATAGGTTGGAGTTAAAGACGCTTTTTATAAAACACTTTTCCCCCACTCTCTGTATTTCTCACTGTGCGATCTGGGAATCCCAAGTCCCACGGCCACACGGGATGTGCGCACGTGTGCACGTAGCTGACCCAGCAGGGTCCCCGCAGACCAGCGGAGGCCCAGACAGAGGCGCACCTGCCCAGGGGGGCCTTTGCCTTCAATGTGACGTGGAAGTTGTAACGTCTTCCCATGGAAATGTATCTTATGAGGAGGGTGAGGCCTTCGCCAGCTCCGAGACTTACTGAGTGTCTCTCTCATGCTGGTGAGGCTGAGCTCCAACACTCGCTTTGTTTGTTTAATTTTAAGGGACGTGAGGGACTCCTTCCCATCAACTCAGTCGGTTTTAGGGACAGTTAGGCAGTGGGGGGGGGGGGGGCGGGGAAGGGGAGGGGGAGGGAGGACGAGAGCAGCTTGAACCCGGAGCGTTCTCTGCCGGCCGCCCTGTTATCGTCGCCCTGGTAATGGCATGCTACCATCGGGGTTGGCTTTCCCTAGCGATTAAAGAAATGGAGAGATAGAAGAGGGGACAGGCTGCAGCGGCGATAACAGGCTATCTGCATGGGTTATATTTAAAGCTGTGATGACACTAAACTCTTCCCTTAAAAATGCATTGCTCTTCGTGATGTGTCTCACAGACGTTAAGGCTGACAAATAGTGTGCGATGTCAAGAATGCCTTATAGAGTTAACTTTCCCCGTGAAGATCCGCCTCTTCTTAAAGAGAGACAGGCGATAGATTTATACTAGGTATATTTCCATATCAGAGAATGGCAAGTATTTTTAAAGCTAATCAACAAAACCTAGGTTACACAGTACTTCCCAAAGTCATGTGACTTAGAGACTTTATTCAGAAAACGTCTGGTGGGACAATGATATTTCAATAGAACACATGTTGGAAAATGATCTCCTGTTAGAGGAGTAGATGACAAGGTCTAGATCTCGTGAGAGACACGTCATCCATAAAGCAGCACGGAGCCGGGGGTGGGGGGAGACCAGAGCATTAGGTCATGATGCAGATGCTAAAGTCTAGAGAAAATGCAAAGCAAAACAGTTTTCCAAGCACTTGGCCTCGCTGTGGAACACGCTCTAGAAGTCGGTTCTGAAAGATCGGCATGGTTTAAACTCTGTATTTCATGAATATCGAGAAGTCATTAAAGTACCGATACCCTCCCTTCTTCCATTTTGCTACATCAGACACTCAGCACCATATGTTTTAAAATAGTCTTTTTGCTTCCAATTACTCCCTCATCAAAAGCCACCCTGCCTGACATCGTATCAAACTTCTAATGATCCCACATGGTTTAAGACAATGTGGGATCAAGGATTTAAAAAGTGGTGAAGATCATAAGAGCTGTAAGGGAGGCAGAAACCACTGTGGCCTAGAAGGCTCAGCAGAAGTCCTTGGGGAAAGTGGCACTTGAGTGAAGCTAAGGCACTAAGTGAAAGAAGGTCATGGTCAAGACCGTGCATGAGGGAAAGTTGCCTAAGACCCTGCGTATACAGACTAAACTGAGGTGGCAGTGTGACCGCAGTGTGGTTTTCAGTGTTGACTTTCAGTGATCGCTCACTGAAACGATGATGCACATCTGGGCTGCATATGGATGCGGGGACTGTCTCCCTGATGCCGGTTCCCTGGTTGTCCTCTTCCTCACTGAGCGTGATTCTCCTTCGTGTTTTCCTCCGTGAAAGATCGTCACAGTTTTCTGTTACTCTGACCCCTAACTTGAGTCAGGAACAAGACGTCCAGTGAGAACTATTCTTATCTCTAAGTCTGCAAATGCCTGTGCTTGGACTCCGACGATGGTTTTTATAGCTCTGCCTCTTTCTGTTCCCTGAATTATGCAAAATTATGGTGAAGGATGCCTATGAGGAGGGGTTTACCGGTGTAGAGCACCTGGGCTCTTAGGAGTGACTACCTGCACCGACCCTCCTGAAAGAATGTTCCTGGTTAGTCTGTTTACCGCGCCACACTTTCAAATGCTACTCACCCCACTCCACCCAGCCATTGGTTGCTTGAATTCCGTTGGTGAACTAGTCCACATTTAACCATATATTGTTTTATAATCATGGCATTGCTTTGTTCACTGCCAGAAATTAAACTGTTTAACAGAAGCACATAAATTAAGGTGGTAAATAGTTTCTGGGGTTTAATCAATTTAATTAATTAAGACCTGAGTAATCTTGGGCTTAAACCCCTAAGTTTTCTCATTCCTCTTTTGCTATGCCTATTGTTTACTAAACACACACACACACACACACACACACACATTCTCTCTCACATGCACACACACACACATATTCTCTCTCACATGCACACACACACATTCTCTCTCACATGCACACACACGCACACACACCCTGCTATTTAGCCTTCTATCTTCTGAAACTCTCTGGATTCCAGGCTTAGTCTGACATGAAAACAATCTAAGAAGAGTTTTGATGGTGGAAATGGCCCTAATATATCCAATACTTACAAATATGGTTTCACAAAATAGAGGAAAAAGAAAGGTTATATCTAACGAACTCTAACCCTTATTCTCATGAAATAATGTAGAACCTTGCATTGGGTGGTGATGCTCGCAACTCATACAAAAGCCTCCCAGCAGACAGGGTGTCAAGAGGGAGAAAAGTGACCAGTTGGCGCGGGGCGCGATGGAGAAGAGAAACAGCGGCGGCAGCTCTGGCCGCAGTGGAAGGATTTACACGGGGCTGGTGCCGCGATAGCAGCACCTGCTTCCTATTCCAGCCCGTGCCAGGCAGCACATTGCAGACACCCTGACAATGGAAAGTGTTAAAAAGATAAAAGATAGAGCGGCTTGGCACTTGAGCAGATAAGTGGAGGCTGGGAAGAGGCAGCCAATTGCAACCTGATGGACATTCCCTGGAGGGCGGCAGTGTGGCCCCTGCCGGCAGGCCTCGCCCCGTGGGAGTCGGAAGCCCTGGAGACACAGACGGTGCAGGGATGGCAGCATTGCGCCCAGCAGGGCCACCCGGGGTTTGGAAGTAGCCTCAGCTACTCTACCAGCTTTGTGACTTTGGGCCCAAACTCAAGCCTCAATTTCCCCTCTGAAAATTAGAAAGAATATATCTGCCTCCTATGTTGATTATAAACATTAAATGATTCCACATGTGAATAGTGCGGAGCCAAAGGCTCAGACATAATAAGTACCAAGAAAACAGTGTTGATGTGTGATTTAGCTCTGGGTCCCCTGATGTTTATTAAATTATTGTTGAATGAATGTGAATGAAGTAGTGATGAACATGTACAATACAAATTGTTATTTAAGCAGAAAGTGCAGAACTTCCTTTATCCCTTCAGTCTCTGGGACTAGGGAGTCAATGTGAGTGACTTAGCAAATTGAAGGTCATATTTTCATATTCTTTAATACATTTTGGTCATTTGGTGTGAAAAATCCTTACAAAATTTTACTCTTCTACATATTCTAAGAAAAAGTCAGTGTAATGAATTGGATGTCGGTTTTGGACAGACACGGCTACTGTAAATGGCTGTAGATTACTGCCACTTGGAAGATTTTTTTTGTCTAATTTCAGGATTCTTTTTCCTTGTCTCTAATCCTTGCTGCTGTTTAGTCTATGCCTCCAAAATGCACTTCCAAAAGTTTCCCAAGCACACATGCATCCCCCTGACATACATGGATTCATGATAGCCTTCAAACTGGTCTAGATTTTTAATAAAATACAAGTCCACAGGATTGGATGACTAGGGATGTGAAGACATCTTTTAGGATACTATACGATCTTTGCTATGGAGAGTTAGGAGAGGAATCTGTCTTCTCGGAAAGACATGATTTTCTTACCTGTGGATTCTTAGTTGTGTTCCACAAGCAGGAATATCAGATGCATGGCCCCAGCAAGTGAATTATAACATCTATTTGCTTTGGTTTAATAAAAATAATTGCTCATCTGAAAAATACAACATTGCTTGTTAACTCAGTTTTTCCTGTTATATTTGTAGAGAAGGCTCGATAGTTTCGTAAACATTTTTACATATCAGCTTATAGATATGTTTTTCAAAGTGTTGGGGGTTTTTTGGGGGGGAGCAATTGGCAAAAAATTAATAGCATGTGGCGATCACCCAGACTTATGGGATTCTTCACAATAGGTCAGTTGACTGTCCACGTAGAGTAGAACAAAGGATAAACTTTGAAAACGATGTCTATGAAGTTCCCGTAGATTACATAATATTGGTCCGAGTCTTTAGCGTTGGCCTCTGCTGCTTAGAAACCCACTTGACCTGGGACTTGGCAGTCACCGAGGAAGTTGTCTCAGGCCCTCCTGAATCAAGGAAGCTGAACTGTGTGGGTGACACGGGCGTGTGTCTTCAGCTTCCTCAGACACACTCCAGACGTCCGGAATGCCGTGCGAATTCGTTGTTTCCGATCGTGTCATTCCCTTTCTTAAAATCACATAAAGATGGAACATGGTAGAGAAGTTACTTCATCGTCGGCCGCAGATCCCAGCTCTCTCTCACAACTGCCCTCCGCACCCACCCTGTGATGTCAGACAAACACCCTGCTCTCCAGCCTATCTTGTGCTCAGAGTCCCCTGAACACAGGACAGCCTGTGTCTCTACCATCTGAAAGTAGAAACACTTGTGGGGGTTAGTGTAGCATGAGCCTGATATGAGTCAGCAAGGGAAAGGGAACTTCCAACGTAGCTAAGAAAGCTTGGTTTGCAAGACTCACCCTGAATTAGGGGTCACAGCCTAGCACCACATTCTTTAAGGCTTTCAAACATGGGGGCATCGCTAGGGGTAGTGATCACAATGAGGAGAGATTCAAAATTGAAAAAAATCTAAAAATTATTTCCTGGATCTAGAAGCAGAATGACTGTTGCCTTCCCATGCATGAGGACTTTCTAAGGAAGGACAGTCATTGTTCTGTGACACCCCCACTTGGCCAGACTTACCCCAATGGGTGAAGAACACAACAGGCACATACAGTGAATATGCAGAACATACACACACACACACACACACACACACACACACAGAAACACTTGTTAGCTATTGGAACTGTCCCAAGATAACATGGACTTTCATGGGAATTAGAGAGTTTTCAGTGAGGGCAGGTTTCAAGTACAATCTGACAAGTGAAGAAGATTATACTGGATAACCATGTATCAAGGACCTTGTAGAAGAAATTTAAATATTTGATGGAGTAGAAAGCAGAAGAGTTGAATTATGACCTCTAAGAGCTCTTCAACATAGGGAGATCATGTTCCTCCATAAAAACCTACTAGGAATACTATCATCGCAGCAGCAGTAGTGATGGTCGAGGTCATACCTTCCTCCAATGGACTATTTTCTCTTTCCCAGGCTCTGTGCTCAGCATTGTATAATCCTCACACCTGCCCTATGAAGTCAGTATTCTCACTGTGTTCAATTCATAGGAGAGGAGGTGCAGGTTGAGGGAAATTTCCTAACTTGCCCTCCAACACATTGAGAAGATGAGTCAAGGTTTAAAGACAAGTACGCATGACTAGAGACACTGCCCTCTCACCCAGCACTCAGGGCAGCAGAGCTGAGTTGGCTGGAACTGCAGAGCACGATAGCACAGCCAAAACCTGTGCAGCAGAGCAGGTACCGCCTGGCTGTGTCTAGGAAAAGGCCCCTGTCCCTCATGGGGTTGCACACTGACCTCAACTCCGCGGCACTTACTGGGAGCAGGGCAAACAGCTGCCCCGTGTGTGGACATGAACAAGTAATTTCCTCGTGCAAATTAAGCTCCTTTGCAAGTCTAGTAATTAACCTTAAGAGTCTTAAAAAGTAGTTAGTGCATTGCTACTGGAGTATACTAATAGAACCAATGTGGATTATAAAATGTAATTTTTCTCCCCGAGAGCTTACCTCCATTTCAAAGCAATTGTTACAATGGAAGAGTCTGTGCAGTTTCTCTCCCTAACTTCCCGCTTTCCCAACTCACCCCGCAAGGAAGTACATTATAATAATCATCAAAAGTTTTAGCTGGATGATGATCAAAAATATTATTTTAGGGATGAGAAAAATAGAAATAGGGAAACATTAGCTAGTATCCCCTACTTCACAAAGCAAACATCTAGCATGTTCAGGAATAATATTCAAGTTTGTATATGTCTTCAACAAGATCTTATGACCTGTTCTGTGTACTAAAGACACGTGAATAAAAAGAAATAGAACGTACTCCCTTCTCTCAATGAACAACAAAGAGAAACACACACACATACAGGTACACACACACATACCCATGCACATACACATACACACATGGGCAAAACTAGAGAACAGAAAGTACATGTATATGTTAGAAATGCATTTGGAGATGTTAACCTAAAGTAAAAGAAAGGAAAGACTCTTTGGAGAGGATGATTTTGAAGGACTTCTCAGAGAAGGAGGATATGGTTGTAGGCAAGAGAATATTGAAGTTTCCTAGACCAAGGAAATTAAGCAAATATTCCAAAAAGTTGAAAATGGTACAAAATGAGATGAAATCAGTCGCATGACAAAAAAGGGTTAATTCCTGATTTTAAAAAACATTTCATTGAGTTTTAGAGAGAAGAAGGGAGAGGGGGAGAGAGAGAGAGAAACATTGATATGAGACCAAAACATTGATTGGTTGCCTCCTGCACACACCCTGACAGGGGGATTGAGCCTGCAACCTGGACGTGTGCCCATAACCAGGAATCGAACCAGCAACCTTTGAGTGCACGGGAGGGGGCACCCAACCAACTGAGCCACATTGGCTGGGTAATTCCTAATGTTTTACATTCTATTTATTCTATTTCCAATCTTATAAAACTCTCTACTATTCATCATACACATGATGCCAAACAGGGTACAACATGAGAGAAAATTAGCTGCATAGCGAAGAAGGGTTACTTTCTGACTTTTTACATTCTATTTCTGTTCTCATCAAACTCACTGCTATTCACCATATGCATGATGCACGTTCCCCTGGATGGCCACACTTTGATTCCATTAGTCACTCACAGTCCTGAAGGGCGTTGGCGGGGCTTTTATATACAGCTTATCGAGGAACACTTCTTCTAACACGAAAACATGAAAAAGAAAGACAGGTATCGTATGTTAATACTTGTTATCTTCCAGCAAAATGGTTTTAGGAAACTTTAATGTCCAGATACTTCAAGACGTTGCTGAATAAACCGAACAATGCTGACGCAGCGAGCGTTAGTGGTGCAACAGCCAGCACGCTCACATCCCGGCGCTCCTGACCCCACATCACAGGCTCTCAGAGCTGAGGGGCTGGCTCCTGCATCAGGAGAGGTCCCTCTCCGGGTGCTCCTGGGGACTGGAAAGTCCCCTTAAACCATAAATCCCCACCGCTCTCTTCACCATGACAAGACCTGAGCCTTCCACGTCTGATCAGACTGGTTTCCAGTGGCCGCCTTCCAGAAACTCCCGCCGGGACAAGACGCCTCGCACTCAAGTCGGGGCACGGAACCACAGACCCGAAGCGGCTGAAGAGAAGGCATTCTTTGGGATCAGCCCAGACAGATGAGACTGAGCCGGTGCCTTGTAGGTCAAGGAAATAACGAGAGACAGAAGCAACCAATTGCCTTCGAACCCAAATAACAGGCAGTAGACGGGAGCAGGAGGGGCATGGAGAGATCTCCCAAACACAGAACCTGGAATCATTGAACACCCGGCACGGCCCTGGGGGGAAAGGGAAGTAACAGAACGGAAGCCCCTGGGCGCAAAGGGAGAGGAAGTCCCTCCTCAGACAGGGGCTTGGCCTTCTGCATGGACGGACAGCTGCCGCCATTGCTAGAGTCAGACCGTGGCTGTCCCGCCTCTGTGCTCCTCTCGGCGTTGAGCCCCTTCCTGTTCCTAGACTGTGCCGTGTGTTCCTGTCTGGGCATTTGCTGTTTCTGAGTCTGGAATACTGGCATCTTCTTGCCCTTTGACCCGTCACCGATGTCACATGTTTAAGTTTCACTGTCACCAGAGAGCTTTTTGACGACCCCTCCCACCTTCAGAATCTAGGTTTGGGTTCATCACGGCTCCCTGTGCATCCTCCGCAAAGCGCCTTGCTGGGGTCAGGCAGGCGTCTGTCTGCGTCTCTAACAGGCGGAGACCCATGGCGTCCGAGACCGTGTCCAAGCTGTTCACCCCGCACCCCCAGCGCTCGGCACAGCGCCCAGCATACGGGCAGCTGCTCCGTGAATACTGGGTAAATGAGTGGGTGAATGAAGGTGTTACCTTAGCCTGGAAAGCTGTGAGTGGCTCCGTGAGGAAAAGTAAGTATAATGACCATTGTAATGACAGCCAGTACTCACTGCATTCCCACTGTGTGCGGGCGCTGTGTGGAGCACAGTAAGTGTACTACCTGATTTACCCTCAAAACGATGCATTGGGGACCATTATCATCCCATGTCTTACCTGAGGAAACAGAAGTGGAGGGAGTTAGGAGAAATTCCCAGTATCACGCAGCTAATAAATTTAGAAGCTGGTATTTGGGTGGCTGTCAGTGTAATTTCAGAGGCAGGATCCAGTCTTAATTTAATGCTATGTTTCTAGTAATTTCTTGGTGTTTTAGGGGACAGTGGCAATACCGAACAATTACTCATTGAGAACTTGCTACACTGACTAGGTGGGCACACAGCTTTATTCCAGCGACAATGCCGCCTTTGTTTCCTTGGTTGCCGAGGCTCACCGCTATGCAGTGAGGAGCTGCTCTCATAAACCTGGCCCCAGGGCCATCGGGGGGAAATAAAACGGTTCCGACAGTGACAACGTCAAAGCATAAACTCATTTCCTGAAAGTTAATTCAAGATTAAACATCCGAACTGCTGCATCTTTGGGCTAATGAAGGGGACACATCGAGTGCGGGCCCTGGATGGCGAGGTCCTGAGCAGCACGCAGGGTGAGTGTGAAGGGATATTAAAATGGTAGACCGACAGCCAAATCCGAGTCCAAAGGCAGAGAGGACAGCCAGACCTGATGCCACCGTTCCCCCGGGGGGGTGGGAGGGAGGCCCGAGGCGGGGCCTGGGCGGTGGCCCAGGGGCTCGGGCTGCTCTCAGGGTGTGTGTGCGGGAGGCGCAGGGCAGAGGTGCACAGGCCAGCTGGCCTGGCCCGTCAGTGACAGCGCGCTTCCCGGCTCTGATGACCAACTCGCTCCCGAGGGAGTGTCTGAGCAGCACTGTCTGTGGCCCTTACAAAGGGGTCCGTGCTGTTGATTCTTATTGAACCGCAGAAGAGCTTGGGTATCCAGGTGTTGAAGAAGCAGAATCTCAGGGCTGGGTGAAATAGGCCAGGAGATGAAGGAGCCAGAGGGGAGATGACCACAGAGGGCCAGTCTCCGTGCCCAGCCCTGGGGCTCTGGGCACCGTGTGTAGGAATAGCTGTGCCGCCAGCACCTGAGCTTTGCCCACGGGTGGCTCTTGAAGATTTGGACTTGGCTTGTCCGGGTGGAGATGCACTTTCAGGGTAAATACTGAGGTTCTGATGCCTGAGTCTGAGGGGAGAACGTGACATATTCATAATCTTTATAGTGATGACATGTTGAAATAGCATTTTAGGTACACAGGTTGCATAGAGTGTTATTAAAATTCATCTCAGCTGTTTCTTTCTTTATGCGACCACCAGCCATTTTAAATTCACCTGGATGTCTTTCACTCGTGGCTTAATTTATGTCTGTTAGATAGCAGTGGCTTGTCGGGTTGTTACATGGATTCCTTTTCTGTAATCCTCTTTAATCTCTAAGTTTGTTTGTTTGTTACTTAGGGAGCCTTAAATGTTTAATAAATTGCAAATAATGTTATCAATTCTCAAAAAAATTACTTTCATACTTTAAAACATTGCATAACAAGGTTCTTGTCTATTAATATTTCTCTTTTAAAATTGGATGCAGCAACTGTGAGCTGAAAGTTTGAGACATAACAGTGGCTCCTCAGACCAGCAGCTCTCTGCTTTCTGGGGAAGGTCTCAAGGGAACCGTGAGGGGGGTGGACACACAGGAGCCTGAGTGGCCACTTGTGGCTCCTCTGATGTTGCTGTGACTTTCTCGTTAGGCGCACTGTCACCGAGGGAGTACGAGTTACCGACGTAACAACCTGTTTGTGAATATTTGCATAAAACGTACATTTACTTTAAAAACATGCACGTGGACCACATAGTCTTAAGATTCATAACATCATAATGATATTGTTATAACTTTCAGGGTGTTGATATTCTCCTTTCAACAGCCCCAGCTTTGTTGGAAGCAGAATTTCCCCTAACTGGTTTAAATCCAGACATTTGATGGAGAACAAGGTTAAGAACAGAATGAAACAAGAGGCAAATGCTAGCGTAGAAAAGGTGTCCTTCCCACAGCCGGCTGACGACTAGGCAGGCACATCATTTGCCAGGAGTGCAGAGAGAGCATGAGCCGAGGAGGAAGGCGCCCTTGAACTTCCTGCGCTCCGGAACGCAGTGCTCGGCAGGGGGCGAGCAGGGAAGGGTACCATGAACTCCTGGCAGCTTTGCAATCTACTGTCTTGGTTGAGCCCAACTGGGAGGCCATTGCCTTCACGAGTGAGGACTCAGAGCGGGGTGCAGAGCGCCTGGCACAGGGACCCAGCGGAAAGGATTAGGACATTCAGGAACCACTTTTTATCCGAGACCATCTTGTCTAAGATCTGAAGCAGGCGAAGAGGTGTGAAGGCTGATGGGAAGGACAAAGTGGTCTGATAAATCCCAAAGAAGGTGGTTAGTAAAACAGGAGATGCTGCATCCGAAAGCAGAGTATGACTACGGACTAAGTTAGGTGGTGGCAGTGGAACCCATGAGTGTGTCAATGTTATAGAAGGATAACAGACAACGCTAGGTGTAGAGAAATTGGAGTGCTTAAGTCTCTCTTCTGGTTAATTTATGAATACAAATTATAATGCATTGCAAGGAATGATAATTAAGAGACAATGGAGACTTAATTAGATATCTTCAAAACAGGAAATGGATAACTTGGCAGAAAGTGCTAAAAGAATTTCATAATTAGAGAAGGCTACTTTCAAGTGATGATATTTAGCATCTATTTTAATTATATCAGTGATTTTTGGTTAGTTACAACTCCAGGGAAAATCTTATAAATAGCAGAGATAATTCTTTCATTTCTTCGCCACATACCAGTATCCTATATAACCTAATTATACAGACAAATAAAAGAGCTTGAGAACCAGAAACGTATGCATAATAGTGTGTTTAATACTGGCCTCGGGGCTTTTCTCATGCCGCATGACCCCACCTTCACTTGAGAATGGCCATCCCCTCCCGTTCCCTTCCAGTAAATCAGTGCCCCATCCCAGAAAGTCTTCCCTAACTTGCCACCCACTCCTACCTATTTCTGCTTTCAGGTGGGCATGAGACCAGCATCTGAGAATCACGTCATAGATTGTTGACCTAAAATAAATACTTATTTATAAGCTCACAGCTATAAAATCAGTAAGTCATGGGGATGTGAAGTGCGGAAGGAAGACTGCAGCTAATACTGCATTGTCTCCTTCAAAGTTGCTGAGTTGATCTTAAAACTTATCATCACAAGAACAATGTTGTAGCCGTGGAACTAGACTTACTGCAGCGATCACATCCCACATTAGTCTAGAGCAGATACTTCCTGGTTGTTGCCCTGCCTCGCAGGGAAAAATACTGTAACAAACTAACTTACATGTGAAACCAAATTAACAGGGATTTTTTAAATTTAGGAATTCATTTTCATTATTTAATCACGGTGAGTTTGATGTTTAACTTAGTTGTATAAATATAGACTTTATGTCTAAGAACAGGACAAATTAGCTCTTGACAAACAAACCTCCATCATCAGGAAAGAAGTGCTGATGACACCACTGAGTGTGAATGGCTAAGGATGAACACGCCATAGAGAAAAATATATGCATAATGGATTCTTATGGGAAACATTTTCAGTATCTTTCCAGATAAAATATCAACCAAATCAGTGTTCATAACCAAATCGATGGTTATGAACTAAACATCTATTGAGATGTTTAGAAATACAAGGAAGGAACCACACTGTTTAAATAGTGTCAATCTTAAAAACTGCCATGCTTCTCAGATTTTGCTTCTGCTAGTTATATAACCATTCCCTCCTCAACAAAGTGATCAGATAGTTAAAATTGTCTTGATAAACTTGTGCCTGTCAGCAAAAACACTTCCAAAAACATTGAATAACTGATATATTGAGGCTTAGAGAGAGAGAGAGAGAGAGAGACTTTATACACATATTAAAGTGCAGTTATTGGAGTCTAAAATGATTCTTGAAGTTTATTAATTTAATTGTTCTTTTCTTGAGAACTTTCTTGGGACTAGAAAACATATTTTTGGCATCTAAATTATCTAATTCTTCTGTCAGAGAAAATTCTGGCAATATCATACAAAGTATAAAAGAAAGTCAGTCTCCCTAACTTCTCTTGTCTTTATTCTATTTCCAATAAAATATATACGACTGAGAGGATTCATTTTGGGGTTAATTTTAGCTGCCTTACTAAATTAATATTTTTCTTAACTTTATTCAATACTAGAGGCCCAGTGCACAGATTCATGCACCAGTGGGGTCCCTCGGCCTGGCCGGCAGGGATAGGGCCAAAACCAGCTCTCCAACATCCCCTGAGGGGTCCTGGATTGCGAGAGGGCGATTCTCGGGTGACGCACCCTGGAATAGGGCTCCCTCCTCTCTGGTTCCCAGTGTGTCACCCAAAAACCACAGCTGCCAAGTCACGGCAGCTCGGCAGCTCCTGCGTTGAGCATCTGCCCCTGGTGGTCAGTACGCGTCATAGCTACTGGTTGGACAGTTGAACAGTCACTTAGGCTTTTATATCTATAGATAAATAAAATTGCTGGATAAATCATAACCATAATATATGTCTGTACTCTTTCTAGAACCAAAGAATTTTAGACACCGAAGAGACCTTAGATTAAATTAACCTAATCCACAGTGAATGGTCACTCCCAAGATATAGAAAATATCAGGCTGGCTTCTAATTTTGGATCCATATTTAATACAATAAGAAAGTGGAGTGATACCAATACAACTTTAACCATAGTATGATTTGTGTTCTATACCCACCCACGTTATAACTCCTCTGAAAAGCAAGGCAAAGATATTCTCAGATCTGTTTAAACCCAGAATATACTTCATTCAGGTGCAAAAAAATTCCCCTCCAGAATGTTCTCTAGAAACTTTTCCTTTCAAAAAGGTAGCAATAACAAACAAAAAATTATTGGGACTGATCTCCAAGTTGAATTTATGAGGCTAGCATTACACAAGGGGGTGCAGGGTGGGAGTGGAGGAAAGTTACAGTCCACAAAAGTGGTAAATGTGCAGGGTGCTATTCCTAACTTTGACACCTTGTTTTAAGAAAATGTGTGACTTCTATATCACTGCATATACATTTTACCTAAATGACCATATTCCAAGATGATGTTTTCAGACAGAAAAATGAAAATAATATCAATAACATCCAAACACTTGAAAAATTTTACATGCATCGTTGTAAATAACAGTTAGGAGAAAATTGAGTTACCATTAACTGAATGAGTAGAAGATAGCACACATTAGACTTATGAGATGTAACCAAAACTATATTCACAGTATTGTTTTCATTATTTTTTAAATAAATGAAACATTATCTCAAGGATTTGCTTATGATAGGAAGACAGTAAGCAAAATCTAAATAATTCAGGAGGAAGTATATAATGTAGCTTCAAGCAGAAATAATTACGTAGCAAAATAATGGAAATGATAAATATGAGACTTTTGTAAACAATATAGAAAAACTCTGATTAATCAAATTGTTTTCAAAATGAGAAATGGGATATTTTAACAGTTATAGGATAGATTTAAAAATAATATTCTTCTAAAAATAATTGATACTAATATATTTAATAATTTCAAGAAAATGGACAATTTTCTAAAGAAAGTTATAGCAACAGCCGGAACTAATTCAACATGGACTTAAACAGAAACATTTTAATAAAGCAAAATTATTGAAAACTGTCAAAAACTTAGCACAAACAAAAAAGCATCTGCAGAGACAGATGGTGTTACACTTGACTTATTGTCAGTTTTCAAGACACAGATAATGTCTGTGCTACAAAAATTTCTGCAAACATAGATAAAAAAGGAAAGTTGCCAAATTCATTTTAAAAAGCAGGAACTATTCTGAAACTAAAAGCTGACCAAGATAAACAGAAAAGATATATGTGCATCCAATGCTTTATGACTGTAGACAGGCAAAATTCTAAGAGACTACAACAAAATGGTCTTTAGTCCAACAATAAACCTATCCATTATTATGAAATCTATTACTAAAATTTATCACATAGACAAGTTGAATACAAAAATAATATAGTCTTTCCAATTGGATGGCCAAAAAGCTATAGCAAAATCCAAGAACCATTAAGTAGTCTGAGTTTTTGGTATATAGAAATAAAAACGCTTCCTCAGCATGACGAAGACTATCAAGCTTGGTCCATGGACAAGCGAGACTCAATCCAAAGCGCGAGGAAGACACCATTCCTGTGGAACACTGCCCTGAGTCCAGTGAGGAAACTGGGAATGGAGAACGCAAAATAATTACTTGCAGATGATATGATGTTATATCTGGAAAACCCCAATGTATAAAGATGTAAAGCCAGGTGAACCTTGCTTAAAATAAAACATGCATAGAAAAGCTAGGAATTGTGCTATCTACTTTTTTTGCCACTTTTTGCTGATTTTCAAAACTTCTTAATGCATCTGTCCTGCCTAAGCAATGTAAACAAAAGTAACAGTCACAACATTATCTGTAAACAATGCTGCTAAAATGCTGGCAAAAGGAGGACCATCAGTCCCATGATGCGGAAACCATCAGCTGTCTTGTGTATAGACTTCTATCCAGACATATCTGTGTGTGTGAATTCAAACCTATATAATGATGTTTCTCAGCTTGGAATGCTACAGACTTCAGACAACATGGGCATCATTTTATTTTTTTAATTCATCTTCATTATTGAAAGTATTACAGATGTCCCCTTATTCCCCCAACTGACCCCTGCGCCCTGCTCCACCATCCCCAGGCCTTAACCGCACTACTGCCTGTGTCCATGGGTTATGAGTATATGCATATAAGTTACTTGGTTAAACTCTTCCTGCAGTCCCCCTTCCCTCTGAGGTCCATCAGTCTGTTCCATGCTTCCAACATGGGCATCATTTTTTATAAATAGATATATTTATCCAAATCATTTCAGCAGCCTGATGTATAGTAGTTCCTTGTATGAGTTGGCTAAAATTTTCTTAACCAGTGCCTTGTTAATGGAATTTAAGCTGTCCCCAGGTTTTAATTTTTACAGATAATGCTTCAGTGGGCATTCTTCCTTATGTCTCTTTGCACTTATGGAAACATTACGGTAATCTATTGCTGTTTAACAAACTGCCACTGAATTTAGCAGCTTAAAGTCATCATTTACTTTATCTCAAGGGTTTGTGTGTCGGGCATTTCTAGGTGATTCTTCAGTTTCCCGTGGAATTCATGGAAATCACTCCGTGGTATTTGGGTGTCAGGTGTGCTTGTCTGGCATGCAAGGCAGAGTCCCTCTGATGAATGGCACCTTGACGAGGAGGATGGGGAAGCTGGGCTCAGGGGGGACTGTGGACAGGAGTCCCTCCATGTGGGCTCTTCAGCATGGAAGTCTCCATGGAGCTGAGCACCTCACATAGCAACTCGCAGCTCAAGAAAGTGTTCCAAGAGGCCCAGATGGGAGCTGCCGGGTGTTCTAGGAACTAACCTTTGACATTCCAGCACATTCCTTTTGCCATTTTCTACTGGCCAAGGAATCCACTCGAGCCATCCTGAAGTTAAGGGCATTGGACTCTCCTCTCAACAGAAGGAAATGACTGCCGCAATCTTTAACTTAACACAGTGAGGAAATCGATCTAGGTCCCTGAAGTGTAATGCATGGCCAAAGGGTAGGTGCATTTTAAATCCCTCTCCAAAAAGTTTACACTAAACCCGTTTTAAAGAAATTTTCGTGTGCACTTTCAAGGTAGACATGTACATCGGTAAGTGAACTGCCTCTGAGTGGCCCAGCGAGACATTTACTGTGTTCTCCTGAGTTGTTCATAGTCAGTGAGTGATGCGAATCATGCGTGCAACTCAGCAGATGAAATACGACTAGTGATGTGAAATATCAGAAAATAAGGAAACATCTTTAAGGTAAACAGGGTTTCTCCTTTATCTGTAAAGCTCGTTGCAACTCTGAACATACTGGTTTTAGGTGGTTTGCAATAAGGTCCAAGACCGTCAATCAAAGGCAAATAATTGATCTACTGTGCTGAGAGGTAAAGCTTCCAATGGCAGGATTGCCCTATGCTGAGACAGTAAGTCTCTTTTGTTTTTGAATCATTTTATTATTCCTCTCACATTATTCCTCTTTATAGGGTAACAAAAGCCTTCTTAGAAGCTCCTCGGTAGGCATCTTATTGGTCACACTTGGTTACCCACTGCTCTCAAGGAGGAGAGGGAAACATCCCCTCGTGTTCCAGTCTCTACTTGAGTTGTTCAAGGAGGAAGAGATTAGGTGGGCATGGCTTTCTGTGAGTGAGCCAACAGTTTGGCCACAAAATGAGACAGAAACCAAGTTGGGTCTTGGGATAAGGCTGCAGACGTCCACTCAAGAGTACTTTTAGCCTTGGCCGGTGTGGCTCAGTTGGTTGAGTGCTGTCCCTTGCAATGGGTCACCAGTTTGGGAGGCAGCTGATCGACGTTTCTCTCTCTTCCTCTCCCTTCCTCTGTCTCTACAATCAATACAAACATTTTTAAGAGTACTTTTAGAATAAAACAAGAAGTCTTTGCTGTTACACATCCAGCCCAATTTCCCAGCACAGTGTCTAGCAAGTCATGGAACCCACCCAAGATATTCTTAGTCCTTATTCGGACTCACCTTTCTTGAAGGCCTAACAAGGGTAGATTTCAGTGAGCTTGGTGTTTAGAAACCTCTCGCCCACCCCATCTCCTCCTCCTCCAAATCTGGCCTTAGTACCTGCATTCCATTCACAAACTTTATTGTTTTTTATTGTTGGAGGGAAGGACAAAGGAAGCTGTCAGACAGGCAAACGGCACAATGTAGAGGAAAACACAAGAACTTCGGAGGCCCTGGGTAAAGAACGCAGTTTTGTTCCTAGACCTTGTGCTAATTATGAAATCTGTGACTCCTGTTTAACTTATTTGAATCTTAGTTTCTGCATCTGTAAATGATGAGCGGCAAAGGATTGCATCTGGGGCTACATTCTGTTATTTTAATGACATCACATAATAGCCAAAGAGTAATTAATCTTAAGGGAAGCTGGCTTATGACTCACTGAAGTCATGTCATCAACCCTCATCTTCATCTTCATGGACATTGAAATCGCAGGCCATATGTGAAGTACTACATGTGGAATATGTCAGATAACTCAATCCTTATAATAACCAATGCTGCAAATTTTATTCTTATCTCTATCTTTAGAGATGGCACAATTGAGATGAGGAGTGGTTATTTGCCCAGAATTTCTTGGAAATTTACAAGGGCAGGCGTTAAAGTTCTATTTGATGACAGAGGCTAAACACGTACCCATTACACTGTTGATGAATGGAGGAAGACCTCAATGAGCTATAAGTGTAATTGTTTTGATTTTCAAATAAAACATATTCATTAAAATAGTACCAAGATAAGAACGTACATGCTGTTTGTATGTTGCCAACATACTCTGGCGAGAATGAACTAATTTTCAGATACGTGTTCACTTGGAGTGTTTGTGAGCCGACCCCACAGATGGAGGAGAGGCGAAGGCACTAAGAGTGGCTCTTCACCAGGGCACCTACATACTGATGAGTAAGAAGACTAGTTTTTTAAAATATGTTTTTATTGATTTCAGAGAGGAAGGGAGAGGGAGAGAGAGATAGAAACATCAGTGATGAGAGCGAATCATTGATCACTGCCACCTGCACGGCCCCCACTGGGGATGGAGCCCGCAACCCAGGCCTGTGCCCTGACTAGGAATCGAACCGCAACCTCCTGGTTCATAGGTCGATGCTCAACCACTGAGCCACACCAGCCAGGCAAGACTAGTTTTTTGATAGTTTTCTAGCTCTGTTCCTTAGAGGGAGCCTGTAGGACAGCAAAGGAGTCGCAGCGCGCCCTGTGATCAGATAAAGACACTGAAGGGCTTGTCCTGTCCCCTCCCACGCCAAGCAGATGAAGAGGTGGCCGTGGTCAGGGCGGAACGACAGGCAGCAGGTGGCACAGAGCAGACGCGGGAGGAAGCTGGCATCGCCGTGGGCTGGAAAGAGCAGGTCCTCTGTCACTGCCAACTCCTGCCACGCTGCGTCCACACCAAGCGGGTTGGCAGGCAGCCGCCCGCGTGGACCAGGCCCCGAGGGCCCGTGCAGAGCCACCACTCACCCGCTGGGGAGCAGAGGAGGCGCCTGCTCCTTTGGCTTTTTGCTTTTGTTGTTCTAACAGGATAGGAAAATATTCTTCTTTTCTGTATGAGCCTTGGAAGGCTGCGCCCGGCAGCTGTGCCCAGATGTTTGCACCTGAACAACAAAGACACCAGCCCCAGAGGGACAGCTGCTGAGATGGCCGAAGCGCACCTGCTGCTTGCTGGCCGTGCGGTTGTTCTGGGAGCCAGGGCCTCCTGAGAAGCTCGGCACCAGCCATGCCAGGAGCAGGCACCTGAAGCCCAGCAAGCAGAACAGGGCGCGGAAGAATCTGAGAAGGAAGGCTTTCCTCCCTGCGTGAAGCTGGATTGGCAAATATTTGCATTTTCCATGAGAAAAGGCATCGCCTGGTGTTTTGAAACATACTGGATAGGATTACACATTAAAAGACTTCTGCACCCACCTACGTCCACAGAGCGGCTCTCACAGTGAGAACCGCAAGCCTCTGATGAGTCTGAACTGGAGGGTGAGAAAGCAAGCTGAGAGGAAGCACGTCTCCAGGGCATGATGCAGGGTGGAGCCCAGCAATGCCAGCACTGGGGGGGAGGGGGGGTGCCCACAGTGACTTCGCTTGCCAAAGCCTTCCTAGAATTAGGTGTGTGGGCTTCTGACCCAAGAGGCACCCAGAAGGGCAATGAGCAGTCCCAGAGGAGGTGGGCCTGGGACAGAAGCATGCCGGGAAGGTGGCAGGACACTTCCTCCTGCAACCCCTTCCCATGCTCTGGGTTTGCTTACTTGGAGCCCCTAGTTGGAAAGAGAAATGAGAAATGAGTTGAAAGAGCTCACTTCCAATCCTTAAGGGTGACAGTGGTCCTTGTCTTCAGCTGCAGAGCTGCTCCAACCAGCGCTGCTGGGGTAGAGCTGGGCACAGAGCGTCCTGGTGAGAGTCAAGGCCGCACCGCATTCTAGAAGGATGACGCCGTGTCCATGACCCCAGGTGGAGTCGCCTTAATAGGGCTTTTCCTGCGATGGAAATCCTGCAGCCCAGGATTACGTGGCTAGTTTCCAGTGCTCCTTAATTTTTTACAACCTGCATGGACATTTTCTAGTTCTTGCCTTTTACAACCCTCCTGGGAAACTGAGGTGATTTCTTTTTCAAACATGAAACCCATACATTTTCAAACTACTTGAGTTCATTAGTTGTTGTTTTTCCCCAACTGTTCAAATGCATTATTTATTTGGTGGAAATGCCCCTATGTCTCCTGTTTACTGGAATGTCTGTCTCAATTGGAGAACCCAGACCTGAGCCTTGTGTACATATGAGGCAGGCAGCCACCTCCAAAGTAGGATTTGAGGGATCCAGGACACTCCCCAAAAAAAACCATCGCTCTCTCTATGCCGAGTGTTCATTTTGGGGGGATTCCATGATTTACACAATCCAACCTCCAAATGTCCTATTTTTTGTTTTGTTTTTCATTTGTATTGAATTCAGAGAGAGGAAGGAAGAGGAAGATAGAAACATCGATGATGAGAGAGAATCATGGATCGGCTGCCTCCCGCACACCCCCTACTAGAAATTGAGCCCGCAACCTGGGCATGTGCCCTGACCGGGAATCGAACCGTGACCTCCTGGTTCATAGGTAGACACTCAACCACTGAGCTGCGCTGGCCGGGCAGCAGTGTCCCTTTACCTTCAAAAAAAAGTACAGCTTAACAGGAAAGATAGAGAACACGGACTTGCCAGATGATTTCAAGAGAAAATTTGGATGCAGGAATCTGTCTGGCTCATAAGAATTGCCAAACCAAAGTCAGCCAGGCAGTCGTTCGGTTGCCAGCGAAGGATATGTCATGCGAAAATCTTGTCTTCACTGATAAGACCCTTATGAGTTAGAGACCTCCTCTTCCTTCACAATCCCCTCATGCATCTATCTTTCCTTCAAAAAGTGGGTCCAGCACTGTGGCAGGTTCCAACACTGTGGCAGGTTAGTATTTTGATACTTTAGCCAACAGGATTTCTCTTTGTTGATATATTAGCCAACAGGATTTCTCTTTGTAATTCTATGTGCTTCATGGCCTCTCCCAGAGCTCACACAGCCAGGGGCTTCCAAGTTCACGTCTCAGGGTAGGGACATAATGGGAGAGACCCGGGGCCAAGGGGAGAGCCAGCTGCTGGCTCTGGAGGAGCCTGGATGTGCCGGTGGGAGTGAGGTAGGATCCAGGAGGCTCAGAGTCCGACCGGGAGGCCAGCCCCGTCCAGCTGAAGCGAGGACTTGCTCTGGTCGCCACAGTTGTCTGTAGAATGTGTTGTGTACAGTGTGCGAAGGCTGAGGCCGGTAGATTTGGATGGAGGGGAAAATGAGAAATAAGATCCTACAAAAGAGCAGTGCGTTTATTTAAACAAATGACCTGGTTCTGCAAAAAGGTCTGAGGGCAGCTGGAGGGCTTATTCACAGCCAACTCTCCCTCCCCCACCTTCTGAAACGATTCTCTCAGTAAAGATCTGGGGTCAAGTGCTGGAGTGTGGAGTCAGACACATGCACAGCGGAGTGCCGCTGGCTGGCGCTGGGCCCCGGTTTACACACCCGGTTTACACACCCGGTTTACACACACGGTTTACACACACGGACGGGCAGGTCTGAGCGTGGCCTCTCGGGGACGCAGTCCCCTCTGCTGACTGAGGGGCCCTGGAAAGAGCTGGCGACCGCTGCGGACAGCGCTACCTGTTGCCACCTGGGGACGGGTGGCCCCTCACCCAGGGCCTCAGCCTGGAGGTCCCGGGGAAAGAGTCCTCTTACTCAGGCGATTGCTAATCAGCTCTCCCAGAGGAACCTCAACAGCCTGAGAAGAGCCGCACTTGTGTCAAGAGGCCCTAGAGCAGCTTGTTGACGGGGACTCCGGAATCTTGCCGCCAGGCGCAGCGGTGACCTCTTGGCCAGAGGCCTGGCGCTGAGGTCACACGCAGGTTCCCGGACCTCTCCGCGCCTCCGTTTTCTCATCCGTGAGTTTGCAGTGTCCGTGGGAGAAGTGGACAGGTGGGCCGTGGAAGGCACTGGGGCCTTTGGGCCACAGGGGTGTGCGCCCCTTGCTTCTGCCTCCATTTCAGGAGCATCCACTCCTGCCACCCGCCAGGCTCGTTGCTGGGAAACCATTGACACGCCCGTCTTTGTCAGTCATCCCGCCCCCCCCAACACACACACACACACACACACACACTTGGAGCAGCACTAGGATTTGTTTTTCTCTTTGTTTTTCATTCACAGACTGCATACTGGTAGAGCAACTATCAAAGCAGATGTGGGCATTTTCTCCTCCACTGATTCCATCCCTATTTATTTTCCTGTTTTCTTCTTCTTTCACTTTCATCTTATTTCTCTGTCTCCTCTGTCCCCATTCCTTACAAGTCCTTTTGTAGTATCAAAGTGTGGAAGCCACTGAATTAAATAAAATTTTTAGAAATGTACTACATCTGCTGGGAGACTGTTCACTGGTTGCAGGGATGGGCCCTCCCCACAGGGAAACACTGGTTCTCAGGTGACATTGAACTCGGGCCTTGGAGGGCGCATTCTCAGCACCCAGGAGCGCGCTGAGCGTCTGCAGGCTGTTAAAGGGGTGCGTTTGGATGACGGGGCATTTTTGTACCCGAACCTGTTCTCACGAGGAGGAGTTGGCTCAGCCGGGTTGCTGTCTCGTGATGCTGAGCGTGCGAGGACGATGCACACGCCGTTGAGCTCAGTGCGTCCGCCTGTGGGAACATGCTGGGAGCTTCACTCTGAAACCATCACTCCCCCCGAAGCCTTTGGTGGAGACAGAAATCGCGTAGTGAATCCTGGGCTGGCGGAGACCACCCGCTCTTTCCCTGGGTGTCCTGTGGAGGAGGCAGCGGTGGCCTCGATCGAACACGGGTCCATCCAGAGGTCGAGTTAGTAGGCACCTTAACAGAATTCAGCAAAGTGGCGCCAGCTGGAAATGTATGGAATTTCTTAAAGGTCACACTTCTATGACCTTTAAGGTATGCAAATTCTATCATTCTTTCCTACAGCAAAGTTGACTGTTGAACAAATTGGTAAAAACAAGGTAAACCAGCAAAGAATTGGCCAGTCTGTGAGACACCAAGAGAAATTCCAGTTCATTAAACAGAAAGTATAAAAATAGGTTTGGTCTACGGGCGGCAGTATCTAAGCCAATGTTAAGTTCATAATGACCGAGACCTTAGATCAGGGGTCCTCTCAGACCGTTGGAGGGCCGGACTATAGTTTAAAAAAAAACTATGAACAAATTCCTATGCACACAGCGGCGGCAAAAACACCCGGCGGGCCGGATGAATGTTTTCTGCGGGCCGCATGTGGCCCGCGGGCCGTAGCTTGAGGACCCCTAAGAAACTAACTGGTGTGATACTCACAAGTTTTTAAAACCGAATAATAAGAATCATCTGCTTGGGGAGTGTGAGGTCTGAGAAGCAAAGAATATTGTAATTTAAGTTATTTTTTATTTGAAAATCTGCGTGCTCTATGGTTAAATGAACTCACTCAGCCACCGTGAAACTGCTACCCTCTAGAATGTGTGTAAGGTGGAACTGAAGACATACAGACACATTTTTTTTTAACTTTTCCAAAGATACACATGCAAAGGAGATATAAACTTAGATTTCCTTTGGGCTGCAAATGACTAATTTAAAAAAAAAAAAGAAGAAAAGAAAAGAAAGAAAACCCAGAATGAGGTTGAGTAGGTGCAAAGCTGTTTTGTTTTGTTGTGTGTGTTTTTTTTCCCCCTAAAGCAGATTAACTAGCTGGCATTTCTTTGAGTAGCTTAAAAGGTTCATGTTATATCTGGCAGAGTGAATAGGTAATGATATACGCCTCATTCACCAAAGAAACAAATGTTTTGTTCCACAACTCTAATTCTGTATTTGGTCGTAAGCTAGAGTGATATAATATACACTAGTATTATTGTAAAACAAGAGTTTATTACTTGGCTAAGTAAGTTGATCTTTGGAAAAGTGTACAAGTGCTTTGAAATAAAATAAAAACGACTTAATCCAATCTCCCTTCATACAATTTCTTTCAAGGAGAACAGACACAGCCTGTTAAAATAACAAAGAATGTAGAGTTTCCATTCATGGACAAAGTGTCCTCATTCAAACCCCCATCCCAGGCACCTCGGCCCGGCTCAGCTTTCGTGGCCCCGGGAAACGCGATGCCCTGGAACCTCGGGACTCGGGATTTTGTTTTCTGTGCACTGGCAGCGCTTTTCACGCGTCACAGACCTGGTGACACCTCAGTGACACCCACTGCGGATTGCCTGGTGGTGCAGAAAAGGCAGAGAAAGGGAGGAGGAGAAACCTCAGGCAGGGGAGCCAGGCGACGTGGCAGTCACAGCGGACCCTGAGCCGGGGCCAGGCTCAGGATGGGGGCGGGGGGGTTAGAACAATCACTTGGGGGAAAGGATTTCACCAGACGCGTTAAATTACACACCCGCCTGGGAGCGCAGGCGTCCGGCAGCCCCACAATGGAGCTCGGCAAGGGCCAGGGCCCATCTGCAGGATCTCTAGCCGGGCTCTGCGCCGACACCAACGCAATTTCAATGCAATTAGGAGACCACGTCTGGCTCAGAGTGACTGCGGAACTGCGTGCCATTGGACACGCGATGGGGACTTGGGGATGCCGACTTCCACAGCGGGAGCGGGGAGTCAGGTGGGATATTTGGGGGTGGAACCCCGTTGGGCCTGGTGTCTGTGTCACTGCTAGAATTCAACCGTAGAGACTTACCTGGTGGCCTGTATCTCTGTAGATTCTTTGTAGGAAATCACAAACAGTGCATATTTTCTAGTTCCAGAGTGAGTCAAAACAATAGGCTTTCTCCTAATGTGAGCAAAATATGTATATACCTCTGACTTCCTGTCTTGCTAGCAATAGGTCTCTAATGTATTCATTCCCCCAAAGATTTCTTTTAAGTGTCTTCAAATAAAAAAAATATGAAAAGTTGAGATGTGATTTTCACAAGATTACACAATGAAAAACAAATGTCAAAGTAAATTTTACAATTGCTTCTGATTACGGCATTTTGAGATTCTAGAGCATTTTAGGACATTCTTAACCGGCATTCTTTTTTTTTTTAACTAAACATAACCTCCCTTAACCCAACCACATTCCTTCCCCTCCCCGTCAGTGGGTCCCTGGGGCTTCCTGTGAATCGCCATCTCTAAGGCAGGCCCCGGGCAAGCACTGCTGGGCTGGCTTTCTGCAAAAAAAGATTTCCTGGGGGCTGGGCTCCTCCTCAGCATGAAGAAGGCCGTTTTATCAGGAATCCTTGTTCCCACTGTCCCCGTGAGTGGCTCACAACTTCTGGGGGGGGTGGGGGGAGTGAAAGGGGGAGAGAATGAAATCAAGTGTGAACCAAGGCTACAGACCAGAGCTTCTACAGGCAATGAGACTATTTATTTCCTCCTCTGAAAGCTCAGGGCGGGCTTGAGATACTACTAATGGGACGGCTGATTCCCAAAACATGGCTGTACCATTGGCTGTTTTCTTTCCACGGTTCTGAACACAATGTGTTATTCTACACCAGAAGCCTTTCAGCAGATGCGCTCAACGCTGAACCCAACCTTAGTCCCTACATGAGTCAGGCGGCATCACTCCCTTCTCAGGGGCCAGCTCCATCGAGGTCCACTCCATTGGCGGCCGATTGGACATCATGCTTTCACACGGGAAGTTACAACCTTCTGTTTATCAAACACCATAGATTCCATGAGGATGGTAATGTTGAACTTGGTCTATTTGTGCCAAATTGCCTGAAAATAATAATTAGAGACAATTTAGCATAATGAGTACAGTAGTTTCAGAGAAATCACCCTGACAGAACATTAATTGTATTCATTAAACAGGAAGGGATCTCATTCAAAGGTCATATCTATTCATGGTTTTATTTTTAGAAATCATCTTCAATTTCTTCTTAATTCAGAAGACAATAATGTAGACAGAATTAAGTGGTTAGCTAGTAAAATGATTACATTAAAATGTTATTTTTTAAATGAAAATTCCACTTAAATTCTCCAAAAATCAATTTCTAGTTATATGCTTACACTGTTTCTTTTTACATTGATGTGAGTTTAAAATTGCATTAATATGTGAACAATAAAATATTAGTCAAGTTTGAGTTTTTTTCCAGTTTTTCATTTTATTATCCTGAATAACTGAGCAGAAAAGTAAAAATATTGAGAAAAGTGTACTAAATTCTACATTGAGAAGTCTAGCTAGAACATGAGTTTGGAAATTAATGATGAGTAAAATTTAAACAGAATAAATATCCTTAGACATTCATGAAGTAAAGTTACTCTTTTTATTGTTGTAATTACTGATCTGGAAGGAGAGTTTAATTAGGGCAAGTTAACCCTTAATGATGGGATTGAAATGTGATTTTTACAGAGAAAGATGTGAATTGTGGCTCTTTTGACTGGAGATCATCAGTGTTGGCACAACTCAAAGAGATATATATTATAACTTAGCATGTTTAGCACTAGGACCAGTGGTTCTCAACCTGTGGGTCGCAGCCCCTTTGGTGGTCGAACGACCCTTTCACAGGGGTCGCCTAAGACCATCCTGCATATCAGATATTTACATGACGATTCATAACACTAGCAACATTACAGTTATGAAGTAGCAACGAAAATAATTTTATGGTTGGGCCACAACATGAGGAACTGTATTTAAAGGGCCAGAAGGTTGAGAACCACTGGTTTAGACTGTTTGAAGCAGAACTGTGATTCATGCTTTCCAAAAAAAAACAAAAAAAAAAAAAAACCAACTCATAAAAACATGAGATTTCGCCTTAGCTGGTGTGGGTCAGTTGGTTGGAGCATCATCCACACACCAAAAGGTTTCGGGTTCTATCTGCGGTTGGGGCACTGAAGGGAGACAACTGATATCTCTCTCTCTCTCTCTCTCCCTCTTCCCCCCCCCCCCCCAGCTTCCTTTCTTCCTCCCTCCCACTTTCTCTAAAATTAAAAAAAGCATGTGAAACAAAAACAACACATGAGATTCCCTTTTTTCAAATTTCAGGTTCAGTGTGTAGTCACCTATTTGCTAATTCAAAACTGTTCCTGTCGAAAAAGCAGTCCCCTGCGGACACCCACCTCTAATTTCAGGTTTAGTTTTCAATCCATGTTTATGAATTAGGTTACTATCTACCAAAACACTTAGTCTTATCACCTCAGGTTGAAGTCTAAAATCAAAGTCCTACACTTGCAGACATTTTAACTCTGTCAAAATGTCCCCTTGCTTCTAGTCTAAATATATCTATTTGTTTAACTAATGCATATCACAAGCTAATATGGCAAAAATATAAAATTTGACTTTTAATTCCAAGTCTATCTCTTTATATAAGAAAATGGCATGGCATCCAGTCCATTTTTCTAACAAAAACAAACACACACAAGAAACCATCCTTGATTTCTCTCTTTTTCTCACTCTCAATATACAGTCAAGCAGTCCTGAGTGATTCACCCTGAAAATACATAACCCTGTCCATCCACTTAGCATCTCCATTGGTGTCTCCATAGTTCAAGCCACCGTCATCCATTGCCTGAGCTGCTCCTCAGCCAACCGGTTAGGCTCCAAGTTTCTTCCTTGTCCTTCAGTCCCCATGCTCTAAGCACTGATTCTTCTATACCATGTTGTATGGGGCCTTTCCTCTATTCAGAAACTTCTGGTAGCTCCCATGTCACTCAAAACAAGTGAAAGTCCTGCAGTGCCTCCTGTGATGGGCCACCCACCCGCTCTCTCTCTGACTCAGATTTGACCTCCTCCCACAGATTCACCTGCTCCAGGAGCCCCTGTCACCCGCTCCTCCCCATAATGCACCTGCTTCAGGGCTTCGTCATTGCCATTTCTGCAGTCAAAGATGTTCTTCCTCCAGGTAGTCGCATCTTCCTCCCTCAGCTTATTCAGGTTTCCAACCACAGTTCCACCTTCTCAGAAAGCTCCCCATGATCATTCCAAATGCGATAGCAGTTCTCCTTCCCCTCACCCCACTCTCTATTCCTTTAACACTCGTCACAGCCTGAAATAGTAAAGAAGTATTCATTTGCCTGGTTTTGATCTGGCTCCCAAACTAGACTGTAACATCAATGAGAGCAGGGACTCAGCTTGTCCTCAATCCTCACTTCCTGGCAGTTAGGGCAGTGCCAAGTATAGATGCTATAAATAGCTGTTCAGTAAACAAAAGCACAGTTTGTTCCAATGGACTCCATGAGTCCGGACAGGCCTAAGGAATACATTTCTGACCTGATGGTATTGCTTGGCCCACAGCATGTTTTTTCCTAATTTCCATATTGTTCATAGTAACAGGGGATGATAGGCCCTTTCTGGGGTCTGATGCTTTGGTCAGGCCAGGCCGAGTGATCTGTGTGTCCCCTGACGCTCCTGGTGTGCTCTGGTCCTCAGTGAATCTCAGGAAGTTCTCTGCCTGCCTCCAACGTCCTCCTCCATCTGGGCCTTCCTGGCCAACACCTCCCAATTTATCTTCGGAAACCTAACTCGACAGACTTCTCTCAAGTAAAATGGATGACTCCTCTTTGTAGGCTTATGACTTCTATTCATAGCTTTTCATACCACACAGAATATTTATCCCTCCTCTTTGCTTGCCGTGCATCTCTCTCTACTCAACTACAAGTTCCCGGAGATGAGAATCTGTGTGTTAGTCTTCTATGTGTCCGCCAGATCAAAAGGTCCTCTATTCATTCCGTAAACAATCATTAGGAAATGTGTTCCAGGCATGTTTTCTGGTGTGTTTAAGTGATAGAAAGAAGACCAATGTAGCTGCAGAGGAGACAAAAGAGACGAGGTGGTAGGAGATGACACCCGCCAGGAATCCATCATGTTGGGTGTGGCAGGCAATCAGAAGTTTGCACTTCATATTCTAAGTGAAATGAAAAGGCATGGGAGGTTTAAGAAGGGGGAGATGTGATCTGATTCTTTTTAAATCATCCTGGCTGCCATGTGGAGCATGAACTTAGGAGGTCCGTTAGAAAGTTCTTGAAGAAATGAAGCAAGAGATACCAGCAGGTTAGGTTAGGGAGCAGTGGAGGGGAGGAAGAGAAGGTGGATTCACATGTTTTAGAAGAAATTTACTAAATATATAAGATAAGGGAAAGACAGGAATCTCGGATCACTGCTAGGGCTTTAGACTTGAGCAACTGACTGTACTGTGGTATCATTTACAGAGAAGGGATGAGTAGGAAGAAGGGTTTAGGGCTGTGAGTATGGAGCCAAGAGGTCCCTTTGTTTTGTTATGTTTTGCTGCATTAAAGTTTAGCTGCCTTTTACACTTCTAAATGAAGCTCTCAAGCAGGCAGTTGGATATACAGCATTAATCAAATGAATGATTAATTAAAGAATGAATGCCTTATGGACAGTTCTCAAACTATTCTTTGTTAGAACACCAAGATCTTATGATTGCACATATTAAATAAATGTAGTCTTTATTTAGTAAATGAAATCAATGTTAATGCAAGAATTTTCTCAAGTGTAAATGTTGTCCTAATGTTTCTCTTAAATTTCCATTTATCTATAATAAAGTCTGGATATATGCAGCACACTTTTGGATATCATTGAATGCTTTTCTTACACGTATAATATTTCTCTCTTTGTGACTTCTTGCCAAGATGCCAATGTCTTCCAAGTGGTGAACCCCCTGAAAACATCTGAGGACCCCTGTGCTGGGGATTTGAAGAGGCACCCAGATGCGATCATCGCCAAGATTCTGCCTTTCTACTTAGTACTTGTCCTCTTTAGAGACTTTAGGAGTAAGTTACAAGCAAAAATGTTTCTACAGTGGTCAGCAGATCCAGGAATGTGGGATAATCATCAGCTCCAGGAACCCCAACTGTGTCCTTCCTAATGGTCCTGGAGACCCTGGAAATCATGGAGACTTGGTACCGAATTTCAGAATGTCTCCAACTGAGCTCGCCAATAGAAAGTCACTGCTCAGCAACTAGGATCCTACCAACCACATGTTACCATCAAGATGGTCAAATTCTGTGGAATAGAAATGAAGAAGGAGTTTTCATGTAGAAGAAAATGCTGCTCAAAGTAAAAGTGAAAGCAGCAAAGAGGAGATAGTAGATTACATTTTCATTGGCTTATTTCACGGCACATTGTTAACTGTAAATGACGCTGTTCCCCAGCTCATAATGTTCACACCCGGGGCTATAAAACATTCATGGCATGTTGTGGGCTGTGGCTGTCAGTGCTTCAGTCATTTTGACTCATAAGTTGTCAATGTTGTTGTTTGAATATAATTTATGGGACGTTTATATCTTATTCAACAACATTTTATTTTCCACATGAGTTTTCCAATGGCTTTAGACTATTTTTAATTTCCTTTTTGGAAAATTTCTAAAATCTCTTCGATGGAAAAAAATGGCAATTTCAGAACTGCTGGTTATTGACACTGATCTCTTTTGTTTCAGAAAAAAAAAAAAAAGATAAAATCAGGTAGTTTGACTCCTAGCTAACATGTCCACATGGAAGAATCTAAGAATAATTTCCTGAACAGCAAAATAATTGACCTCATCATTAGATAAATTTTAAATTATGAAAACAATTTTGTACTTGTTAAAATGTTTATACCTATTAAGAAACTATTAAAGCAATAAGGAATTAGGAAGAGTATAGTAATATCACTTTTAACCTGTAATCTCATTTCTCTCTCCAAAAGTAATCACTCAATATTTTTATGAGCATTCTGCCAATGTAGATATTTTAATATTATCTGTATAATACAATGTGCATATATATTTAATAAAAGGATTCTTTATACCTATTAGGCACCCTTGTTTTCAGTTTGACAAAATAGAGTTTCAATCTTTTTATACGTGCGTCAGTCCATCTATTATACAGCTTGAATAATGCAATTTCTAAAGGATACAGAACGCGTTTGGCAAGTAGTTGGTGATTTCAGGCTTTGCTGATGTGCAGTGAGCAGCGCTGCTGCCATTTACACCCCTGTACTTCCTGAACTATGGAGACAGACTTGGGAAGAAGTCTGTGGCATCTCCAGCCAAATGCATTCGAACAAACAGATGGACAGATGGATAGCTAGTCAGGTAGCCATTGGGATTCAGTTGTTGCCATGACTATGTTTTAATTGTTTCTGGTAAAAGTGGGGTTACACAGAGTTCTAGGTAAGTTGGATTAATCCCGGGTTTTGATACCCATCAGATGTTTGCCTGCACAATCCTGTTGTCCTTCTAGAAATTCACAGGGAAAGCTGTTGACACTGGAGCTGGACATTTGCACCCGTCGTGACGAGCCCAGCTCTTAGTGCTCTTCCACAGGAAGCCTCTGTCTGCTTAAATGTCACGGCCACAGACATCGCGGGGAAGAGCAGGGTCTCTCTCCGTCACTCTCCGGTGTCCAGCTCCTCGCGGCCGCTGATGAGGATACTGTGCCTCTCAGAGGGCGCGTGGGCAGGAGGGAGCCTCTAAGCTTATTCACCCAGGAAACCCTCTGATCCGATCTCCCGCGCAGAGCCGGCCTCTGTAAATAAAACCCCATCCAATCACTGCGGCCCACCCATTCCCTCAAACTGTAAATGTCACCGACCTAGGCAACCAAGCCGGACAGAGGAGCCTCTTCCACCTCCAGACGCAAGCAACGGAGAACAAAGCAGCTAAAGACAAAAGCGGTGGCACTGGGCCAAAAGTCAGGACTACAGCAAGCACTGTCGTTCGGAATGCTTTGTTTGGGCAGAAGACCGTGCGCTTCCTTCTTGTTTAGAAGTAGGTAGGAAGCCATTCAGAAATGTGTTAGGGATGAAAGTGACATTGTGTCACTAAGAGACAAATGCCTTCAGCTTGAAAATGACTTCTCTTGTTGTCCCACAATGACGCAGCAGTGCTGCTCATAATATCAATGTCGATGTAAGATTTTTCAGGACAAGAACTAGGAAAACAGTATAGATGAGAATAGTTGGTATTTTAAATGACAAAAATCAAATTAGGCCGTTCACACCAAATGTGAGGTGACAGAAAACACAGCTGATGCAGTGCTTTCTCAGTTGGATTGGTGAACAGTTATTAGAGGCTGCTATATGGATCACTGAGAGCATTAAAGATATAAAAACAAGAACAGGACTTCAACTGTCACAGAGGGATTGTTTAAGACTGATGGGGGAAATGATTAAATTCTGAGTTTTGGAAGAAACTTGGAATTTCCTTTCTGGACAGTATTTAAAAATATCTCGGGGGCGGAGGGTAGGGGGATTGAACAAAAAAGAGAGAGAACTGTGGGCATGGACGGTAGTGTGGTGATTTCAGGGGTGGGGGATGGAGGAGGAGGAGGGCATGGGGGGGACGGGAGATGAGTATTTTCACATCGCTGCCTGTGAATGCCACTCCCCACTTTACCATGATTTTCCCCTGATTCCTCTCCGTGCTGTAGGTCCTCTCAACCGAGCAGCTAGTGCCTCCCCCCTCCTTCATGATTCATTGCAATCCAGATTTACAGAGTTCCTAACTAGACAGTGACATAGGTTCCTGGCAACATCCATGTGAGAGAGAGTGGAAATGTTAAAAGTTCAGATGCGGAGTCCGTGCTGGTTTTGCTAAGTGGGTTAGGAAGAAAGGAACTGCTTTTTAGAGAACAAGTTAATATCATCATGGGAGTGCATTAGAATACACAGATTATATTTCCTAAAAATTCTGGCAGCTCGTTGCCTTTGAACCATTAACTAACATTCTCACAATATCCTTAAGCACTGCCCATCCATATACGGCCCTGATCCCAGATCAGAAGGCTATTACCATATGGCTATAAGCCAAGTTATATTCTTTTTGTGTCCTGAGAGCTACAGATGCGCACCTGTTTAAGAAACAAAGAAGGGAGTTAAACTATTAAATAGTCTACAGATGCATAGAGTGTCTTTGGAAGAAAGAGTGTCTTGTAAACACAGACTAGTATCACCTCACAGCTTCACAGTCACATTGCATGTTCACATCCATGTGCATTGCAGGCTGTTCATCGTGAGTCTGGTTGTAATCTGGGAGGGTCCAGCTCGGTCTGAATCACGCTCTTTCATAAATTTCATGTATTTATCTTGAGGTTTAGAGGCCAGGGCCATCTTGCTCTTTTTATGGTTCAAATACCAAATCGTATGGCATTCCATAAACACTGGATGTTCAATAACCCCATATGGAACTGAAGTGACTTTAGTTGAATTTAAGAATGTAAGTAATATACCTCTTTATTTATCATAAACATGAGTGCTATTACTGCTCAACTTTTTAGCACACTTATTTTCTTCATTGTTTCCCAGATGTCTGATATATCTATTTGGGAATCATTGGAAATTGTTGAGCCGAGTTGTGACATGATCTGACTTTTCCTTTAAACGCTGCTTTGCTGAGAACGCACTGAAAGGGGACGCGGGAGGCTGGGTTGAGGAGGCGAGCGCCATCCCGGAGAGCGAGGTGGCTGGGACCGGGGGGCAGCTGTGGAGGAGTGGACAGTGGCTCCTCGGAATACATTGTGAAGCAGATCCAGCAAGACTACTGATGGATTGAGTGTGACAATGAGAATTGTGTCAAGAATGAATCCAGCCCTAGCCCATTTGGCTTCACAGTTAGGGTGTCAGCCCATGGACTGAAGGATCCCAGGTTCAAGTCTGGTCAAGGGCATGTACGTTGGTTACAGGCTTAGTCCTTGGCCAGGGTTGGTCTGGGATTGTGCAGGAGGCAACCAATCGATATGTCTCTCTCATTGATGTTTCTCTCTCTTTCTGTTTTTTCCCCCTCCCTTCCATTCTCTCTAAAAATCAATGGGAAAAATATCCTCAGGTGAGGGTTAACAAAAATAAATAAAAGAGCCCTAGCCAGTTTGGCTCAGTGGATAGAGTGTCGGCCTACAGACTGAAGGGTCCCAGGTTCGATTCTGGTCAAGGGCATGTACCTTGGTTGCGGCCACATCCCCAGTAGGGGGTGCGCAGGAGGCAGCTGATCAATGTTTCTCACTCATCAATGTTTCTAACTCTCTGTCCCTCTCCCTTCCTCTCTGTAAAAAATCAATTAAAAAATAAATTAATTAAAAAAATAAATAAAAGAAGAAATTCAATTTGCTGAATAACTGTAATAACAGAGCTATAATGTAATGAGGTGGGGAATTCTACAAAGGAAGGAGGCGTTGCTGATGGAAGGTAGGGTAAATAGCAGAATTTCGGTGTGGGATGTGCTTAGCTTGGCATACTTTCTTAAATACACAAGAGGTGATATCAAGTAAACAGTTATAACTGACTCTGACATTCAAGACGTAGAGGATATAAGTTTTGGAGGTATCAGTTTACATATCTATAATAATAAAAAGGTAATATGCTGAGACCGGACATCTTCCGGATGTCATTCCGGACGTTCTTCCTGATGAACCCAGGGCCGGAGGGAAGCCAGCCGGGTCCCAGGTGCCTGCCAGTGGCCGGAGGATTGAATCAGCCCGGGTCCCAGGTGCCTGCGGGCAGCCTGAGAGAAGCGTGGGTCCCAGGTGCTAGAGGGAAGCCCGTGGCAGCAGCCAGGGGAAGGAAGGCCTACACTGGCATGAATCTTCGTGCACCGGGCCTCTAGTAGCATATAAAGCTCTATGTGATTGAAAGTATGTTACCTCTAGAGTAAGTCTAGAAGAATCAGTAAAGGAGAGTCCAGAAAGGAAGAACAACCAGGCATGCAGAGTGTGCTGAAAGCCACAGGGTGAATTTGTTTCAGAGGAGTGATCAGCTGTACCCATGGCTGGAGATGGGTTAGGTGAGATGACTGACACCGATCATTTAATTAGATGATGAGAATCATTGGAGGACATTAATGATAAACCCAATCTCTCCTTCCAGACAATTATTTCATAAACATTTACAGATACGGTTGTTCCTCAGTCAGATTTGCTACTCAGTGTCTTAGGAAAATGACGTATTTATTTATCCTCTTTCCTGTGCCCTTAGACATACATTCTCCAATTAAAATAGTTATTTTTCTGCCTATTTAAAAGCTATTCATCTTTAAAATCTTTATTTTATTATCCATTAATCATTCTCTCCAGCATATTTTATATTTAACGCCCAGGACAACAGAAAGCCTATTATTAGAATCACATATTGATCAATTACTATAGAAAACACTGATTGAAGTACAGATTTATGAAGAATTTTCATTAGCAAAACTTCAAGGAGATTTAAACAGGATTATTAAATGCTGATGACGTTGGAGTCTTTATTTTAGAATTTCTAAATTTGAAGAAGTTCTCATTTTTATAAGGCATGCTCTGCCTCCTTTGAACTTAATCTACTATTTCTAGTGAGTCTGTTTGTGACCAAAAAAAAATACAACTCCTCTTTATTTTGTTGGCCCTGTAAATGTTTAAAGATAGATGGCTATCATGTTCCTCCAACCGATCCACAGCCCCATCACTCTTTCCTTTCGCAGACTAAACATTCCAGTTTTTTCTAAACATTCCTTATGTGACACCATGTCTAGCCCTTTTACTATCTTGGTTGCCCTATGTATTGGGTTCCATTTGTCAATGTCTCTCTATATAGAGCGGCAAACAGGACTGAACACAGGGCTCCAGCGCGCCTCGGGTCAGCCTGCGCTGGGGTGGGAATCCTCACATCAGCATCCCAGCAGCTCGAGTTGGTTAAGGGAGCCTGAGATATATCTATCGGCTTGCTAATAACTTACCATGGACTCTTTCCACAAACACAGTGACGACATCCCAGTAGAGGCAGAAGTGAATTTTCAATCATAGGTGGAGAGGGCGACACTGGTACCCATTATTAAATCTCCCTTTATTCCATCTTTACCTGCAGGGTTTAATAACCGTGAGTTGTTTGTAAATTCACTGAGTCAGAAATATCGAAAGCATTGTCAACTGAAAAAAAAGTGAAAGGACACATTAAATTAAAGTAATCATTCTTAATGTCATACAGCATAAGGTCAACATAAATAATAGTTTCTTAAAGAAGAGATTTAAAAATGTCTCAATGATAAGACATAACACTCATAATTTAGGTTCAGATACAAAAGTCTTAGGTGGTAAAGAGAAGAAGAGGCTATAAAATATGTAAAATCATTATCTTTCAATAAATAGAGAGCTCAATGTTTCTATCTACATATACATTACAAATAAGTTTGACATTTTTAACTCCAAAATAATAGTTATAACAACAATAATGATGATAATCGATAATCACACAACTCTAGAAATTTACTAAGAATCATTAAATTAGAATGAGTAAATTATAGGACAGTAAAGCTACAAAAAAGCATTTCTGACAAAGAACTTGTATCCAAAATATGTAGACTCTCAAAATTTCTAATGAGAAAGCAATCCAATTTTAAAAATGAGCAAAAGGTTTGAAATACCATGTTAATAATCTGGAATGACAAATCAGCACATGTGATGAAGCAGTCATTCGCCATCCCAGAAATAAAATTCACCTGAGAGGACCCATATGCAACAGTACCCCAGGGACAGCTAGCACACCCAGCACCCAGGCTGTGGTTTCAAATACCATTCTCCAGTTAAATTAACCAGGGTTCCATGGGAGCTACATCTAAAACATGGCAGGGAATATACAAAATGAACCGGAAACTTCATAGTGCTGGAAAGTACGAGAGAGAGAGAGAGAGAGAGAGAGAGAGAGAGAGAAACAAAAAAGAACTAAAAATCCAAGAATGTGGGTATGTCAAAGGGACACAGGAAGCAACTAAAATAAGTTCCTAATGGCTTAAGCTGAGACAGTGTGAGCAACAAGATAATGGATTAAAACCCAAAGTAGAAAATAAATATTCATGAGTCCATATTGACATAAATAAGTGATTGAATAAATAAAGAAATAAATGGGGGAAATAGACAAATTTCCTGTGCCAAAAATAAATATCTAAATAATTTATGTAGATACTTCCCTATCAGAGAGGCTAAGTATAACACTTACCCTTTAAATGTGGGCTGACACAGTGACTTGCTTCCAAAGAGCACAGCATGGAAAGGAAAAAAAGGGAAATTTTATAGTGAAGCCACTCAACAAAGCACTACCTCAGCCAGGGGATCAACAGTGACGTCATGCTAACAATCTAATCATTAGGACACGATGAGGAATGACCCTTTACCTCTGCGATGTTCCTCTGCAAAACCCAGTAACTTCTGTCTAATCATGAGACAAATATCAGACCATCACAATCGGAAGGCATTCTATAGAGTAGCTGACCGGTACTCCGCAACACTGTCAAGGCTACCCAAAGCAAGGGGTCTGAACGGCTGCCTCGGTCTAGAGGAGACTTGGGAGACATGACTACAAGCAATGTGATAGTCTAGCCCTAGCCAGCGTGGCTCAGTGGATAGAGCACTGGCCTGTGGACCAAAGCGTCCTTGGTTAGATTCTGGTCAAGGGCATGTACTTTGGTTGCAGACTCCTCCCCGACCAGGCCCTGGTTGGGGTTTGTGCAGGAGGCAACCAATCGGTGTGTTTCTCTCATGTTGATATTTCTCTCTGTCTTTCCCTTTCTCTTCCACTCTCTCTAAAAATCGATGGAAAAAAATGTCCTCGAGTGAGGATTAATAAAAGGGAGATGATATTATAGCTGAGACCATGGGTCACAAAAAGGACATTAGGTAAAAAGTGAGGCAAGAGTGGGGTAGTGAAGGGAAGGTACAGGTTAGATTATTGTCCTAAGAGTTTCTTAAAATTACGGTTATGACAGGTGTTTCTGGAACCCCCTTGCCGTGGGTGGAGTGGAGGGTGACCATGAGGAACTGCAAGTCATCCTTTGCCAGAAACATTTTTATAGGCAAGTTTCAGAAAATCAAGCCCTAGTCTTTTTTTCTTTAATTTTCTTTAATTGGAATAGTTGTTTTCAAGGAAACATATGTATTTATTTATTTATTATTTTTATTAAATCTATTGGGGTGACATTGGTTAATCAGATTACATAGGTTTCAAGTGTATATTTCTATGATACATGATATGTATACTGCATTGTGTGCCCAACACCCAAAGTCAAGTCATCTATAAATATAAAAGGCTAATATGCTAAGTATTCGTCCGACCAGTCCCTATGACGAGCACTGACCAGTAGGGGGCAGACGCTCAATGCAGGAGCTGCTGTGACGCGCACTGGCCATTTACAGAGAAACGGTACCACAGACCTAGCACCCACAAAGCAACACTCGGCTTCCCTCAAGTGGGACACAGGCCCCACCACCACCCTGGAGCGACACCCCACCAAATCGCATCTGACCCCATGGTGCAAAATGCGGCCCACAGCCCAGCCAAGCCTGGAAACGGTGGCTGTGGGCGCTGGGTAATGACGTCACGTAGCAACGCCCGGCTTCTCCTCCCTGGAGTTTCGTCAGCCCAGGGACACGACTTGCTTTATAGCCAGGTGGAAACAGTTTACACTGTAACCAAATGTCTGTGAAGCGTTTTCCGTGCCTCATCTCATTTGGTCCTCACAGAAGTCCTGGAGTAGGTAGAGAGGAGACTTGGCGGAATCCTATTTTCTTTTCATTAGCCAGAAAATAGAGATTTAGAAACTTGACCCAACTGAAAAGAAGTAAGAGATGGTGGACCTTGAAAATGACTTCAGGTTTTCTCACTGCGCAGAATGTAGTCAAACACTGCTGCAGTTAAATATTTTACCCTTTGTTCTCCCTGCGTGATCTACAATAATAATCTGCTTCGTGTTGATAGTTACTGCTGTGTTGCTGACAATTACCTGAAAGAGAAGTTGGGGTGCTTCACTGGGCTGGAAAAGTTTAGCTAAATCACAAAGCAGGTCTAATTAAGCAAGTTTATTCTATATCTGTAAAAGGCTAAGTTGACTCACGCATACATGATACATATAAAGCTCTCTCTGGCACCAATTGCATGCATGTGTTTCGATCTGTCATTGTTGATCTTGAATTTAGTTGACACTTCTATTATAGAGAAAGGGCAAATAGCTGTATTAAAATATTTCTTCTAACTAATTTCCTTTCAATGTGCATGAATTCATGCACCATGCCTCTAGTCTTTAATATAATCTGTACATACCACTTCACTCAACTGGGAGGAGAGAGGACAAAGGAAAAGCGTCCAATGTTCCTCTCAGCCCTGGGCCCTGCAGGACTAAAAGTCAAAATACATCCTCAGGTTCTGCGCGATTCCACAGTCTCAAGGTCCCATGCGTGTCCTACAGTTAGTTCAGAATGAAAACATTGACTATTTTATGAGTTCACTGAATATAAGGGAGGAGGACTTTTTTTCTCTTCAGTGTGAAAATATGCCCTTGTCAATGTTTAAGAAATTTAGGTTCAGTGAAATAAACCATATCTAGTTGACACTGTAGAAAAAAAAGTTACTGTATTTAAAAGGTTAAGTTACTATATTTAAAAAGTTCTAGAGGTGTCGGCAGTGGTTGCGAGCAGCGGCTCTGGTGCTGACTGTGGGTGCGAGTAGGGCCGGCATTGGTAGTGGGTGCGAGTGGTGGTTCCAGCACCAGCAATGGGTGAGAGTACCAGGTGAGACTGTGGTGCGCAGGAGCTAAGAATTTTCAGTAATCACCAGAGGCTTGCCCCAATGACAGTGACCGGTGTCCTGCCTTCGTCTGGTACCCCTACTCACCTGCTCCACCATCCCACTGTGGCCGACATTTACCATGTTCCACACACACCCCCTGGTGGTCAGCGCACGTCATAGCGACCAGTTGTTCAGTTGTTCTGGTTGTTCTGCTGTTCGATCTATTTGCATATTAGCCTTTTATTATATAGGATGGCTCACTGTCAGACAGACATCTAAAACCTTCCATCTTTTATTACTCTACTAGTGAGCCGGTGCACAAATTCATGCACATTGAAAGGAAATTAATTAGAAGGGGGCTGGCGGGGTGGGACTGGGTGATATGAGCCGGACACACCTTGGAGCCAACTTCCCTCCGTCCTTCCCTGGCTGGCTGCACCTGGGGTGGTGCTGTGGCTCAAAGGGAATCTGCAGAATGAGGGGGGTCCCTCCAGCAGGTGGGGTCCCTCAGCCTGGCCTGTGGGGATCAGGCCAAAACTGACTCTCTGACATCCCCCAAGGGTTCCAGAATGCGAGAGGGCACTCTGCAAAGTTGCTGTTGTACAGGGTGTGGAACACAATTGCAAGTGTGCAATAAACCAGATTCGGGGCCAACAGTGCCCCAGCAACAACATAACCCATGGCCGAAGGTGGAATTGTGTGGCCTCACAAGGAATAGGGCTCCCTCCTTTCTGGTTTTGGGGTGTGTCACCCGAGAACTGCTGCTGCCAAGTCACTGAAGTGAGGCAGCTCCTATGTTGAGTGTCTGCCCCCTGGTGGTCAGTGCACGTCATAGCTACTGGTCAGACAGACACTTAACATATTAGCCTTTTACATATATGTAGATAGCAATTAGTACTTTCAGTCAAATTTAGGAAGTATTTTGTGAAACCTGGTCATTTTGTAAATATGAGTCATAAATATTCATGTAATTAGAGTGTATTTTGATAAAGCAATGAATTGTCCGTGAAATAAAATAAAGAATCCTTTAGAGCTTTGTAAATGTATCTATTTCAATGCAGTAGCGTTTTGCCCGTCTTCCAAAGGTAAGGGGAAAGTCACATTTCTCCCCACATCAATTGCTGATGACATTTCCCCCTGACCGTTAAGTGACATCAGGTACACAATCCTCATACACGTTAGTGTAAGTTTTAGGTAAGCTTCTGATCGCATTGAGGTCCCATTAAAATCTACAAATCTCCCGAAGTTTATGCATCGCCACTCTGACTCGAATTGGACGCTCAGCCAGGAGCAGTGGAGGGTAAGAGCAAAATAAATCATAATACCTAATAGTTATTACGCTGGAAAGAATTGGTTGGAAAGCTGGGCCCGAAGCCAGGAAGCTTTTAGACACTACACGATACACACAAATCACGGTCCATGTTTTAAACATAGACTGCAGAGGTATACACTAAAGCTTACAGATAATTCCCCTGAAGGACAAAGTCAAGGTTGGCGCATCTCTAATTAGAACTTGACGGAAATCTCTGTTTCACGTGTCAGTTCTCCCAGTATTTCAGGGTAGCCTGTATCGATGATGAGTAACTCTGAAGGGCCTAGGATTGTGCCTAAGAAATGTGCATAATCACACAAGCTTTTCATCCAAAACTATTTTCCCAGCAATAAGCAATTATTTGCCTTTGAAGTTTCTGATTTCAGCATCGGTATTCTTCCGTGGACAGAGATATGAGTTGGGGATCCTACAATTACAACTTGGAATATTTAAGCAAATAAATGTATAAATAAAAATACTACATAAATGATTAGCATACAGACTCAATGATACAGGCAGATGTGAATATGTATTTTCCCTTGAACTGAGAACAGTATACACTGCAATCTTATACATAATCCAATGTGTAATACTATTTTAAGCAGCGTGTATGTGAACATATGAAAAGTGGAGAACCTATTATAGCAGCAGCTTTGGGAACTGATATGGGGACATGGGGAGTTTTTATTTTTTTTACCGACGGTCTTCAGCAGAGTTGGAATATTTAAATATCTCACAGAAATACTAAATTTTATTTCATACTTACTATATATTTTAAGAAAGTCCTAAACCAAATAATTTTTCTCCATGTCTTCATTTCCAAGTATAGGCAAATATTTAAGCACCGTAGGATCTGTTCAAAGCCAGTCTTTGTTTTGAGTTTTCTCATAGAATATCTACATGCTTTTAAAAACGTAGTTTCTCTCCACACGTGCTATATTTTGTCCTGCAATTTTATTTCTACTGTAAAACAAAACGATCTGCACTGATGTATAATTTTGACATTACAGACTTTCTGCGTGAGTTGTTAACTTTGTAGCTGGTGTATTAAGGCAACGTGGTAATTCAGAAAAACATCTCTTTTTTAATTTATTGGGGTAACACTGGTTCACAAAACCACGCAGGTTTCAAGTGTACGACTCAACAAGTCACCATCTACACACCACAGTGTGTGCCCATCACTCCAAGCAAAGTCTCTTTTCATCCCCATTTTCCCCCCTTTTCCCACCTCCACCTGCCCCAACCCAACTCCTCTTGCTATCTCCACACTGTTGTCTGTGTCTATGTGAGATTGTGTGTGTGTGTGTATGTGTGTATATATATATATATATATATATATATATATATATATATATATTAGTGGCCTGGTGCACGAAATTCGTGCACTGGGGGGGGGGGGGGGGGCAGCGAGGGTTCCACCAGCCTGGCCTGTGCCCTGTCACAGTGCGGGATCCCCGCGATCCATCACCCCAAAAAGGTAGGCCCCGCCCACCCATCCGGGGCTCCTTGATGAATTGCCCCAAAGATGTAGGCCAGAGCCGGGGGTCAGGCCTCTGCGCCGCGTGGAGCTGAGGGACCCCCAGGCCTTGCCACACAGAGGCCTCCGTCGAGCCCCACTCCCCTCCCCAACACTCCAAGTCCCCGCCCAACCGCACCTGCTGCACACACAGCCTCCCGCTGCTTGGTCATTACATGTGAGGGCATCACAACCATTTGCATTTTATATATATATATATATATATATATATATATATATATATATGCACTTTTTTTGTTCAATCTCTTCACCTTCTTCCATCCAGCCACCCTCCCTCCTCCCCTCTGACAGCTGTCAATCTGTTCCATGTATCCATGCCTCTGTTTTTATTTTGTTCATCAGTTTATTGTGTTCATTAGATTTCACATATGAGTGAGATCATGTAGTATTTGTCTTTCTCTGGCTGGCTTATTCACTTAGCATCATACTCTCCAGTTCCCTCCATGCTGTCTCAAAGGGTAAGAGATCCTTCTTTATATTACTGCTTCATAGTATTCCATTGTGTAAATGTACCACAGATTTTTTATCCACTCATCTACTAATGGGCACTTGGGCTGTTTTCAAATATTGGCTATTTTTAAATAATGCTGCGATGAACATAGGGGTGCATAAGTTCTTTCTATGGTGTTTCGGGTTTCTTAGGATGTATTCCTAGAAGTGGGATCGCTGGGGCAAATGGCAGTTCCATTTTTAATTTTTTGAGGAAACTCCATACTCCTTTCCACAGTGGCTACACCAGTCTGCATTTCCACCAACAGTACATGAGGGCTTCCTTTTCTCCACATCCTTGCCAGAACTTACTATTTGTTGATTTATTGATGATAGCCATTCTGACAGGTGTGAGGTCACATTTCATTGGAATTTGCATCTCTCTGATGATTAGTGATGTTGAGCACCTTTCCATATGTCTATTGACTTCTGTATGTCCTCCTGGGAGAAGTGTCTATGCAGGTTCTTAGTCCATTTTTTAACTGGGTTGTTTGTCTTCTTGGCATTGAGTTGTATGAGTTCTTGTGTATTTTGGAAGTTAACCCCTTATCAGATGTGTCATTGGTAAATATGCTCTCCCATTCAGTGGGTTCTCTTTTCATTTTGTTGATGGTTTCTTTTGCTGTGTAGAAGCTTTTTAGTTTGATGTTGTCCCATTTGCTTATTTTTCTTTTGTTTCTCTTGCCCAAGGAGATATATTGAAAAAAAATATTGCTAAGACAAATGTCTGAGATTTTACTGCCTATGTTTTCTTCTAGGATTTTTATCATTTCCCGGCTTACTTTTAAGTCTTTAATCCATTTTGTGTTTATTCTTGTGTTGGGGGTAGTTTCATTATTTTGCATGTATCTGTCCAAGACTGTCTTTACCCCATTGTATGTTCCTGCCTCCCTTGTGAAATAGTAATTGATCATAGAGGTATGGTTTATTTCTATGCTCTCTATTCTCAGAACAGCATCTCTTAATACCAAAACTTCATACATACAAACTTTAAAGTAATTAAATTTCAATTAACTAAATTTACCTAATAATTGAGTATGTTTATATTTTAAAACATTCTCCCTGGTTTTATTTTCTCACATAAGGGCCATTCTGGCACACATAAATGTCATTCATATTAATTATGACTTAATTACCATCTTAATTGAGCATAATAAGACTGAATACATGGATATGTGCATTCCTCTAGGAATTGCCAAGGTCTGCAATCACATACACATAGTTGCACTATGTTCATGATAAATTACAGGTTGATTTTTCATGCTATCTTAGGCTCCCCGTGCTGCAGTACCTTTCTTGCATGGAGTGGTCATGGAAAATTATATCTAGTGTTGTCCTCAAATGCCACCATGTAGTGTTTCCCTAAGTAAGTGTCTACTTATGTTCTTAGTGAGTATTTTATGGTATTAGAAACTAAGGTAAAGTAAAATATTAAACAACTAGAGGCCTGGTGCATGACATTGGTGCACTGGAGGGGGAGGGGGAGTCCTTCAGCCCGGCCTGTGCCCTCTCACAGTCCAACACCCCTCGGGGCATGTCCGCCTGCCAGCTTACGGCAGACGGCAGGTGGACATCCCCCGAGGGGTCCTTAGCACTGCCGCTGAGGTGGGAGAAGCTCCCACCACCGCTGCTGTGCTCACCAGCCGTGAGCCCAGCTTCTGGCTGAGTGGCTCTCCCCTTGTGGGAGCACACTGACCACCAGGGGGAAGCTCCTGTGTTGAGCATCTGCCCCCTGGTGGTCAGTGCGCAACATAGCAACCGGTCATGCCGCTGTTTGGTCAATTTGCATATTAGCCTTTTATTATATAGGATAGGGTGTGTTTTTGGTTACAGGGTTAGAACTAGGTGGTAAATCATTAAAACATGATGAGAAACAACTCTTCACAGCATGTGAATGACCTAACTCCTTGCTGGATGATTTACCCCCAGAAGCAGGGCCACATTGGCACTGTGCTCATTCCGCATGTAATTAACTGACTCCCAGTGCATGTTTCATCACAGAAACTGTTGTGTGTGAACTGTACAACCCGTACGTCGATAATCACGAGACCTTTTATAATATCACTATTCCAAAATAGAATTTATAGCCCAGCCGGTGTGAATCAGTGGTAGAGCATTTACCTATGATCCAGGAGGTCACGGTTTGATTCCCGGTTAGGGAACATGCCTGGGTTGTGGGCTCAGTCCCCAGTGTGGGTGTGCAGGAGGCAGCCAACCCATGATTATCTCTCGTCATTGATGTTTCTTTCTCTCTCTCTCTCTCTCTCTCTCTCTCTCTCTCTCTCTTCCTTCCTCTCTGAAATCAATAAAAATATATTTTAAAAATAGAATGTATAAATAATACCATTAGAGGAAAATTTTATTTCTTTTAAGAAATATAATATTCTCTTCTGTAGATAAAGGGAATCAAGATTAAATGAAGTGTATCTGGAAATCCTACTCAATACTTGTTTGGATGTCACTGGTTAAATTAAGACAAATAATGAGGCTAATTATCTCGAATGATATAAGAGTATTTTAGATTTTGCTCAATATTCACATCACAAATCAGTGTATTGGACTCAGCTCTGCGCTAACAATCTGATCCCTAAAGTGGCTTTCGGTAACTTCCTAATCTTTTATTGCTCCCTAAATACTTGGTGTTAGACATATATTAGCAAATTATTATCTATTTAAGGAGCTTCAGGTATACCTCAACCACCCATAGCTACAAGCACCAGAAGGAATAATGTAATATAGAAAGCATCCTGGTAAATGCTTCTGCATTTTCATTTTGGAACCTGATTTTTAAATTTAATTTCCACTCTGTAATACAGTACACAAAATAAGATGTGACTTCAAAAATTTCTGAGCTGTCTGGGTATTCGGGCTTATTCCTTTAGAAATGTGTATGAACCTAAAAATCTAACACAGTGAGGTCAACCCATGGGCCATCCAGTGCTGTGAGCCTGACAAGATGCTGGGACAGCAAACAGTACGGACGAAGAGCTTGGCCTCCTGGGTCAGGCACCGTGAGTGAGAGAGGCGGGTCGTCCCCCTGCCAGACATCTCACTGAGCTGCTCTTTTCTTACTCAGGCCCAGTTATTCACCGAGTGCTGTGTGTGCCAGACAGCTCATTACCCTTCCCACACACGCTTATTGGAGGGATTGGATGTCATAAAGGTACTGATAAAGCCCTTCACACGTCGTCTGGCTCCCAGTCAGCATTGTATGGTGGCTCCTGTAATTTAACTGCCGAAGGGGTTTAGTCTTATAATCAATGTTAATTCTCCTATATGTCTCCAAGAACCATCTTCATTTCTTTTCCTAATAATTGTGCACAGGCCTATTGGCATACATGTATCTAAACATATTTATTTTATTTTCAGACCATAGTGTCTCTTGGAGCCATGAATCCAAGTTTATTATTCACTACAGATGTAGAGCTGTTTTCTCCATCAGATGCTTTAGTGCCCCATGACCCATCACAGGGGGTCATGATTGGAATAAGGGAATTCAAGGTCAATGGACAGTTCTTATTGACTAACTAGAGGCCCGGTGCATGAAACTCATGCACTTGTGTGTGTGTGTGTGTGTGGGGGGGGGGGGGGGGCGGGGTCCCTCATCCTGGCCTGCACCCTCTCGTAGTCCGGGAGCCCTTGGGGGATGTCCAACTGGGGCTTAGGCCCGCTCCCCCTGGGAGGATATCCTTAGCACTGCCGCAGAGGCAGGAGAGGCTCCCGCCACTACCGCTGCGCTTGCCAGCCGTAAGCCCAGCTTCTGAATAAGTGGCGCTTCCCCCTGTGGGAGTGCACTGACCACCAGGGGGCAGCTCCTGCATTGAGTGTCTGCGCCCTGGTGGTCAGTGCACATCATTACGACCAGTCATTCGCCATCAGGTCGATTTGCATATTAGCCTTTTATCATATAGGATACCATCAAGTACCACATGACTCTGAGAACACTTACACTTTTTCATACTGTGTTTCAGAGGCTTGAAACTGGCCTGTATAAGTGTGGGGCCACCAGAGACAGGGAGTATCAGGTAAAAAAAAATTAGCATGCTCACACACTCTTGCTGAGTTCTCTCATTATCCTGGTCCCCAAATACAATTTGCTTCCCTTCAGATGTAAACATAAACCCCCCGATCTGAGGCCGTGGCAGCGAAGGCAGCTTTACGGAATGGCACGTCCTTGTGTGACTAGCAATAAGCTGGTGGCAGGGTCCTCAGGGGGAGGCCAGGGCATCCTGCTGAAAATACCACCATGGTTCCTGGAAACTGGACTGGAGGTCTGGAGCCCCGAGTTCCAGCCATGGTTCTAGTCCTGACCCACTGTGCCTTTCTCTACCTGCCCCAGAGAGTTACACCCATGAGGGGAAAGGTCTGGACTAACTGAACTTGACAATCTCATTCCCTTAAAAAATAATTACCTTTGTACGGTGAGCCTCGCTGGCCTCTGGACACGTTGGCAAGTACTTGAAACAATCCATAGACCTGCTTCTTAAACTTGTGTCTATGCTGCTTAGAATTTCTGAACAGACACAGAACCACTGTTTCACCCAAAGCTACCAGGTAACAATAGGTCATAGTGCAATGCTTCGGAAGGATGTGGCTGGTAACTACAGAGCCCTTACTAAGTGCTAAGTGCTGTATAAGTGTTTGTTTATTGAATTCCCATAACAACTCCATGAAGTCAGTACTACTATAATCCCATTGTACAGATGAGGAAGCTGAGGTAGCTCACCCAACATAACACAACTAGCAGAGCAGAACTTCAACGTAAGGCAGTCCTGCTCAGCCTATGGACTCTTCACCATTGTCCAACCAGCAGTCTCAGACTTAACAAGAAAGAATTGCCCTTCCTCTAGCCACTGTATTAAACCAGAAACCGAAGCCACAGATTTGGGTGTTTATGAAAATCTTTTGCATTGCTCAGAAGTTTTACAATCGTTTAACCACTTAGAAAGAACTCTTAGAGGCGTTTGTTGGGATCTTCAAGTCCCTAGTAGGGAAGGCAGGACTTCTCCTCCCTTTGATTTGTAATGAGTTTAAAGGACAGACTGGAAGTGATGGATAGCATTTCTGTGAGGTCTGAAAGGCATGAGACTGTGAGGCTGCGGGCGGGCGGGAGATAGAACAGGATCACTCCAGAGTGAGCAGACCAGGCAGGAGACACAGCCCCTACATGTGCCAATGGCATGCCTCTGAGCAAGTTTACCTGTAAAATGAGAATAACTGCATCACCTGGGGTTGATGTAAAGATAAATAAAATATTGCTTATAAAATGCTTACCACAGTATTCAGAAAACAGTGAGTGTTCAATAAATGCCAGTTACTGTTATCATGGAAGGTTGTTGGGAAGAGTACTTTAAAATGCTCATTTAAATGCTCCTATTTAAATAAAATTAAAATGCTGTCCCCAACCACCTTCCCCATGGCCATTCTGAGCTATTGAAATCCACTTCCAACTATTTATGCTTCCTCCCATGTTTTTTTCCTAAGTCCAGTCTCCACATAGCGACCAACATGACTTTACACCCTTCTCATTGCTCCCCAGGTAACATGCAATTTCCTTCCACTAGCTCCCAAAATGGTTCATTTTGTGTGTGGAAACTGAACTGAGCCCTGCCTTAGGGTCTTCACAATCAGCTGCCACTTTGTCTGGTGTAGTCCCATCCTACATTCTCATTATACAACTAGAGGCCCGATGCACGAAAATTCATGCAAGAGCAGGCCTTCCTTCCCCCAGCTGTTGGCACCGGCTTCCCTCCAGCACCCAGAACCTGGGCTTCCCTCCTCTGGGCCGCCTGCAGGCACCCGGGACCAGGGCTGGCTTCCCCCTGCCCCGGCTTCGTAAGGAAGGATGTCCAGAATGATGTCCGGAAGACATCTGGTCTAATTAGCATATTACCCTTTTATTATTATAGAGTGGTTCCTTGTGGTCACATATATCTCAGTACAAATGATCTCTTCTCATCCCTTCACTCGAGGTCTCACAGCATCTTGTTTTATTTCATCATAGCACCTGATTGTGTGCTCAATTATTTAGCTGCTAGATTATTATCGCTCAGATCCTAAACAGTAGAAGGGTTTGTGTCTCACATTTTATACGTCTACGGAATCTCTCATCAGTTTACACGTATGCCATTTTTTTTCAATCTTGAAAAAAACAACTTTCTCTTGATTCTTTTCTCTCACTTTGTGAAAAAAAAACCCCAAAACTCCTTGAAAGATGTTTCAAACTTACTGTCTTTATGATCTCTTTTCCCTTTCATTTTCTCTTTAATGTATCTTAATTGGACCTTTTCCCACATGATGCATGCTTTTATCAAGGTCACTAATGATCCTAACATTTAAAAACCCAATGATTCATTTTCAGTGTTCAGGTTCCTTGATTTTCATCAGCAACATTCAGCACAGTTCATTAGTCCCTCATCCTCAAAGGAGTCCTTTACCCGACTTCTAGGAGAACACACTGCTCACCTGGTGTTCTTTATACTTCCTTGCGATGACCCTTGTCAGTTCCCAAGTGCTGGTCCCTTCTCATCACCCAGCCTCTTAATATTGGCATTCCCCATGGAGCAGTGAGTCAACCTCTTCTCTTTTTTATCTACTGTCATGTTTGTGACCTCATCCAAACATGGCGTTAAGTGTCATTCTTATGATAAGAAAACTTTCATTCTCTAGCCCAGACTATCTCTCTGAATTCCATAGTCATAACCATCCACATCCACTCAAAATTAACTCGCCAAATCTGAGCTCATGATCTTTATCCTGAAATGCTCCTCTCGTAGTCATCTCATTTCACAAAAGGATAAATGTATGCATTTCTTAGGCCAAGATCTTTGAAGCACCCCCCCCCCCCCTCCTCTGTTGCCATGAAATCCCACAGCCAAATGGCCATCAAGTTCAGTTGACGTTTTACCTTCCAAATATATCTCAAACCCAACCTCTTCTCTCTCCTCTGGGCTATTTCACCAATATCTCTCCATGAATTATTGAAGTAGCCTGCTAAATAGACTACCTGCTTTCACCATGCTCTTTCAATCTATTCTTGACCCCGTAGCCAGAACGATCCATTACAATAAAACTCAGATCCTATCCATTACCACTCAAAGCCTTTCAAAGGCTACCTATTTCCCTCTGAGTGAAAGCTGAGTCCATATAATGGCACCGTGTACCCTCATCCTTCTCTGACTGTCCCCTAAGATATTGGGCAATACTCATTCTCCTTTGTCATATTGGCACCATGCTCATACCTGTTTTGGGGGCCTTTGCTCTTGCTGTTCCCTCTTCCTGAATATACCTCTTTCACGTATCTCCACGGCTCCCTCCCTTTTCACATCTGTTCGCAGCCCTTTCTTCAGATGTCACATTCTCCAGGAAACCCCAACAACCCTATCAAAATGTGCAAACCCCATCACTGTGGCCATCACTCACTCCCTACATCCATACCCTGCTTTATTTTTCTTTCTAAATTAGCACTGATGACCATCTAAGTACCTTATGTTTTAATTTAATATCTTGCCCATTTTTTACCTTGTCTTCCCACCACACACACACAGACACACACACACACACACACACACAAACACACCATTAGGGCTGAGATTTTTACCATTTCCCGGTCTGCTATAGCATATGATAGGTGCTTCATAAGTATCTTTCGAATAAATGAATGTCTCATTCAACACTATGTAGCTAGTACCTAGAGTAGGACTGACCATTTGGGTGGCAATAAATAAATTCCTACTGAATAATTACAGCTATCCTGTATTAGCTATATGCGGAAATTAAATGTAGAAATGTAAACCTTTATTCAAAGTGCAAAATCAAAACAGTTGGAAGTACTGATTTGTCACAAACTTAAATTTAAATTTTAATTAGAGTTTTTGATAAATTTTTATCATGTGTGAGGTCAGTCTTCAGTGTAGGGCAAATTATCACTGGCTAACAAATTATAAATCTTTTAAATACATGTAGCTCTCTTTAAGTTTGTTTTAGATTTTATTTTCTATTCACAGGTGAATTTATTACACTATATCAGTGTTCCATATACTATAATTTCTTAATGGAAGAAGAAATATATCTTTATAATATATGTATGAAGGAAGAGTTTGGAATGAATGCATTCTGCCCAATGAAAGAATTCCAGGAAATTTAATGAGCATGTCAATTGCAGTTACTCCCACTTGGGATGGCATCTGGAAAGCTGGTAGATAATATGTAAGCCTGTTTTTTCCTACCATCTCCTTCTAACTCCATTTTAGTGCACTCTCAAACTTGCACTAGACAGAAGGAGGAGAAATATATGGGCCCTCATGAGACATTATAATTGCCAACTTTTACCTTGTAGAGATGGCCATGAATAGACTCCTCTTCACCATGATGCCACTCGAAAGGAGCATTTTAAGTCCCTTTAAATATATTCATGACAACTGACTCCTCTTCGATATTAAGTACCCTCACACCACACGGCCAGACAGGAACCTCCATTTTAAAGTATTTAACAGGGAATCAAATATCACAAAACAAACAGAGTATCACTTTCATGGATTAGATGGTTATAATGCAGACTCAGGTAAACTTGATTTACTACTTCAAGGCTTGTGCCGGAAAGCTTTTAAAGGGGACTCATATATTTTTTAAAAATCAAAATGCTCAGGTCGGGGACATCTACGTATGCTTGTCCTGAACACAGAGCCAAGTTACACAATTAGAAATATGTGGCTCTGTGACCACACGGTCTCCCAGGCTGAAGAGATCCAGCTCACGCTGCATCCACTGGTCTCCCCGCCTTGCTATCTGCAGCACAAATCTGATGTCGAGGCCCCACATGAGTGATTCTTTGTTGTATGAAGTTATAGTTATTTTCTTATTTGCAGTGTTTATGGATTGTCAGAATTATTCTGCAATGTTCATTTCAAGTAATAAAGAAAATTTTCTAGACACAAGCAGACTTTTGAAAAAAACTACAAACCATATCAAAATATTCTTCTAGTAGCTATATAAATCTATAAAATTAGAAGATATGTTTTAATATGTTCAACTTTTATAATTAATAGAAATCTAAAAAATTTTGTGTATATATTTAGAGTATGCATGGCCACATCAAATCGTGTTTTTTTATTTGTTGATTCATTTATTCAAAAAATATTTAGGACTTATATCCTTCCTACTCTCACCATTGAATTTTAACTTAAGCTGTTTTGGAAGTAAATGGGCAATAAATTATATATTCATTATATAGCAGTCTCTAATTACAGTCTCTAATTTAAATATAGATGCATTTTTCCCATTCAATGGAACTGACAAAAAAGATATTGTAGGTTTAAGTAAGTCACCCATGTGACACACGTTGAATTAGATATTGTTATGGTACTGAAACTTACTTTACTATTGGTTTTGTGATATTAGAAGCTTCTCATTCAAGGTGAGTTTGTTTCTATCAGAATTTTTACCTGGAAACCAGCAAAAACAAGGATTCATTAAATTCTTCACCCATAAAGCAGTGAAGTTCAGGTGCAGGGTAAGCCAGTGTGAGCATGAAGAAATCATCCTGCTCTTCTAGTTCTCTAAGTGTCCATCAATATGCTTAGTTTCTACTGGCAAAAAACAATACAAAGTATAAACTGTTAAAATATTGATTTATAGATATAAATCTGATTCATTTTCCCCACTTTCATTTTAAATATATTTTTTATTGATTTCTAAGAGGGAGGAGAGGGAGAGAGAGATAGAATCATCAATGATGAGAGAGAATCATTGATCGGTTGCCTCCTGTACACTCCATAAGCAATTGAGCCGCAACCTGGGCATGAGCCCTGACTGGGAATCAAACCATGACCTCCTGGTTCTAGGTTGATGCTTAACACTGAACCACATTGGCCGGGCATTTTTCCCACATTTAAAATGCCTCTTACCAACATGCAGAAACCTCTCACACCGTGCACAAGTAACTAACGTCGCGTGTCCTTCACGTGAAACACAACTTCCTGAAGAATGTGAAGTCCTGTTTTGACCGATTCATATTCTCTCCTCATTCTCCTTTTATTTAAAAAAAAGGGGCTATTTCTGTACTATCATTCCTGCCTTACGTGATCCATGTACTTAAGGAAATGAACAGGCTTTGTAAGATGCATTTCAGGTACATTAAAGAATATCATCCTGCAATAAAACAGAGCAGAGCGAAGCCTGACCAGCCACAAGGGAAGCAGCGACTACGAACTCCATAGCAAACAGGAAGGTCCTGAAACGGAAGTCTGCGCACCAACATCAGTGCGGGGGGAGGGGACTAGCTCACTTCTGTAGGACCCAGGTTATTATAAACGTGATCTACCCACAGCACTGGCCAATGAGGCTGAGTTACCCAATACCAAAAGGGGAGAATTCTAACTACAAGATGGGTGGTGGAGATAGTATTTCATTTTATTTTTTTAAATATACTTTATTAATTTTTTTTTTACAGAGAGGAAGGAAGAGGGATAGAGAGTTAGAAACATCAATGAGAGAGAAGTATCGACCAGCTGCGTCCTGCACACCCCCTACTGGGGATGTGCCCACAACCAAGGTACATGCCCTTGGCCAGAATCGAACCTGGGACCCTTCAGTCCGCAGGCCGATGCTCTATCCACTGAGCCAAACCGGCTAGGGCGGAGATAGTATTTCAGTGGGATTCTAGGAATATATCATCACACATTAACAGTGAAATTCTATTTCCTTGAATCTTACTACTTGACCTGTTGACTTAAATTGGAACCATGATGCCCATCAGTTGGTAGATACTTAATAAAATCCTGTGCTGTGCACTGCATGTAGGAGACTCAAGAGGTGCATGTTAGATGCAGTGTCTTCCCATGGAGACCTTACAGTCTCCTTGCTTATTCACACAATAAAGGTCACATGCAAAACCCCTTTGGAGTCCTGCTAACGCTGGATGTATAAGAGGCAAGAATATAGATGCTCCTTAAAGAAGCAAGAATACGTGTTCTACTTTTCTGTTCCATTAAGGAATTTTTTTAATTAACACGACCAAAGTTTCTTTTTCCCCAAGCCCTAAATTCTTCTACATTTTTCTTTCTTCCTCTCAGACCCAAACACCAATTTTGGTTCATCTGAGTTCCTAGAAAAATGTCCTGTGTTTCCACCCTTCCCTGTTCCTCACTCCCCACCACCACCGCCCTGGTGCAGGCCTGTCTCCATCATCAACGGCCACCAAATGGTTGCTTTGCATTCATTTATTCAACAGCCGTTTCTGCAGCACCTGCATGGTTGGCAGGTGACTGTGATGAGTGGTGACTGAGATGGGAACTGTTCCTGGAGCCTGGAGCCTGGAATCTTCTCCCTGTCCCCCTGCAGAGCTCACTGCCCTCCACATCAATTAGCACGCAAGGATGCGCATGCCCTGCCCCCGCTGAAGGCCCCTTAATGCCTCCATTACCCAGGGTGCTAGCCCCGAGCTCCCAAAGATGGATGAAGGCTTTGCTCTTACTGGTCCCCACCAGCTCCATCGCTTCAACTTCCTAGACTCATGCATTCACTTCATACTTGACAGGAACCGTTTCAAACTCTGTGTGTTCCTGCAAACAGCACAGAAATTCCTGCTTTTGCACAGTCTGTTTCTACTAAAGGATACTTAGTCTTCTAGAGGAAGCTGAGCCCGATCCCCTCCGAAAGTCCTGCTTAACTTCCTGGAAGACCCCACTCTCTTACCCCCCTGACATCCGCGCGTGCTGTTCCTTCTTTGTAATTTACCGCAGTGTCTTCCAATTGTCTGCTTATTGCTCTGTCTACTTTGGGAGACCATACAACCCACACGTAGAGGGAACACAATCAGTATTTACTGAATCCATGTGAACCCCATTGTGTGCTGCACCCCAAAGACTGATGGCAAAGCCCTTGCAGCTTGAGTCAGTTGATTCAGATGATTATATATCTCTTTTATCTATACTGAATGCAGCACAGGAAAACCAGAAAACAACTGAGGGGTACCAGGTTCCTACTTCCAAATGCTTGTTGCAGCCAACATAAATGCACTGGCTTTTCTTGCCCTTTGAGCGTAATTGCTACATATTTATCTCGTCTACCTGAATGCTGGGAATCTCTGCAGCAGTTGTTTCATGCTTTGTTATGATTTCAAAGGACACAAGACAATCGTAATAAAGAATACGTACTTCAGATCCCACTTGGATTCTCTACCAAACATGTTAGAGTCAATAGATTAATAAAAACCCTTCGTGATCTAATCCAAGCCTGATCCCTCCAAAGGGAGGATACTGTCTCCAATGACAGGAAACCACTTTGTGCCCCCGAGGATGTCACCCTTGTTCACTGTGGTAGGTCCTGCTTTCCCCCTTGTCTCACCTTTAGCTCGGCGTTGCCTGGTGAGCTCTAGTTATCTTGCAGGCCACCGTCAGACCTTCCTGGACGCACACACAAAGTTACCCCGTTTATTGAATTCTTGTACCATGTTGTACACGTTTCTACTATTGCACAATCCTGTTATGTCCACGTGGCTTATTTCACTGTGTGCCTTTCACGTTAGTAGGAAAAGGTAGGAAATTCTTCCGATATATTTTTAGCCCACACCCCAGCACAAAACTCAATCCCATAGATGGTTATTGGATCCAGGAATGAATACATGCTGTATCTTAATTTGTTAAAACATCTACATGAACTCTTTTTATATCAAAATATATTTTATTTACCCCGAAGACAGGAGGTAATTAAAATAAACACTCTTCATCATAGAATAAAATGTCCTCAGTACATATGTTATTCAAATCAATGCATCAGCACATGTTAGTTTTCCAGGATGTTTGTCTTAATTATATGATTGATTTTACTTTCGTTTGATGTGAGGCTACAAGTGAAAATGATTGAATCTCTATGTCAGAGATTCAAGTAGATATTTGGAGTATATTTTTATTAGGTTTTATTTTCCTGCACAAAAGAGAATATTTCTTCATCATAGAAATTGTATCGATTCCATGTGAGGCTGCTTATAAATTGTCGAAGATTAGAAATGGCCTATCAGCGGGAAAGAGCAGAAACACGTGAGCTGCATAGAACCATGTTGTTCCAGAATCGCAGAACCACATGTGTTTTGTGCTGCCTGATAACTTCTTTTATGTGATTAATTTTCCCGAGAAAAAAGAATCATCTTATGTGGCAGTTTACTCCTGGAAATTTGGAAGTGGAAAAATAGATTTATAGATTGAAAAAGTTCACTAATTATTAGAAACTTACTTAATGACCAATAAAATAAATGTTTCTAGTATAAATTAGAATCCACTGAAATTGTGAATGACTATAAATCATTCTAACTTTTAAAATTCAAGAAATATAAATTTAAAAAGTTGGTACACAGGACAGCAAAGTGAGGGTTTATTTCTGTTGGATAAAAGTCTTTAAGTGAGCATTCTATTAAAAAGGCTAATGTTTGCAGACAGAAATACGTATGAGCATTGCTGGAAGATTATTCATTCCTCAAGGGAAAGTCATTTACCCTGCAAAAAATGGGGGGGTGGGGAGGATGGGATTTGTCAAAGAGATTAATCACTTTTAAAAACAATCACTGATTCTAAAAGAGCAATCGAGGTTATTCCACTGTCCGCTGGATCGGGAGGGCCAGACTCACACCCTGTAAACACATCCAACTCCCAGCGCAGCCACGAGGAGGCCCGAGGTTGACAAATGCTGCCTGACATTAACCTTGGACATCATTTAATAAAAGCAAAGCCATCCTGTTCTAACTGGGTCACAATTAGTCTGGCTCCTCGGAGTCCACAAAACCAGCCTTTTCTGGTCACAATAGAAGTAATTTTAAAATGGAATCTATTTCATTAGAATCGCGTGCAGTGAAGGCAGTACCAAATAAAATGCCTGCTTATGAAGAGTTGCATTTTTTCATTCGAATTCTAATATTTAAGAAAATATTGTCACAGTCTTTGAAACACCATTCTCCCTTCTCCCTGCTTCTGTTTGTCTGTCTGTTTACTTATCATCCTCCTGGGAGTTGGAATGCATTCTAGATTAAGAGAATTGAGGGAGATTTAGGGGTCAAGGTGACTCAAGAGAGAACTAAATCTAAATGAAACTCAGGTAATTGTTTATCTGTTTTCAAAAACCTTCCCTGAATAAGATTGCATGACTCTGTTAGAAACACATAGAAGTGGAAAGTTTAGCTCAGAGCTTAAATAATTAGTAAAAATGTAAGTCTGAATATACAGTGAAGAAAAACATCAAATTTGAGTTACCCAGCAGCACAAGTAAATTTCTCATACCTAACTAATCAATCTGACTCTAAGAGTTTGACAAAATATGGGTGAATCCCAATAGCACTGCACAGCATTGAGGCTTAAGTTTGCGAGTGTGATTGGAAATCTATTTCATTCACATTCACAATCTATTCTGTCACAGCTCCCCTTCTCATAGCTTCTATTCTTCAGAGCCCTCATCCTCAGGTGCTATGCGATATTTACCTATTTCTAGTTCATCTCTTTGCAATGAAAATCCTGAAGGGAGGAATTTGTGTTCACTGTTCTAGCTCACATGTCCAGCACAGTGCCTGTCATGGAAAAGGAACACAGCAAGTTGTTATTGAAAAAAATAATTAATTAACCAATTAATTAAAAAAACATCAGCAATTATCTCATAAGACCGATCTCACCTGACGGTCTCCAAATAAGAAAACACACTCTGTCTTGATTCCTAGCCAAGACAGAGTTACGATTGAGGACATTTGGGGGAGAATGTGTGAGACGTTGTAAATTAGCCGAACAAGGTGAGCGAGAACGGACGTATAGTCTTCTGACAGATGTGTAAGGCCATGTTACTCCTCCAGTAATCAGGTTCCAGGTTAGCCTGTGGTAAACCTGCACCAAGCATGCGATTTAGAGGAGGCCCATGGCCAGGAAAGGGCGGATGATGGCCTTTGGGCATCTACTGGAGCTTTGTAGAGCTGTCAGAGTGGTTACACGAATGCCCTTCTGAGATTTTTAATAGCTGTTCTAACCAGCATGATATTTACTAGTAGTCTTATTTGATTAATAAAAGGTAGTCCAGCCCTAACTGGTTTGGCTCAATGAATAGAGCATCGGCCTGTGAACTGAAGGGTTCCAGGTTTGAGTCCAGTCAAGGGCACATGCCCGGGTGTGGGCTCGATCCCTAGTAGCTGGTGTGCAGGAGGCAGCCCATCAATGATTCTCTCTCATCATTGATGCTTCTGTCTCTCTCTTCTCCCTTCCTCTCTCTGAAATCAATAAGAATATTTTTTGAAAAACAGGTAGTCCATCTTGTATTTTTCCCTGGAATCGCTTGGAGGCATCCCCATGCGCATCCCTGACTGGAGACCCTCCTGGCCTTGCCTGAAGCAGAGGAGATTCAGTGGCTGCACAGGATCGTTACAGACGGCGCATTGAATGGCGAGGACCAATCACGAGGAGGACGGGGTGGATTATCGCAGTGAAAAGAGCGCCAGGGGAGGCTTAGTGGCCTTTGGACAGGAATGCTGAGGGGGGCGCCCGGCCACTTACGCTAGAATGTTAATAGCCCCGGACGCGTCAACGCTGACAGCTCCGCAGCAGAGGCCGCTGATCTCTGTTTGTAATATCCACAGTTAAAGGCAAAATAAGTCTTTCTCCTTAAGCGCGGGATAAGCATTAACTGTCTAAAAATTTCGGGAATGTTCTACATGTCTGAAAATTAGAGAGAGAAAAAGAAGACGGCGGTGGACAAGAAATCGGGTTTCTTTTGCTCCTAAACCAAAATGTATGGTTAAAATGGAACGCAGTTTTCAAGACCAATCAACTCGCCAGTCAGTTCTTATTCGAGCAGCTGCATGTGTGTGGTGAAAGTTGGCATCTGTATGTGGACGACGGTTGTGCCAAGCACCGTCTCCATGTTTTTCTTCTTGTTCCATAAACCAAATCACAGGAGAACCTTGGCCAGGGCGCGCTGCTTCAGATCTGAGACGGGACCTGCTCCTTCCTCTGCATCATTCAGGAGCCAGTAAGCCACCCGGCCTCAGCCACACATCAGCCCCCCTCCTGGCGGAAACCTAGCCTCGTCTCGCTCCTCGGAAGCTGGGATGGCCGTCTTTACAACACGATGCCCAGAGGGTGCCCTTAAAATGAGAAGCCTGCCTGCCACCCTCACATCTGTACCAGCCTCAGACCTCTCCCCCTGACGCCCAATTGTCCATCGTTCATGTCATCAGGCGGTGCAGACAGGACCAGGCTGCACGGGCAGCCCTCAGCGGTGAAGAAACAAGGGCAAGAGTGTGCACGCAGGAGCGACAATGCCCAAGCGCCAGCTTTTCTGAAAATGAGTTTAACCCAAAGGTGAGCATTGAGAAAGGCAGAGTCAACGGTGCAATCACTATGAAAAGAGCTGGTTTAAACGTGAGATGTTCCAAACATCTGGGCAATATACAGATGAGTCTCAATGACAGTATTCCATTGCTCTTTATAGCATCAGCCACCAGCGTGCTGGAGTGTTTGGGGCTCTCTCCTTGGAATCGGCAACAAACCCAATGATTTGACTTGGCCTTTGAGCCTATGAAATCGCTCCTCCTTTTAGTTCTTGTATAAGTTGAAGTCAAGAGGTTTTTCACATCAATGCAAAAAAAAAAAAAAGGGGGGGTGGGGAACTGTCCTTGCTGGCAAATGGTATCTCAGAGAACTGGCAGACAATGCACTCCTATCATTAGGTTTTATGTCAGCGTCACCTATGGGGTTAAATTTTAGAAACTAGTTAAATTCTTTTTATTTGTGCAGATTTTACCTATTGTTCCTTTTTTCTCCTTTTCCTTTTTGTCTTCCTGTAGTTCATTAGCGGCAGTAGTATCTCCCTTGTCTGTGACATTTCCCATTAATATCTCAAAGGCAGCTATTAACCCTCATTACAAGCGGAGATTATAGAAGGCACTGCGCACCGTCTGGGGAAGGTAAAGACAATAGTCACATTTCCATTTGTTTCTTTGTTCTTAAGATGCAAATCAGGCTGGAAGCTCTTTCTAGCTGCTTTTCTCAGTTGTACTTTCAAAGCTTTGGGGAAAGGAAAAACCTCCAAGCTAAATAAATTCTTGTGTTTGGATCATTCTTTTCTTAAAATGCAACAAAGACGCGTACCTGCTGTCAGAAATGTGCCACATTTATTACTCTCCAATCTCTTTGTCAGGAAATTCAGAAAAAAATACTAGAGTTTCATCATTTACATAAGTTATTCACGGGAGTTAACTGTAGGCTATAATGAAGTTAATTAGTGGTTGATGCAGAGATGCTTTATAAAGTATTCGCTATTACAACAATAGTCTATAATTCCATGAAAATACTTAAAACATCAATTCTCAGACAATTATCTAAACACACCCATGGAAAAATTTGAGTAAAACTCAGTAAACCCCCTTTTTATGGGCTTTAATATAAATAGATTAATTTAAAAGAAATGCATTTGTAACCCTTATATAAGAGGTTTGAAATCCAGGCCTTGTGTATTAATTTCTATTTGAAAAAACTAAAATATTGATAATTATAAAATATCAATACCAAATTAAGTAATTTCTATTTACAGAACTGAAAAGTAGCAGAATACTAAAAACAGTACTTATAGGTCAGGGAGTTAACCCTGATTGTCTAAAGACAACACATTTATTCTTCCATATTTTTAAATTATATGAAATATTATCATTTCCTTGTGAACTTCATTCTAGACGGAAGTCTCAATAAGGACAAGGATGTAATCAACCAGTCAGTACCTCTCAGCCCTTAAGAAGTACATGTTAGATCCTTCTACTAAAATGAGTACATGATGAAAAGAAAACCTTCAGTTAAATGTGATGCCTCAGGTTCAATACCAGAGATGAGAAGTTTTTTAAAATAAATGTTTATGAGTGTCTATGCTAAAAACTTACAGAAAGAGGTCAGCCTACATGTCCTACTTCCTTCTGTCATAGAAGAATAGCTGGCCCTCCTTCCAAGCACTGCTTTTGGCCTCAATAATCAAAATATAGTTTCACTGAAGAAGGGTTAGCCTTTGCACACTCACTCCTCCACCACCTGCCTGCCTCTCTGTCTGCATCAGTCCGCAGGTGCTCCCTGGAATGTCAGGATTGGCGCTCTCATGACCACACTGAAGACATTCAGCTCAATGCATTCCTGCCTCACCCGCCGCGGCCCAGGACAGAGGTGAGCTGCCTTCTCCTCTCCTCACTGGACACCAGTGTGTTCTTCTAAGTCCACTGTTTCCACTTCTTTGATTTTCCTCTGGCCGCCATGCGTAAAGTTTGCTTATAGTTGTGTTTTTGGGTTTTCAACCTCTATACCTCTTTCTCTGATAATTCAACCCACTGACTTACATATTCCCAGACACACGTCCCAGCTGCCTGCTGAGTACATCTATCTGATTATGCTCAACCCAGCATTGTCCTTTGATATTAATATAGATTTCAAGATTACAAATACATGTAATGTATAGCTAGGGATTAATAGTTCACACACACACACACAGCAATCCCCTGGACCTGGCCCAGGGGAAGGAAAATTCTGCAGAATCAGGTCTTTGCAGTGGAATGAGGAGAAGTCTTACAAAAACAAAGTCAACAAAACTTATTTTACCCACATTTTCTGAAATGTATTTAATCATAGAAAGACTGATTAATTGATTGACCAGAACATCTCTTAACATCTTGTTCTATGGAACATAGTTTATTTACATGTTAGTCTTTCAAGATCTCTAGTCATTCCTACCTCCTAGCCCAACAACTGTAATCATCATTTCCTGGGAATATTTTCCATAGAAATCGTTATAGAACATATTTGCAGTAATGTACACATCTATTAAAAAAAATTCAAGCTGCATTTGTAGGCATCTTCTTCCATTTAAACCAATGGTTCTCAACCTTCCTAATGCTGCAACCCTTTAATACAGTTCCTCATGTTGTGGTGACCCCCAACCATAAAATTATTTTTGTTGCTACTTCATAACTGTAATTTTGCTACTGTTATGAATCATAATGTAAATATCTGATATGCAGGATGTATTTAGGAGACCCCTGTGAAAGGGTCGTTCGATCCCCAAAGGGCTCACGTCCCACAGATTGAGAACCGCTGATAAACCCTTCAAATCTCCATTGACTTGGTTTCTAAAATAACTTATCTTCATTAGAAATATTCATTCCTGATCCTAAGAAAAGAACTAAGTCTTCTCATCTATATTTTTTTCATGATGACAAAAAAGACTATAGAATATGCTTAATTTTGAAGTATGTGGCAATTGGATAGATAAAACACCAGTGTATGAATGAATTAATGAAATCAAGTTTATCTAAAACCACTCTTATTCTCTTATTTTCTTTTTATTATTCCTCCTCCTACCACCTCCACTCCGTTTTCTAAATGTCGCACAAATGATTCCTCTCTCGGTGACTGCAGTGGAGGGCCCTGGAAGGAGAAGCAATGAGCACAAACAACATTTACAAGCACATAGTTGGCATTTTTTGAGTGAAAATAATGAAACTCTTATGAAAGACCTGGAACTAAGACACCTTTTTCATAGAGTCAAGATAATTTTGTACACTGAGGCTGATCTCAGCATCCTCAAAAATGGCCAACTCTGAAGAGAGCCGCCCAAGACTGAAGGCGGATTACGTCAGGAACAGGGAGTCGGATGAATGGCTAAGGATTAGTGCCTTCTGTAATACGATAGGAGCGTGACAATATCAGAACTCGGTATAACATGGCATGGTCTTTCCCTAGAAGAAAGCAAAGAAAGATTGCATTCCATCAAGGGGAATTACAAAGCTGTAAATTAGATTGTGTCTCAGTCAGTGGTATTAAACACCAAGGTTTTAATTAGCAGTCTTAATTTTATTTTGTTACTAAGATGCACTTTACAATACCCAAAAGTCACTTTTCAGTGAAAACATAGCTATTCAGGCATAAAATCAAGGAAGAAAAATCCAGGTGCCACAAATATAATGTATATTCTGACATTGAAGAGAAACTAAACTATCATTAAGATAAAGGGATTTATATTTATATTGTACTTATTTCTAATGAATCGTGTTAAACCTAAAAGTAATAGCAATCTAAAATATTTCTGACTCTGAGAAGTCTTTCCAGAAATCTTAAAAATGAGGCTCTAAGAAAATACGATCTGATGATTCGGTACTGTGAGAGCATGTGACCACTTAGAGGCACATCCCCAGTCTCTGGACTGTCACGCCACTCTTGGGGGCGTTAAAGTCATGTAAATTGAGAGGAATCAATGGTCTAGGAATCATTTTGGAATCAACTCCGCGAGGTGACTGTCAAAATAATCTCGTTTCTTTGGTCTGCTGGCGCCGCAAAAGTGATTTCATACCATTAACCTGCGTCCCTGGGTCTCTTGAGCAAAAGACACTGAAGAGAGACCAAGGGGAAACTGTGTCAAAGCCATGTGACATACACGAAGCAGCTTCCAGGAAGGCAAAAACATGGGCTTTCAACTGGACAGTCTTGTTCCTGAGTCAGGGTTTGGCCACTGACTCATTTTGAAAACCATGAAGCCGGATCTCATATTTCACTCTTATTACTGAAATGCATTCCAAATATGTCAAAGGCTGAGGCATAAAATCCACCAGTATGAAAGTATTAAGGGAAACGGTGGACCTTTGTTGTTTTTATTATAAGATATCGCATGTGTAGAAGAGAACATAAAAATGTAGGAGAGTTTAAAGTCTATCTGGGTCATGAAAACCGACTTAACCACTCTCCAGTATAGAAGCAGGCCATCGTGATTCTCTCCTGGCAGCGTGCTGGCAAATGTTTAACAAGGATTCTCCAGAGAAAAAGAGCCCAAAGCTCCGATTTGTAGGATTTTCATGGTGTAAATACCCTCACCGTGGTAAACTGCAAGTTGCCGATGGTTAACAAACTCCTGAACATGACCCACCAGCTCTTGCCAGCCGATGGAAGCCACTTCGGCTCTGTGGTGACCTCAGAGGTCCTGGAAGATGCAGTGTCACTCTGCCTGGTTTTGAACTCTATGTAGATAGGATCCTGATATATTCATTTATGTCTTGTTTGTGGAATTCATCGATGTTGTTACGTATAGCTCTAGTGCCTTCATTTTCCCATTCAGCATGTGCTGTATAACTCCTTCCTGGGAAGGCGCCACAAATCTGATGTCCACTCAACTTTGGTTGACATTTCAGTGTTTCCAGGGTGTGGCTCTAATCGACAGTGTTGCTGTAAATATTCTAGTGTGTGTCTCCTGGTGCACATTGGCAAACATTTCTCCAGCATATAGAGCAAGGAGTGAAATTATTCACTATTGCCAAACTGTGGTTCAAAGGACTTTACTGATTTACACTCCCGTCAACAGTAGAAGGATTGCTGTTGTATCGTATCAGGTGTGTGTGTGTGTGTGTGCGTGTGTGTGTGTGAATAGGGAGAGTTTGTAGTGGTATCTCATTGTGGTTTACATTTTTATTTCTATGAAGAGTATAGAAATTTGAAGGTTGGCCTCTTCAAATTTCCCTTTTTGTTTTATAAATTCTTGCATAAGTCATTTTTCCTCTTTAAAATTGGATTTTCGGCTTTTTAAAAAAGTGATTCTATATGTATAGCCCTTTATTTTTCTAAATGCTAGTGTTTTCTTTGGTTACATGTTTTACAAATAGCATCTATTTCACAATTTATATTTTTAGTCCATTTGTGGAAATTTTCATGGACAGAAGTTCTTGATCTATCAAAATTTTCCATTGTGTTTTAAGAAACCTGAGATGAAATTTCATCATGAGATGAAAGAACTAGCTTTCCAAATTATTTCCTAAAGTCATAATTTTGCTCTTCACATTTATGTTTCTTAATCCACTAGTAATTGATTTGGTAGTATAGTGTGTCACCAAGGTGCAATTTTAGCATTTTCCTGTTAAATATCATATGTTGGCTATCGTTCTGTACAGAAAACTTATTTTCACCTTTCAATGCATTATTATTTTATATATTCAATGTTGTTTAGATTTATTGTACTTGTTTAGGTTTTTAAATCTTCCATATCACACCTTTAACAGCGTTCAGATTTCTTGCACCTTGAGAATGACCTCCTGTTGGGTTCATTGGTTCTCTGATCTTTACTTCCCCCTCATTCTTAAAAGCTAGTTCTGCTTGCTGTGGGATTTGAGGTTGGCGTCTATTTTACAGTTGGGGTGGTGGAGAACGCAGGGGTCTGTCTAAACCTTCCTTCTTTGAAGTTAATTTGTCTTCTCTGCTTTCAACATCTCTTTGTCTTCACTGTTCCTCAGCTTGCCTTTGATGTATCAGGGTCTAGATTGATTTGGCTATTTCTTGCTTTGGATCGGTTGGGATTTTTGAGTTTGGTATGTAAACATAGTTATGAATATCCTGAGATTTTATCTCTTCAGATATAATTCTGTCACTTTCTTTTCTGGAATTCTGGTTGGGTGAGCGTTAGATGATCTCACTCTGGCCTCCTCATCGGCTAACGGCCTCGTTTATATTTGCCGTCTCCACTTTTCTGTGCTGCATTCTGTTTGCTTTCTACTCGCCCCTTCCAGAACACTCCGCCTGCATCTAATCCACTGTTCATGCATCGTTATTACATTTTTTAATTATAATTTTCTCTTTCTTGTATTTTGTAAGATTCTGTTGGACTGTTATCAGATTCCTCAGTGAGTATTTTAGATCCCTGTCCCAGCACAGTAATTTTTAATCGGTGTAACCTGTACCTGACACTCCCACCTCTCAGAGCTTTGCAGCTTTACCTGCGGTATTTTTGTTTCTCTTGGATCTGAGTTTGAGCTTTTTCTGTTTCATTTGATTTTACTTTGAGCCGCTCGGTTACATTACAGAATTATTCAGGGTGAAGGTCATTCTGACTTTCCTCCAGAGAGAACCTGAGTTTGCTCACCGCAGGCCCTGGGAAGCGCTGCTGGACACAGATCCCTCTCGCTGGGGGACTGAGATGTTTGTGCAGAGTCAGGCGACACGAGTTCTTGCTGCACAGCCACACTAACCTGGCTGCTTCCTGCCGCTGCCTGTGCTGAGAATTAACCAAACTCCCTAAGTGGGAACGGGGGGTGGAGGTCTTTACCCTCGCTCCACGCTATCCCCGAGGAGGCAGCCTTGAGAGTCTGCCATCTGCCCACCCACGCCAGCCAGGCTGTTGGGTTCTCTGGCTCTGCCACAGGCCTTGGGCATGGAAGGGCATTTCCCCTGGTCCCACAGAGACCTTGGAGATGGAGAGAGATGCACTGCTCCTCCGGCCCCTCCGAATTCCCTTCTCCGTGTAGCTTTTGGTCTCATCGGTTCCTGTTGTGTCTATTATTTAATCTTAGAAGAATATTCTAAAAAGTAGTTTAGCCAGACGACTTCATTATTTTCATGGATGAGAGTTTGTCCAAATATTTATGCAACTAAAAACATAGAAGTTATGCCCTGGCCAGTGTGGCCCAGTGGATTGGGTTTCATCCCTTGCACTAAAGGATTGCAGGTTCAGTTCCGGGTCAGGGCACATGCCTGGGTTGTGGGCGTGACTCCCTGTAGGGGGCGTGCAGGAAGCACTGATCAAAGGTTCACTCTCACGTCAATGTTTCTGCCCCCTCCCTCTCTATTTCTCTTTCTCTAACAAATCAATTAAAATCTTATAAAAGCGCCACACAAACTTTAAAAAATAATCTGGGAGAAGAAAAAGACTTACTAGTGTGACCTAGAACCCAGGTATCCTAAATGAAAGCCTATGCACTCTGACTACATACACATTTATACACTGTGTGTGTATAACTGTTTTGTGCCCGCCCCCCCAAAAAAGCAATGATGGGTTCAGAAATTACCAATTCTATACATTTGTTTTGTTTCCCTCATGTCTGTGTTACAAAAGTCTCTATTTCCTATCAGCTTTTCAAAATAGAAAGGAAAAAGGAAAGAGGAAACTATATTGGAATAAAATAAATCATAAAGAAAACATTTTTGTTGCTGTTGTTCTTGGAATGGAAAAGCCATCAAAGGAGGAGAGCTGCTCCGGGCGCAGGTGCAGCCTCTGTGGGCTCCCAGCGGGTCCTCAGTCTGGGAACAAGCGGTCCTCCTGCGGCCTGTGACGCTGTGTGACGCTGTGTGACGCTGTGTGACTCTGTGTGATGTTGTGTGACGCTGTGTGATGCTGTGATGTGTTCTCTACAGAAGAAACACAGCCACAGCCGCGTAACCACCAGATACGAATCAGTTCTCTCTCTCTCTCTCTCATTGGTGGGAGGCCTCCGAAACCAAAGTAAACATCTGTATTTTCATCACAAGGCATAACCAGTGTCCTCGGGCACAATTCAGTTTGTTCACATTACTCAACAAGCTGCCGGAGCCGTCTCTAACCCAGGAGCGGCTCTGAGCATGTGTAGTTTTCAAGAAGGAATCCTCTCTTCTTGAGTATCTTTAGTTGCGTCTAGTTACTTCCCATGAATTTTCATAGAAAATATCCCTCATCATCGCTTTGCTGACAGCTCGATGGCTTGCACGCAGAGAAACGCTTTGAAGCTTAATGTTCGACTCAGCACCGGCTTCAGGGGAGTTCTCGGAGCATGAACATAACCCACCGGAGGGGGAGTCTGTCTTCCGGAGAAAGGGGGCTCAGGGGCCTTCGGGAGACGGGGTCCCTGAGACAAGCAAAGGGAAACGCTCCCTGGCCCAGGCGGTCAGTTCTGCACAGACCAGACCCGGTGTGTATCCCTTCCTGGGAGGGAGCTCCCTTACCGTCCGCGGTGCTTGTGTCCAAAATCCACACTTCGCAGTTAAACATTGAAGGTTTATACTATTTCATTGATAACATGGACATCACTTTCATTTCTTATAAATTTGCTATTTCATACATTGTCATAGGTTTGTAGATTCTGCACTGATAAACTCGAGTTGAATTTCTTACTTAATCTGCTTTTTTGCATTATCCACTTTTTGCAACTCTCAAATATTTGGACTAATCTAACATCGTGACTACTCATTTTTCATCCTAGTGCACAGTTACGTGCATCAGTTCTGCTTCCCATCACTTACACCTCCCAAAAGTTTGTGCAATAAGTGAATTTATTGATAAGTAAAGTTTGTCGATGAAAGGAATGAGTTAATTAATAATAAGTGAATTAGAACTTTGAGATTGTAAAAGACAGTATTACCTTCCATTCCATGACTTTAAAAAATAAAACAAAATAAATACAATAGGGTCTAGGTACTCTATTCTTAAGAGAGAAAAAAATGCATATTTCTAAATATTTATACTTGAAAAGAGAAACAATATTAGATTTATTGATCATTTTTCCTCTAAGACTGAACTTCTGCAAATGACCACAAATATCTCCCCTGGAGGTGGGGGTGAGTTTTAGAAGAATTGTAAGCAGGTGCGCAGAAAGGCATGTTCTTCATTATTTCTTACCTAGCACTCACCTGTGTGGCTAGCCATCTGCTAAAACTAACCTAAACCCATTCTTCTAGCAAATCACTCTTCATAGAAAAGGTTACTTTTAGATAAGGAAAATCTATAAAAGGCAAATATTTGAAAGTTTAAAATGCCATTTCCTTTAGAATCATGACACCTTTACCTTAGGATAATTTAAAACCATTTATGTATATTTCCCTCTTGAATCTGTTGTAGTTAATATATTTGTTTATCAGAAGATTTTATTTAAAAATGTTTGTATATCAAAAACTAACTTGCACCCGGCTGATGTCGCTCAGTGGTTGAACATCGACCTATGAACCAGGAGGTTACAGTTCGATTCTTGCTCAGGGCACAGGCCTGGGTTGTGGGCTTGATCCATGGTGTGGAGCGTGCAGGAGGCAGCTGATCAATGATTCTTTCGCATCATTGATGTTTCTATCTCTCTCTCCCTCTCCCTTCCTCTCTGAAATCAATAAAAAAAACCTTTTTTTTAGAACTAACGTGCTGCAAATATATGATAAAATATAATAAACCCTAGATATCTCATTTCTCATATCTGTGTTAATTTGTCATACATTATAGTAAAAGATAAGAGGGCTATTAATTAGATATAAATTAGATAGAGTGATTATCCTTAGAAGAGAAGGAGATGCATTAAAGAAATTTACAGAAAAAACTTACCAATAATTATAATTTGTGAATTTTTAAAATTCTCCTTACCTTTCTCTATAAAGCAAATTGCAATTCACGTCAAAGTGTATGATTGTATCTTAGGGTGTAATAACATTAGTATTTATTGTAGTCAACTCAGCCGCAAAAGAAGAATTAGCCTCAGCGTTAAATCGATGCTAAAGCTTGATCACTATTTTTGAAAACAACTTATTAGTCAAATAATTTTATATTTTTACAAGTTTGGGGAGATGGCTTTGATTATATTAGTGTTATTTGGTTTTTCTTTTTAGCTCAATCTTTAATTTTTAAAATTTTTTTATTGAATGTACAGGGGTGACCTCGGTTAATAAAATGATGAGGGTCAGGTGCACTGGTTTACAATCCACCAGCGGTTATTGTTTGTGTGTTCACCAGCCCAAGGCAAGTCTCCTTCCATCACCATTTACTCCCCCCCCCCCCGCCCATACTCTCTCCTACCTCCCTCCACCCTCCTTTCCCTGGTATGGTGTCATTGTTAACTATTTTTCCTTTTGACACTCAGTACCATTTTCTCCTGTGAAAAAGGAAGGTGGATAGCATTTTGCAGCAGGATCTGGTATTTTTATACCTCTGCCAAAAACCATGGCAGGGCCAGGATGGCACAGTGGTCACCCTCCGCATTGTACCTGTGTTCTCAGGTATCTAAACTATATTCACAGCTTGTAATGTTACACTCCTAGTATCATGATAAACTAAGCATGTTCCACATATGTGTAACCAATCCTTCAGAGGATACTAGGAAATACAAGAAGCCAGGACCTTATCGGGCGTGGGACAGTTCACCACTCCGAGGAGAGAACAACTGGTCAGTTATAAGGGCTCCTGTGTGTAGCATATTATTCTCACGGACCCTCCACAGTGGCCTGTTTCATGGGGGAACTCGGAGCGTGTTTGCAGTTTTCGTGCGAACAGTTTGGCCTTACGGAAGGCCCCTCCTAGAAAACCACATGAGATGATTCTGGCCTGAACTCCGCCGTCCACAAGGAAGCCGTCCCTGTGTGACAGCTGGCCCAGCCCGAGGTGAGAGCCGGGCCTCCGCTCATTGCCCTGGGAAGTGGGTGGGCTTTGATAACATGACTCGCACCAACTGTTTCTAACGCTCAGGAAAGACAAACTCAGCCCCAAAGCACAGAAAAAAAAACAACCTTCTGGGAATTGATCAATTTTGCTAAAACCAAAAGTTCCTGAGATCTGCAGAAGGAAACTCGCAGCCTCAGATGAACAGATCTGCCGTTCCAGCTGAGGCAATAATTTCTCCCGAATCAGGATCAGGGAAGAAAGCCACTCCCATTGGAAAACGGTGGCTTAATCTTGGGAAAGGAGCAAACAAGAGGAACGCATTTCTCCTGCAGCAAAGATTTCTCTGCATCTACAGCAGGGGTCCTCAAACTACGGCCCGCGGGCCACATGCAAATACAAATACTGTATTTGTTCCCGTTTTGTTTTTTTACTTCAGAATAAGATATGTGCAGTGTGCATAGGAATTTGTTCATAGTTTTTTTTTAAACTATAGTCCGGCCCTCCAACGGTCTGAGGGGCAGTGAACTGGCCCCCTGTTTAAAAAGTTTGAGGACCCCTGATCTACAGTGTTAATAGAAGCTGTCGCTTAGCTTTTGCCTTCAGGCCATCATTTGATGAATCTGACCCCGCCATGAGTCGGCGTGCAGCGGTGACTGTGGTTAACACGCGCCGCCGTGATGGTGAGGACTGTCATCACACCACGGCCTTGCTCCCCAGGGCCCGGTGCCCGCAGCACAAGCTGCACACACGCCATTGCTGCCAAGAAGGTAACTGGTGGAACGCAGAGGCCTCTCAGAGGCTCCGCTCGGACGATCCAGCTTCGCGATGTCCATCCTCTGAGTCACTCTCCATGATACCTGGGCTGACAGCGAAGGCAAGACAAGTCACTCACTCTCCAGGGCCAGGGCATGGGACGTTTCACACAGCGGTTTCAGGTCGTTTCAGAAAGTGACTTTGCACATGAGAGACAGAAATTCTCTGGATTTAACATATAAGAGTATGATGCCCTAGCTGGTTTGGCTCAGTGGATAGAGTGTCGGCCTGCGGACTGATGGGTTCCAGGTTCGATTCCAGTCAAGGGCATATGCCCGGGTTGTGGTCTTGATCCCCAGTAGGCAGCCGATCAATGATTCTCTCTCATCATTGATGTTTCTACCTCTCTATCCCTCTCCCTTCCTCTCTGAAATCAATAAAAATATAAATAAATAGATAAATAAATAAAATATAAGAGTGTGAATATATGGGCTATTCTGATCGCAAATAAGCCAACCTAAGATCCTTCTAACACTACAATGAATTCAAATCCCTTCTTCCCTGGTTTGACCGTTATTGTTACTAGCTTTTATTCTTATTACACCTGCTTCTCTAGCCCTGACTAGGAAAGCCAAATGGAAAGCCACCACAGAAATTCACGTGACAAGCACAGCTACTGCCTAATGAAGAACTCCTAGCCGGTTTGGCTCAGTGGATAGAGCGTCAGCCTGTAGACTGAAGGGTCCCAGGTTTGATTCCGGTCAAGTGCACATGCCTGGGTTGCGGGCTCAATCTCCAGTAGGGGGCTTTGCAGGAAGTAGCCAATCAATGATTCTCTCTCATCATTGATGTTTCTATCTCTCTCTCTCTCCCTCTTCCTTCCTCTCTGAAATCAATTAAAATATGTTAAAAAAAAAAAAAAAAAGAGAACTCCTGGGGATCCAATGGCTGTTAATGTACAGAGTTTAGGGTTTTTTAAGCTCTTAAATCAAAGGGTTAAAATGAAGCCCCTGACACTGCTTTGTTTTGGTTTTGTTTTTCTGATACTGTTTTTAAGCTAAAGGACCGGAGCACTCCTGGCCTTGGCCCCAGGCCTTATCAACACTCAGCTACATACTGTCCCACCTGCTCAGCTTCCTGCACATATACTGATTGGGTCATCCTGTCCAAATGTTAAAGAGACAGCCCCTTCTCCCCCAGTGAGCTGAATTCTTCCGCAGATAATTAATAAACAACATCCTTGCTGCTTTATGACGAGAGGTGAACATCCGAGTCTTCATTCCTCAAAGAGTTGAGGTTTTGAAACGGCACTGTCATCATTCCTCATGGTGTCTTCCCTTCCAACAGAGCTCCTCCCTCGGTTCTAACCCACATGCATCCGTCCCAGATTTGCTGCCTCTTCGTCGTGCTTACCTTTTGCCTTCACCTGGAAAGATGGTGTATGTCTTGCATTCCTTATCAGGGAACTGTTTCCCGTTGTGGATCGCCCAGGAGGAGCATGCATTTCTTTCCTGTGTCTCCCCAGCTCAGTAAGTCCGGGGCCTCTCACTGGCTACACAGCAGCGCTCCTGTTTCTATTTTGTATTGAGGTGACATACCTAACAACACATGGTAACATGAGACCGCAGGTCAGAGGCCGGACTTCTTTATGAACAGAAACACCGCACATGGCCCCTGGCCTGGGGGAGTTCCCAGAGCAGAGAGGAAGCCCGCCCCCCCACCCCCCACAGGTGGGGGAGCTGACACTTGTTAGAGAGCTCCCCGAGTTGTGAGGAGCGCCCCATGGAACCCGGCGTTGGTTTTCTTTGACCAAGTGAAGGCCTGAGGAACACAACCCGACACTAGGAAGCGATTTAACCCAAAATACTAACTCATTTTTGTAATTAATTCTAAAATTCTGCACGATTCTCCTCTAAATTTCCACTGAAATGGAGAGATGCTTTTTCTGGGTACAAAGCATGAGTGTGATATGGAAGTTATTCTGCATTAGTTATTAAAAGTAACACCATGCCATTCATGGTCTAATGTATTCAAAAATGTCACCAACTAAGTAGTTGTAAACCTAAAACAGAATCACCTGTGGTATAAATCAGTTCAAAATCCGAGGGATTATGTTCAGATTGAAATATAACGGGGAATTTTTACCATTAATTCAAATATACTGCAAGAGGATTGGTGTTTCTATATGAAAAGTTATGTATTGTCCATCAACTATTTGAAACAAAATATTCAGAATATCAAGGACATGTGGAAAGGCATTCAGATAACTAATCACTCTTTACTTCCCATAGATAGATATGTATAATAACCTCTCATAATGTTTAGGGGTCGCTTGGAATAAATTACATGCATGTATATTAATCTTAGTTATCTTTGATTGAGCCTCTGCTATGTGAAGGCACAGTTTATTACTTCAGCAATTAATATGCCATCATTCATTGGCTAGTCAAGCGAATTTCATATTAACACATCCATATTCAGTATTAAGCGCATTCAATATTAACACACTTGCAATATACTTGCAAGCTGGTAATTCTACTATCTTATACCCAAACCTTTAATAAAATGTCTCATGCTTTACTTCTTTTATTAAACTGTGTCTGCCAGAAATTTCAAAATATCAGTCTAGAGTCAGTTTATCAAATTATAAATGAATAATAGAGAGGGAAAGAGTAAAGAAAACCAGTTGATAACTTGAAGGGGAAAAAAACATAGGGTTGGTATAGTTCTCTTATCGTAAAAAATAAGAACTGCTTTGCTACCTGCATTTCAGTGTTTTGTGGAATCTGCTTTTGCACATGAAGCTAGAGTCCTGGTCAAAGACGGTGCTCTCGAGGCTTTTAAATGGAATGGCAGCAATTCACGGCCAAATGCATGCTTAGGAGGCCACAACTTTATTCCAGACTTTATTATAGCAGTAAAATCCGCTATATACCCCAAACGTTACAGAAAATCTATATACTCTACTTCCTTTAGTAATGGTTGCAAATCTAAAAAGAGTTAAAGTGGTAAATTAGAGTAGAACAGCCACAATGACAAGGGTATTACCTAAAATAATGCGTTTACTACATCTGCATTAGGCAGGGTACGTAGTTATATTTGTATTCTAAACTTTTTACAAAAAGCTAATTGCAAAAAATAAGGCAGAGTCCGCATAAATGATGGTTCACAAATATTTCTTATAATTGGTAGTTTCCTAAGATGTTACTTTAGAACAGATTAAATACAGCATCTAATTACTAACTGCTAAGCTCGATGTTTCTACAATATGAAACTTTTTTTCCCGCTTCAGTAAGCAAAGTAGTGATCTCTGTATAAAATCATGGGGCTGGAGTTAGAACAGGCTCACTAGTCCTGCAGAAAATCAGCAAAAATAAAGTCTCTAAAAAAAAAACTGGGAATTCTCCAAATAATGCTGTGGTTATAGGAGCTCCCTCTCTTGCTTTTTTAAAGACTGACATAAGCACCTACATTCTGTAGGAAAATGAGCTTTTCCTCTGAGCAGAGAAAGACACTTTCCTCTCCCCGCGGCCGCTCTAAATCTCCCGAAAACATCCTGATCTGGGCTGAAGTTGCTCTTCCGTTCTGTGCTCATGCAGCCTGCAGACTTTCCTCACATTGAGTGTTGGGAGACCTGTGTCTAAAGAGAGAGGGAGGAACAGACTAATGGAGAGCATCTAAAAAAAAAAAAGAAAAAGAAAGAAATTTGTTTAATAAAATGTCCCAGACCCTAGTTGGGAATTATTACTATTTCCTATGTTGGGTGTATCGCCAGGAGACAGTGTTCCCCACTCTGCCTCAGCCCTGGCCTCAGAGAGCCGCGTTTGGCTGATGTCCATTCTGTGACGATGACCCTCAACCTGTCGCCATGGCTTCGTTTACCAGTTCACAAACTCCTCCGGGAGGCGGGGATTTCACAAACGCCTCTTCTATATCATGCACAATATTTTCTTTCTTGAGAACCACTGACTGGCTTGGGATAATCTGTTTTGACAGTAGTTCCCTAGAAATACTGTGCTAAATATCGTTCGTCACGAGAGAATGTGGACATATGGGTACGGTTGCGTGGGTCCTGCCTAATTATATGCATTCTACAATTTGCCATGGTGGGGGCCCACCTCCTATTCATTTAATAATGCTGGTGCAAATTGGCAGATAGCATTTGGGCTAAAATACACACAGGGTAGCTGCCATGGCAAAGAAAAAAAAAATACTCCTCTGCCTTTTCTCTTGTGTAGAGCAATTTGTCAAGTAATTAGCCAACCTAATTAAATTTCTGTAGCGCTAATCAAACGAATATGCTAAAATTTTCTTTGCACAGCCAGTTGGCTGTCTGCTTGCATTTAACGTGATGGTTTGAAAGGGGCCCGCTCGGCCGGCACTCCACTTAATGACCTCATTTGCATTTTATATTGGTAAATCAAATTAGGCACCAGTGGCTTTTAGTGTGATTGACTGTGGTCAGGCCCGCTCAGATGGGACTTTTTCACAGAAAATTAGGCGCATTTTAATATGACGGGGGCTGCGCCCTCCGTGTTGGGCAAACGGCATTCACTCAGCTAATTAAAAGCGCCCGCCCCCGCCCCCGCCCCCGCCCCGGATGACAGATCTGCCCAGCTGGTGTGTCCATTCGCTTCTGCACCATTTCTTGATGGAAGTTTTTATTCCTAAATATAATAAGATTGTCTGAGCAACACTCCAGGCCAATTTGCATGAGACATAGAAGCGGTGCTCGGTTAGAAGGTAATTCACTGGGAGGGGAGGCGTCTGTGTGCACAGTCAGGGCCCTGAGCTGCTGGCAGCTTCCAGCTCGGGGACTGGGCGGCTTCCGCCTGGGAAAAGTCAGGGACCGGTGTCTGCAGAGCCACCTTGTGAGGAAGCATCGCTGGGCCACACTGAGGAAGACTTCCTACTTCCGTTTCGTTGTGTTTGTGGCAATAAAGCTCTTCACATTTTAATGAGAAAAATATAACATGAGCACAAGCGTTAAAACCTCCTTCTACGGAAGCGAGATTCATTCCTTGTCCAAGTTAACGGTGCATTTTGTGGTAAGTGGGAATTACCTCCAGGCTGCATGTGGGGAAAATGAGGTGCAGGGATTGAGTGACCGGTGCATGAACGCAGGCAGGTCTGGGACTAATGCTCGTGCTCCTGACTTCCGATCTGCGCTCCTTCCAGCCTCCCCGAGTCAGTCCCTCGGCCTGTCTTCCATCCTATCACCCCGTGCCCTGCTGATACCTACAACACCCCCTAGAAAAAGTGCAAATTCCTGTGGAGCCTTAGACTCGACGATTCTGAAAAAATAAGGCTCCCCACCTATTTCTCACCATGCAGTTTTTACTTGGGGTCATAGGGTGTCAAGAAGCTAGTTTTAAGGTTTATTTAGTACCATGCACACCATCATGCCTTTCACAGCAACAAAACTCCCTTACGTGCTAAGCTTATCTACACTAATAAAAGAGAAACATGGTAATTAGCGTACGACCGCTACCCTTCCCATTGGCTAATCAGCGTATCCTTATGCAAATTAACTGTCAGCCAAGATGGCGGCCGGCAGCCAGGCAGCTGGAAGCGAGCATGAGGCTTGCTTGCTCCAGTGACTGCAGATTGCAACGTTCCCCACCTGACTTGCTGGCCTCTGAGCTACAACTCTAAGAAACTATGTTGCAAATATAGAAGCTAAACAAAACCCCAGAAAAAAGCTTTCAGCCAGCTGGGAACTCAGAGCTAGAATTGTGCTTTGTTTTGATTATAGCAGCGGAAGCCTCAGAGCTAGAGCCAGAGCTAAAGCTGGCTCAGAATAAAAAAAAAAGAAAAAGAAAAAAAGGAGTGGTTGGGAGCTTTAGTCAATTGCCAGCCTGAAAGCAGCCCTCAGCCCCTCACCCAGACTGGCCAGGAACCCCAGTGGGGACCCCCACCCTGATCCAGGACACCCTTCAGGGCAAACCAGCCGGCCCCCAGGCCTCTATCCTATATAGTAAAAGGGTAATATGCCTCCCAGCACCAGGATCAGCGGAGCTGCAAGGCCTCCTGGCACCGGATCAGCGTGACAGGGTGCGGCGCCCCAACCCCCCCCCCCTCCCCCCCGCAGGCCCTGCTCTGTGTGTGACAGGGTAGAGCCATAACCTCCCCATCGGCCCTGCCCTGAGTGTGACAGTGGCAGCGCCCCAACCCCCTGATCCGCCCTGCTGTGTGCATGACAGGGAGGAGCTCCCCAACCCCCTGATGGGCCCTGCTCTGTGCATGACAGGGGGGAGCTCCTCAACCCCCTGATGGGCCCTGCTCTGTGCATGACAGGGGGGAGCTCCCCAACCCCCTGATTGGCCCTGCTCTGTGTGTGACAGGGTACGGAGCCCCAACCCCCCTGATGGGCCCTGCTCTGTGCATGACAGGGGGCAGCGCCCCAACCCCCCTGATGGGCCCTGCTCTGTGCATGACAGGGGGCAGCGCCCCAACCTCCCCATCGACCCTGCCTTGAGTGTGATAGGGGGTGGTGCCCCAACCCCCCAATCAGCCCTACCCTGAGCATGACTGAGGGTGGCATCGCAACCTCCCAATCCGCCCTGCTCTGTGCATGACAGGGGGTGGCGCCCCAACTCCCCAATCAGCCCTGCTCTGAGCCCGACCAGGGGCTGCATCTAGGGATTGGGCCTGCCCTCTGCCAGCCAGGAGCAGGCCTAAGCCAGCAGGTCGTTATCTCCCGAGGGGTCCCAGACTGTGAGAGGGCACAGGCTGGGCTGAGGGACCCCGCCTCGTCCCTCCCCCCCCCCCCCAGTGCACAAATTTTTGTGCACTGGGCCTCTAGTCTAAATAATAAAGAGCTAATATGCAAATGGTCGTGACGCCCTCACGTGTAACGACCAATCAGCAGGAGGCTGCATGCGCAGCAGGTGTGGGTGGGCAGGGACTTGTAGCATCAGGGACTTGCGTGAGGCTTGTATCTCTGCCCCCGGCGCAGGCCCCGAGGACTTGAGGCTCGCGGCATGGGCCCTGGAGACATGAGGGTCACGTCCCCACCCCCGGCACTGGCCCAGGGGACGTGAGGCTCGCATCCCCACCCCTGGCACCAGGCCCAGTGACATGAGGCTCACGGAGGCCTACCTCTTTGGTGTGATGGATCATGGGGCTGCCACACTGTGACAGGGCACAGGCCAGGCTGGGGGACCCCCCCACCCCCGAGTGCATGAATTTTGTACACCGGGCCACTAGTATGTACCATAAAAGAACAATTTACAAATTTTACAAAACTAATGTAGTGTCTGAACACCAAATTCACCGGGATCTTCAGTAAGTGAGTCCAAAACTCCCCACACTGTGCAGCCATCCTCTTTGGTGTGGGACTTCTGTTCAGTCATTGCGTAGCCATATCACCATGCACCAAACTTTACATGAAAGAGGACGTTAATTTCTAGGACTTTTTTCTAATTTTTTATTTTGAAATAGCAGCATTCCCCCGATGGGCAAACATGGTATAGGAGGTCCCAGGTACACGTCACCCAGTGTCCCCTAATGGTTAGTTTTATGTAACCACCGTGCAATAGCAAAAGCAGGACACGGGCATGGGAACACTGGCATGCACAGCTCCATCCATGTCATCACACACAGAGACTCCTGTAACCACAGCCACATCATGATGCAGGATGACGTGATCACCATCGTGTAAACACAAAGTCCCAAGAAGGCTCAGGCATCTTCTGGATTCTGGGGAGCCAATGAGGTCAGCTGTAACGGCAACTGGTTAGGGGTGTTAGAAAGCAGACTCAAGTTTTTGAAAACCAGGCTGAGCGTTAATTTTACTGAAGATGTATCAGTAATGGAGTGCTCAGATCTCTAGAAGATTCTGTGTGTGGTTATTGGGATACACTCATGGAGAATGCATAAGTGAGAAGGTGGACCAGGGCAGAAATCTGCCAACTGTGGCCAATGGTCAAACTCAGCCCTTGGCGGGTTTTCATAAAGTTTTATTGGAACCCAGCCACGCTCATGCGCTTATGTATTGTCTTGGCTGCTTTCGCGCTACCAGGGCAGAGTTGAGTAATTGGGACAGAAACATTATAGTCCACAAAGCCCAAAATATTTACTTCCTGTGTCTCTAAAGAAAAAGTTTCCAAGCCCCAGACAGAAGAGAAGAAAGCCAGTTAGACACAGATTGTCCCGTAGATGGGTGGGGGAATAACGAACGAGCATAAAGGAGATTCGATATGATGGTATGACGTGGTATAGAGCTCAGAGTTGAATCTGGGTCCAATTCAACTAAGGCTTATAGGTTTAAAAAAAAACACTAATCCCAGCACAATTAGGTCATGTATTTATTAAGCATTGCCCAGCGCAGGCCGGGGTCCTGGGGAAAATACACGCACTGCATGAGACACACAGCTCCCTCCTTGAAGGAACTTCATCTCAAGCAAGAAACACATCTTGCTCTAATTAAAGGGAACAGTATGTCACCAAACAAAATCAAGTTCTAAATATTTGGCCCAAACCTGAAGTGCTGTTGGACTTCTGAAAGGGGATGCAATTAGGACTCGGGCCATCAGAAGAAAACAAAAATAGGAAGTTCCCACGCGGAAGTCCTGGGCTGCGCGGCCAAACGCTGCTTTGGACCTATTAGGAGACTGCGAGCAGCTTCTAAGGGAGTAGCAACGCCCGGCGAATTTGAGAAAACAGCTCTACGTGGGGTATTTGGTTTCTTCACTTCATATTATCGACATTCCCTCCTGTTTTATAGGTTTCTCTGGCAGGTCCACAGGGTCCAGGGCTTCTAGATACAGTAGTTGGCAAGCCCATTTGTTTAGTGCCGGGTTTAATATCTCCTTTAACAAGTCCAGTTTCTTCCTGTCCTGGTTTCTGTGCGATCGTTATGAATAACAGGTAAAATTAGGAACTTCATTCAGAATTCCCCATAAATGCTCAAGTCTGTTTTTCCAAAATGATTTTGGGTTGCTTCCTCTATCTCATAGTTGGTCACGAAAGGGACATTTACAAATGCATTTTTAATTATAAATGGAGTTCAGGGAACTCTATAAAAATGGCCTCATTGTAGAATTACGTTCCTCTCCAAGGGTGTAAGCCGTACATTGCCTTGCTTCACCGTGCAGTCCGTTGCTGAAATCCTCATCTGAAAATGCTTTTTTACGAGGCAGTCAGAAAAGTCGCTTGTTTCATTATGTTCACTTGTTTAAACATGACATCGACATTGGTAAAATCACTGAATAAGAGGATAAATGAAGTGAGAATTAAATAATTGGTATTGATTAATCAGTAATTATTATTATTCAAATAATATGTTTTATCCTGTAGCTTTACCTCGCACTGTACACTAGGATTTACAAATACAAGGTAAAAGTATGGTGTATTTTAATGCACATTTAAATTATATTCAGAAATGTATACAGAGACATAAATATATTTTATTTTCTAAAACTTGAATTACACTGTACATTTAATTTTATCTTGATTTTTCACTCAACTTTTGACATCTTTGGTAACTTTATTTTTAATGACTGCATACAACTTTATGTTGTGAATAAAGCATTATTTGGGATATCACAATTTCCCCCAACTATCCATATTGTTGCAAACAACATTTTAGATGTCATGAATAACGATAGAAATTCTCTACAATTGGTCCCAGGAAATAGAGGCAAAAGGAACACTTTCTAACTCATTCAATGAGACCAACGTTACTCTAATATCAAAACTAAATGAGGACATTTAGCATGAATATGAATGCTAAAATCCTCAAAAATATTAGCAAATTGAATTCAACAACGTGTAAAAATGATTATACACCATGACCAAGTGGGATATATTCCAGATTTGTAAATTTGATATAAAGTATTTTAAGAAATAAAAATCAGATAATTATATCAATAGAGTCATAAAAAGTATGTGCTATCATTCAGCACCTATTAGGGATTAAAAAACACTCAGCAAACTAGAAATAGAAGGGAACTTCTTCAACTTGGTAAGCTACATCTAGAGAAAACCTACAGTTAACATCATACTTCATGGTGAGAAACTAGATACTTTCCCCCTAAGATTGAGAGCCGGGCAAGAATGTCCTCTCTCCTATTCAACATCACACTGGAAGTCCAGGGCAACATGACAAGGAAAGAAAAAGAAAATTATACAGACTGAGAAGGAAGAAATAAAACTTTGTTTCCAGACATTATGGTCATGTTTAGAAAAATCCCAAAGACAGAATAGAAAGCCTCTTGTAACCACTAAGTGAATAAAGCAAGGTTGCAGGATACAAGGTTATTTCCGTATTTAAGAATATAAATTCACTTAAAAATATTAAATGCTGCTGCATTCCAAAATATGTGTTGAATATATAGAGGTGGCTAGGACACGCTGGCCACCCTCAGGCTGTTTCAAGTCAATTATAATAGTTATCCAACTACAGTATAGGCGGCAAGAGGACCTCTTACCCCATTTAAAAAACAAATGCCAGGCCCATGACAAGCAGTGCTGACTGTGGGGAGCCAGTGGGCAGCCTTCGGTTCTAAGTCCACCTGCAGGCTCTGACGCCTGGCACACCAAGACCATACTTCTAGAAACACTGGTCTCAGACAAGGGAGAGGGAAAACCAATAAAAAAAATTTTTTTAAAAGAAAGAAAGAAACTATGCAGTGAGCTAAAACTATGACACAGAGAGCGTCTTAGAGTTTTATAACATTCACACTTCATTCTAGGTGAGTGGCTTCCCACAGCACAGTTTGAACAGCCTGGAATGGGAACAGTGGCCCTGGAGTTGAGTAGCCGAGTGGTGCTGGGCAAGCTTTGCCAGGGAACACACGGGCCCTGAGGGCAGGGAAGGGAAGGAATCCGAGAGGAGACCTGAGGAATTATACACTCAAGGCTGCAGGAAGAGGAAGGTTGTTCCAAAACAAGGACCCTTGACAAAGGCCCAGGGGAGAAAGGGGCCCCCTCACCGGGGCCAGTAGTTCCGCTTGCCCATCCACATGGTGGGGACCAGGAGGGAGTGGTCAGAGCCAGCCGGGGCTACAAGAGAGCACGCAGATGCCAAGTTAGACAGCCGTACACCTGAAGTTTATGTGGCGTTATTACCCTAGGTCAGTGATGGCGAACCTTTTGAGCTCGGCGTGGCAGCATTTTCAAAAACCCTAACTTAGCTCTGGTGCCGTGTCACATATAGAAATTTTTTTATTTTTGCAACCATAGTAAAACAAAGATGTATATTTTTGATATTTATTTTATATATTTAAATGCCATTTAACAAAGAAAAATCATCCAAAAAAATGAGTTCGCGTGTCACTTCTGACACGCATGTCAGAGGTTCGCCATCACTGCCCTATGTTATCTCAATAAATTTAATTTTTATAAAGCCTGGAGTTGCTGAGGAGACGGTCATGAGAAGAAGCCTGCAGATGCTGCTGTTGAGGAGTCTGAGCTGCGTAGTGAGTGCCAAGGGCTCACCCACTGATTTTTGAGCCAAAGGATGGGAGGTCTCAGATTTCTGCTTTACAACGGTGGCCATTCGGAAAACAGATTAGAAAACTTCTGCGACTGCAGCACCGTGGATGCCTTAAGCATAGGAACAAGACACTCTCTATTTTGGATGCCAGAAATGCATTACTCTCTGTGTCATACTTGACATGATTCCTGAGAGGTAAACGCTGTCGTTATTTTGGGCACTTAAGGCTGACGAAGATTTAGATTTCGACTCATCTCGCTCTCTCTTACAATCATGTGTGTAACTTACTAAAGTAAAGTAATAGTTGTTAATAACTAGCAATACACGAGGTGCTGTCTTTGGCTACATATAATGACAAAAAAACTCATCATAATGACTTCCATAGTGTCCATCTCAATTGGGCACCTCTCCGGGGAAACAAACCCAGAAGTGTGGGTCCTTCTTTGCAAACTTGGGGGAACACGAAATAAATGGAGGTGGTTCATGGCGAACAATCTAACATCCAACGAGGGGTCCGGCAAGGAGCACCTCGCCATGCACATGCTGACGGGGACGAGCTAGGAGGGCAGCGGTGGCGAGGTCTGGTCCCCACCCAGGCCCTGAAAGGGAGCGAGGAGACAGAGCGGGGGCTGCTGTGGGGGGACAGCAGGAGAGGCCCCCTGAGCGGGAAGCCCAGTGGTGCCCTCAAAACCATTTCTATTCAAAGCCACTGAGTATGCGGCCGATGCTGTTTTCTTGCCCTTCCCCCTGCCCTCCCCTCCCGCCACTGATGTCTTTAACGGACAGATTCTGTGAGACCCACCGGCCATCTTAGCACCGTGGAGCCAGCGGGAGGAGGCAGATGCCCCACATCCCACAGGACTCGTTCCTTCTGAGCTCGTCTTCCTTTTCTTCCTTTGCGTTTCCGGGGGCTCCGAAGAGAGCCCAGCGCACAGTGGCTGTTTGGGGAATGCCGTGGAGTCCATGGGGGAAGCTGAGAGTTATTCACAAGATACGATGCGCGTTACTCCGCGTAAATCCAAACTGTAATTCGATGATGAAAACACCTACGAGTGAGAGAACACATTGCTTTGAAAGCTCCTTCAAGCACAAACGCCCAAGAGAAAATCAAACAGTCGATCCACTATCTCAAGGCAGGGGAGGGTGGGTGGGAAGAGATCCACCAATGAACTTGTATGCATCTATGCATCACCCATGGACAAGGACAATGGAGTGGTGAGGGCCTGCGGGGAGGGACAGGGGCAGGGGCGGCTGGAAGAGGTCAATGGGTGAAAAGGGGGATTTAATACTTTCAACAATAAAGAATTTTTTAAAAAGAGAGATTCCCAATTATTTTGCTGTAGACTTTAAGATTGATTAGGGGGTTTTTATTAAACTCTGATAATTAAGAGAAAAATAAAACATTAAAAGGCTATAACAAAAAATAACCAAGAGAAAAATGATCACAGGTATTCATCAATGAGCAGATAACATCATAGGAATAAGTAACTGCTGAAGCCGTGTGGGAAGGGCTGGATGCATTGTTCTTTGGAGGCCAAATTCTCTTAAAGGGACCGGTTCCCTTTGATGAAATCATCCTCTTCGCCCACTGGACGGCCTCCCCTGGAAGCCGGAGCTTCACTGTAACCAGAGTCCCGATTTGCACACACTGGAATGTCCCGAAGTAACTCAAGTCTTTCATCTTATTTAACTGGGGAGCTCGGGTTTATATAAATTCATAATTGTGATTCCACACTTCATGAAAAACATAAACAAAATTAGAAACTCCGGGCAGCAAAGATAATAAATGTTCACATGGTGCCCCGCAGATAAATCACGGAGATACAGGATTTCAAACATCAGCCGGTGTGTGGCTCCGAGCCCTTTGAAAAGAAATTGTTTCTCCCTGACAAGCTGATGTTAACATTTTAATTAATGGGAAGAAGTCAAATAAAAAGCGATTATTCTCTATTAAATTTTTCTAAATTGAGCCACACTCTCCTTGTGTTTAAACGATATTTTCCATTAATACACGTACTTTCAGCTCTATCTGCAGCTTTCGAAATGTTGATATTTATTTCACTCACAAAAGCAGATTCTGAAAATGGCACTTTCCCTAAAGTGCAGACTGCTGTAAGCTTTACGTTCCCCGAAGGCTGAAATGCCACCCCGAGGTCAGCGCGGGGTCCCATAGAGAGGCCCCTTTTGTTCGCTTCCTCGCCAGTTGAGGAGCCGATCCCACCCAGGGCCCTGGTCCCGCCCGGAGCGCCCGATGGCCCGGAGCCTCGGGCTCCGTGCGTCTTTATTGTTTCTTTGCCACTGTTATGGCTACTAAAAGGTCAGCTGGAGCGTGTGGCACCCAGGGGTCATTTGTGTTATTCTAAAGAGAGAAGTTTTGACGTGTGATTTATTAGGAAGAGAACAGAGACGCTAACCAATGTCCTGTGCGAGTAACCACCCGCGTCTTCTCTTTCTTTAAAAGAGCGAAGAGGGGAAATAGTTTTTGTTTTCATCTTACAGCGCTTTTTTCAACATTGAACATATAAGAGGAATAGTTGCATGCCCTGCGGTTCTCTTAACAAACTGTGTAATTTTGGCAAATGCGCTTAAGGAATCTGAGTGCGGCCAGGCTCCTGCAGCTCTTGCCCGTTGGGGATGCTCTGGCCTCTGGGTGTATGACAGCCCGAGGGCAGCTTGGGGAGAGCTTTTCTGAAAAGTCCAGGCTTTTGCTGGAAGGAAGGGAAGCGCCTTCGCTGTCAGACGAGGGCTGCGCGGTCCAGCTGGGCTTGTGAGTCCCGACTGAGCGGCCAAGGGACATGCTTCACAGGCATGAGACCCTCCACCCAGGAGGTGACATCGTGTCGTCCTTCTGGCCGGTAGAGGTAGAGCTGAGAACAGCTCTCTAGGGGGTTTTCCTGAAGCACCAGCCAAATTACTACAGTTTCTTAAGACCAGGCTCCAGCGGGGCCTTCCTGGGGGGCGTCTGTGATGAGCTCCTGCGGGGAAGCCAGGGGCCTGGAACACGTTCACGGGAGTGGGAGCGAGTCCAGAGCCCTGGTCAGATTTCCAGAAGGAACGGCGACAGAATCCCCCCTAAGAAACACCAGCCGCTGCGCTGCTCCATGGAGGCAGGCCTTGCCCACAGCCCGGTGTGTGGCCAGGGCGCCCTGCTCATTCATGCAGACGGTGGGTACCTCTGCGTTAACAATAACAGAATTTATAGCTGGTTATCGGAGGCTGGACACTGGCTTCATAAATGCTCTCTAAACATGTCACCTGTTATCTTCATCCTTAAACAACCCTGACAGCTGCGGAGTGTGCTCACCATGTTTTAAGACAGGAAGTGAGAGGTGGGACCTGCACATTAATGTGTGAATAAGACAACTAGCCCCGACTCTTCACTGTCAGCAGATGAACCTTTCTCTCCAAGTGAAACCTAGCAGAGAGCCTCGGTCAGTACACAAAAGAGGAATCGATTTGCGTGCAATTGTTTACGTTTTCATATCCAAGATCTACTCCGAAGGCAGTTGATGACCACGCAATACTTTCAACACCCAAACCTGTGCGTGGTGATTATAAAGAAGAGCGAGCGTCCTGTATCAGCTTGGACATCCCAGTCATTTCTGGGTTTGTGTTTGGGTTGCATGATGGGAAAACGACGTTGCATTGCCTAGAACAACGGCAAATGACCCCAGTTTTCGAACAGCTCATCCTGCAATTTTGTGACTCTCTTCAGTGTAACTCCTCCGGAAGGCTGGAGGCGGAGGAGCGGGAAATTACTTCAAGGTCGAATCACTAACGTTATCCAACATTTGCTCTCCATCCTTAACGCTTAAATGTTCAAGTTGGAATTGGCTGATGAACAGCCTCGCATCCGTTTTAAAGGATCATTCTTTGGGAAGCAGTTTCCCAGCGCCTCTTCTAGCCGTGTGTGCTCAACACTGCCCGTCTGTAAAGGCCGCCCAAGGCCTCCCTCGCTGCCACAGCTTCAAGTCAGCACATATATTGTGTTTCCATTTCCAGTCGAAACTTCCGAGCCGTGTTCTCCTTGCTGACACTTTATCTCCAGTTTCCCGGGTGTCCAAAGACATTGAGATGCTAATACTAGTAGATGGACCTTCTTTGCTTTACCCTAAATATCAGCGAGATGCACATGATAAGGAGGCCAGGTTATGTCTGAGCTAATTTTAGCGAATGGCATTTCTTTATTGGAAACAGAAGTGTTTCTTGCCTCAGTTGAATTATTTGTACTCACATTTTGCTATGGGACAGTCAACAAACCCCCTTTTCATGAAATGGAAGTTTCAAAACTCACTGCTCTACCCCTGCAGAGCTCTGAAAATATCTACCAGAAACGAGGAGGCTTAGTAAGGTGTGTCGCTTTATGACGTATCTATCACTGTTAGGAAAGGCGATGCATGCTCAGAACCATTGTGTGGACTTGGGCACCGAATGACAGAAAACTAAATACATTTTTCTGCAGCAGCTTTTTAAAAACCACTATTTCTAGCCAGGGGTTGTCAATTTAGGAATCTTTTCAAAGAAGCGGCTCTTGGTTGCATCATTTTTGGAATTGTCCTTTTGTTCTCTATTTCATTTAATTCTGCTCTAATTTTTATGATTCCCCTTCTCCTGCTGAGTTTGCACTGCTTCTGTTCTTTTCTAGTTCTTTAAGATGGTTTCACTCACATGCAGAATACAAAACTGAAACTACAAATGAACAAACAAGAAAAGAAAAGCAAACTCATACACACAGACAGCAGTGGTGGTCACCAGAGGGAAAAGGGGTCGGGAGGGGACTGAAGGGAAAGAGGCCGAATAGATGGTGACAGATGATCTGACGGGGGCGGGGGGGGGGGGGGGTGCACACGGTACAATATACGGATGATGTATTACAGAATTGTATTCTTGAAACCCATGTAATTATCAACCAATATCACCCCAATACATTTAATTTTTTAAATGGAAGAAAAGAAGAAAGTACATTCTTTGCCATTGTTCTGTCACGACAGCCATCAGTAGATCACTGCCAACGTATTTAATGTGACAAAACTTTAAATACCCTTTCACGTTATTTCCTTCTCCAATGTTTTACAAGTCAAATGTTTCCTTCACATCGGCTTATGTAATGAATTACACAACCATTAAGGGGAAATCTGCAACACCCTTCCCTTTACCTAGTTATCTGGTTGAGATTTGATGTGATGTGGGACTTTAATGATATCTTGGGTGTCTGTTCTTGGGTTAGTCAGGACATTGGCCAGTGTGTTATTGTCATCACTGACAAAAATAACTATGTACTGAGCCCCTACCCTGTGCCAGGACTGTGCTTAATGCTGGAGATAGAACAGGAAATAAAATAAAAGAGCAGTCTAGGGTCTCATCCTAATGATCTTAATGAAAACCAAGCATATGTGTACCCTCTGAAATATTGCCACACGTTACTGAACGGGGGTTTTCTTACCTTTCCTATAAAGCACAACTCTTTCTCCAAAGAAGATTGGCCATACCAATGTGCAAATGAGATCCTCCAATCTCTACCCACCTCTCCAACAATATTCTAAAACCCTGTGGGAACCTGTGGGACACAATCAGCAAATCCCTGTTTGGATTCATCATCTCACCTACACTTGGTCTGCACTCTCTCATCTACTTCAAAAACAAGTGTATCAAGCACACCTCACACATCACAGATCCTTTTCATTCTGCTACTTAATTATCTAGCAGGGAGCGCTTTTCCTTCACAAAACCACATTTGCCATTTGAGCCACTAGTAAAATCGACATAGTCATTTAAAGTTTTACTTACAAATATTCATTTCATAGCATATTTATTTCAGTGGGGAAGTTACATATAACAGCGTCACTTTTGTGTCTGACCACATGACATCAGTAACCAGCACTCTGCTCTCCCATGGCAACTCTTCCATGACTACTTGTTGAGTGTTTTCTAATCAAGTAATGATTTAAAATAAAATGTAGAACATTTAACCAATACTAGCAGATATGTTAGATCATAATTGTTAATGACAGTTCATATTGAGATAGATTGTCAATGCCTTTATATATTGCTCACACATATTGATCATTTAGAGATAATCTCCTAAAAGATATATTTCATTAAGGGTTCTATTAGAAATTGTACACTTAAACTCATTGTTAGAATATTGAACAGTAAATAATGAAACACACTTATTATTCCATATTACGTAACTAGAAAATCGGTCAGCGTTTGTAACATTTAACTGCAGGGGGTGTTATTCCTGTAAGAACATAACAGTCACATGCATATTTTCAAAGACTAAACAGGAAACAAAAACAGAGAAGTCAGTCCCGGTGACATAAAACAAGCCGTGGGCGGCAGTATTTCCCCGGGTGCGGGCTGGAGCAGTCGGGGGCATGTTTATCTCCACGCTAATATTTCCTTTTTCTCCGTGCGGGGAATTAAAGGTTTTTCTTAAACATGAAAGTGGTTTCCTCCTCCACATCAAAATGCCGTTGAGAGAAGAGACGTCATATTAGTTTGAATGATAAGACAAGAAAGATAATAGAGATGATTAAAGGGTGACACTTGTGGAGACGTGACTGCACCGTGATGAGGCCTGATTGAACGTGTGCATATCACAGTGATCAGGGAGCTACACCCCGTGAGATCCTCCCAAAACAAAAGCCCTCCAGCTTCTTGCTGGCTGGGTCCTCACAGAACAACAGGTTTCATTCCAGGGTTGTTCATTCCAGGTTTGTTCTGAGGGGAGAGGTGGCCAGACCTGTCAGGCGGACTGGTTTGGTCTCTTTGTGTGGTATTTATAGCCTGGTCTGGTTCATGTCAATCTTCGCTTTATTGGTATTCTCTTAAATCCTGAAATTTTACCCAGACTTCTTCTTATAAGCCACGTCTTCTCACAGAAAACCCCAGGTATGTTTTCAGCCAAGGGAGAATTCCCTGCTTTTCCCTCACATTTGTATTTTCCCACTCGCCCCTCTATTGGGATGCTTGGTCTAAATTTCACCTAAGATCTCAAGTTCAACTTGAGCGTTGGCTGTTTATAGCTGTGCTTGCTTCTCCCCTCTCTCCTTAGTAACCAAAATAAACAAGAACCCCCCTCCCAGAGCCGGGAGGCTGAATGCTCCGATAGCCATTGTTAGTAATGGATGTGGAAAAAAGCCATCAGTCACTCCCACGGCGCCGCGAGCTGTGGGCGCCGTGAGCTGTGGGCATCGGCTTCCAGGGAGAGGAAGTCATTCCACCTCCACCGCCATGGAGCAAAGTCCCCCGGCTCATAGCTTCCAAGATGCAAATGAGGTCATATTTGGTTTACCGATGCCTTTTTATTTTAAAAAATCTTCAACTTTCGTTTTAAAAATAAGTAGCTGCTGTGCTGTAACACCTAGTGGGTTCATGACCTCTTATTCCACGTGCTCTTTCTCTGCTGGTGGGAGTTTGGATTATCATGAAATAAATGCCAAGAAAGCAAACCAGAGGTGGGGGGGACCTCACTATACATCTTAGTAGGAGAGGAAAACAAATAAGCGATCTGACATAGAAACGTGAGGTGCACGAGTCTCTCCGTGCCATCTACTGAAGGCCAGTAACACATCGATGTCTTTTTCTCAGTAAACACGGGGGCACAGGCATTTGGAGGAACACGGTGGGCAGAGACAGAAGGTGGTTTAGGTGGTTTATTCCAGTCACACGGCCGCGCCCGCCCGAAAGGAGGCTGCAGGGAAGGCAGCGGGTTCTGAGGAGCTGATCACCATCCGGGGCCAAAACCATACAGAACGCTTGTCTCTGAGCTGACTGAGCAAGGGCTGGATGGAGACTGAGAGAAGAGTTGCTGTAAAGATGTATCTTTAGTTTATTCACTCTGATCACAACTAATGATAAGACGCATAAAGAGACTCGTACTTCAACTCTTGAGCATCCAAGAACTATAATAGCATTTTAAGAATTAACACCAAGTGAGGAAGTCTTCCTATTCTGAGTATAAATCTAACAAAGAATTTGCTTTTGTGGCACGTCACATCCAACACTTCTTGGTGGCTTTTCCCCTAAGTGTTAAAGGCGGGAGTCTGCTCACTCAGTTCTCGTGGCCCAGTGTGGATGGCTGCCTTTGAGTGCTGTTTGTATTTCTGCTAAGGAAGCAAATCCAGTTATTGTTTTCTAGTTTTGAATGGCTAAAGTTTTACATTTCATGTCATTTAATTTTTAAGTCACAAGTTATTATACGTCAATGAGTTAACTAAAGGGGTTCTCAATACATTTGTGGGCTTTTTGTTTTGGGGTTTTTTTTTTAGGAAAACAGACATTCTTTTATTTCAAGTTTTGTCATTCTTATTCATGCATTCAATGACATAAGAATTTTTAATTATAAATGTCTCCTTAACCTTGATATAGATATAGATATAGATATAGATATAGAGATATATATAGATATAGATATAGATATAGATATAGATATAGATATAGATATATAGATATATATAGATATCTCCCCACAGTTTAATTTCACACTGAACCCTGCCTGCCTTTTCCTGAGTGACTCAGATGTGCAATGCAGTATTTGCCCAGCCTTTCCTATCCACCTCTTCTAGTCGTAAATACGTTTCATAATTTCCTCTCCTGTGACTGAACCACTTCTGTGATCCAGTCTTTACGGCTGATCCCCAATCCTTTTTATCCCAAATGCCACCTTGGCTTTTGTGTGTGTTTTTTTCAAATATGATAATTATAGGTGCGGCAAAAATATCTAAATTGACATTTAATCTTTAATCACTTTATCCTGTTTGTTATATTTATTCCCCTCCCAACCAGACAGTAAATTATTACTTATTTAAAGATCTTGCTTTCATAGTCTAAGTGTCTAATATCTTCATAGTTAGACCAATTCTTAAGTCGTCTGTCGCCCAGTATGCCACACGCTAAGCACTGGAAATGCACATGACTTACTTTATAAAATAAGTCTTCATTTTCCAAAGCGTTTACAAAGGCTTAGTAATAAACTCCCCTATTGCACTTTAATCATAACTTGTTTAATTTTCAAAACCACTTTTCAGAAACTTGTAAATTGAACTCTATCCCTCGTTGAACATTCCGAATAGATAAGCTTAAGTGTAAAAATGCCAGAAAGAAAATCGTAGGGAGCAGAGAGCAGTGGGGTTGACCCCTTGTCCTGGACCTCCAGGGTCATTACAGGAGGTCCTGAGCTCTAAGCAATGCTCAAATAAGCTATCATTTTAATACGTGTGGATCAGATTCCAAAGGACTATAAGCACTCTCATGATTAATAAGCCTGGAATGTATTGAAGATTTTATACCCTCTTAATGGCTGGCGCTTTTATCTGTTTTCTCCATCAATGTGCACGGAGAAATTCCCGGGATCAAGTGGGGTTTGTAAAAATTATTATTGTTCAAAGAGGTACTTTTATTTGGCAAGTGTGGGGACACATATTTAAAGTTCACATTGTTGCCACAGGGAATGGACCTGCAAAGAGAGTTTTACTGATGAACAGAGCTATTGCTAGTGCCCAAGTTCAAAGACACTGCTGGCCCCGGGTTCTGCAGGGAGCCCTGGCTGGGAGGCTGTGTGCCCGCGCTGGCCCTCACCGCATCTGCGCTCCGTTAGGACCTGCGGAGGCCCCTCCGGTCGGGGAGGTTCCTGGGGTTTCTTCTCCCTGAGGCCTGGGACGCAGCCTGTGGGTCTGCCCTGAGCCACGAGGCTTCCTGCCCGTCCCTGACCCGCGTGCCCTGTAAAGTGGTGGCTGGTGTGTCCGTGAGCAGAGAGTCTGTAAAACACAAGTTTGTTTGTGAAAGATGTTTCTCAGCGTCTTTGAGAGCACTTCAAAGAGCCCTGCTATTTCCCAAACCCTTTGAACCAGCCCCACTTCAAACTAAGAACGAATTTCACGTTATTAAAATTTTATATGAAGCTGGCAAAAAAAAAAAAGCCCCTTTTTCAAATAAGGGCAAATGTTTGTTGAAATATCAAACCTCGTATCTAGGAACAGCTAAGTGTTTATGGGTTTCATTGAGTGGACGGATGAGCCGATGGATTGATAACCTCATACAAAGAAGCAGAAGCGAAATGGCCTAAAATGTTGGTGTCTCATCTGCTGACGCATCCCGTGAGTATCACTGATTTTGATGCCAAAGAATTTCAAAACATCAAGGGTGACCTTTGGGGATTAAATCTAACCTTCGGGGAAACTGGGCGAGAAAACCTGTCATAATTAGTTGTACTTTATCATTGTCTCCCAGTCTGCCTGTCTCCGAAGTTAACTCCCCACGTACAATTGTCCGCATCAGAGCCCTTAGAAGCTACATCTTCGTGCAGCGGGGCGTCTCCCGTCATCCTGTTGACTTAGGGACGCTGGTCCTGCTCCTCTGGGACTGAGGTCGGCTCTTTCCCAAGGAGCCGCTGCTGCCTTCAGTCTGAACTGCGTCTGCATCAGGGCAAGGGCGACGCCAGGGCACCTGCCTCAGTCTGGGTTCGGGAGCCCCTAAACCAGACCACGGTGGGCTCTGTTTCTGCCATGCCCCAAGCTCTGAGCGGACAGGTGATGACAAGTCAGGGTTTTTAAAAATATACAGGAATAAAATCTAGCCTGGCTGCAAAGTTATTCTTGATGTTTTCCAACCCATCTGTCCATTAAACACATTTCCTGTTTTTTTTCTAATGTTCATGGACACTGAACCTCCTTTCTTCAGGATGAGCATAAGCTGATACTTCTGCCCCAAATTGGTAACGTTTCCTGGAACTTCCTCCTCGCTCCTGGAAACCGTTGTCAATCAGTCCGTCTCTCACAGGCTAGATGCATTTTAATTTTTTAAAGGTCTTCAAAAATTGATTTCTGTTTCCATTATGGTAAAATTTTCTTGTGGTTTGAGCAGAAAACATAATGAGTGTGATGTGAAGGAAAGGGATACGAGGCACTGAGGAAGAATTCATGTCGGGTGACATCTTGCTTCTCTCCAGGCCCTTGTTTTACGCTGTATCTGATTTGCATCTCCTTCCCGGAAAGCCAGGTTACCACCCTCTACTGCTTGGATTTGTTTCTTAAAATGCTGAGGCCACTTACGGGGGGAGGCGGGGCGCCAGGCGTGGAATTCCCAGTGGAAGGAGGCACAATCCACCAAAAATCGTTTTTTAAATAATATTTGATCATTGTTGTGTAGCTCTAGTTCCTGGAATCCAAATTCTTATTGTCCAAATCCTTGTTAATATCTGAGATAGGGATAAAAACTTCTTCGGAATCCAGAAATGAAAGTCCTTATGTAAACATACTTTCAGCAACACTCAGGAGTGTTTAAGACTTTCTCTTGGATAATGTTAAACACCAGGACCGGGTAGATCGGAACCTCATTTCTTGCCCCTCCTCCACATGACTGCTCAAAGCTCTGACTGAACCAGTCATCATAACTGACCACGTTGAACTCTTGTGGGTAGAGACTAAGACCAAAGGCCTAGCCCAGCGCTTCAGGGGGCAAAGGCTAGAAATGACTGTTTTCCACCACTGCTTCCCAGTGGACGGTCAGCAGGAAGAAATATGAAAGCTGAGTCATATTATCCCCATGCTTTAAACATGGAAAGTCATTTCTAGATCATCCCAACTCTACATTTTATACATGAGCAGAGAGTGGACATCACAGAGCTACTTAGATATGCTGACTCAACATAACAGTGAGCTTTGTATTCCACCACAGAGCTTCCCACCATAATTGTAAAGTTGCTCTTGGATATCACCCACTTGCTTTCCTTGGTTCTCCTTTCCATTTTTCTGTTATTCAATGGGGCCATTCAAATTAGCAGCCACCACAAGTTAACTCTGCAAATCACTTGCCCAAATTATTAAAGTAGCTTTTCGCCCAGCCGGTGTGGCTTGGTGGTTGAGCATTGACCCAGGTACCAAGAGGTCTCCAGTTCAATTCCCAGTCAGGGCACCAGCCCAAAGGAAGGCTCGATCCCATGGCGGCAGTGGGGCGGGGGGGGGGGGGGGGGGGGAGGGGGATGCAGGAGGCAGCTGATCAATGATTCCCTCTCATCATTGATGTTTCCATCTCTCCCCCTCTCCCTTCCTCTCTGAAATCAATGAAAATACATTTTTTTAAAGTGGCTTTTCAACTGTGTTACCTCTCTCCCTTCTAGTCTTCATTTTACACATGACTTCCAGATCAGTAGTCCTAAATATGAATTTGATTATGGCTGACACTCTCTTACCCCACATCTTTCAATGATACCCTACTGTCAAAGATAAATACCTCCTTCCTAGTAGGAAACAATCTGTCCATATAATATATCAGTTAGTTAAAGTGGGAAAACTCAATGGAGATTGAAGGCAAAAAATTAATTTTCCATAATTTTTTCCCAAGAACAAAACAAAAGAAACTTAGTAATCATTGAAACAAATAGTTATTTCCTTACTATAATCAAGAATATTTCACCTAAGCTACTAGCTGATTTCATCTTTAATGGCAAAACATTGATGCTTTTAAAATTTTTAATTTAGAAACAAGGCTAGATATGACAAATTTAGATATTTTAGTCCAGGTGTTGGATATAAAACATAAGGAAGGAAGGTAGCACCTTCTGATTCTATTTCTTTTACTCTTTCCAGGGGGTAGTAATGCCTCTGAAATTTCTTTATAGAAAAAAAAACTGCAGAATATACTTTGTAGTTTTTGTTTGGGGCTTATGTTTTACGTTTTTTTAGATTGCATGTTTATTTGATTGGCTGATTGATAGGACCAAGGAGGACTTTCCACCATTTTGTACCTCCTGGGCCTGAGGATGTGAGAAAGGGGGCAGAGTCCCGATGTCTGTAATTTACCGTTTTCTGAAGCTAAGAGAACAGCAGTTATCTGCCTACCTCGTTAGTGCGTAGCCGCCGATACCAGACCGCAGTACCCAGTGCTGATTCTTCTCACTTCAGTTCCACGGGGCCGAGCGAGCTGGTAAAATGTTTATGCGGGCCAGGAAATATCCTCATAAGGTCCCTGCTTTCATCACACAGTGCTCTGAGGCCCGGTGTCCTGGTTTCCAGTAGTGGTTCTGCACAGTCCCTCCTATAAAGTGAGCATGTAGTAATGATGGTGTTTTAACACACATGAAATGTGAAATGCCCGTAAAGACAGATGCCACTCTGGTATGGCCTTGCTCTCGTCGTTCCCTAAATGGCATGGAAAAATAAAATGACATGGATTATTTGAAAAGAACCCAAATTATGTACCTTGGACTCGCCCCTCCTTGGGGTAGTAAAATCAAGCGGGCGCCCCTGTGCCGTTGAACCACAAGGGCGCAATCCCATGTCAGAAGCATTTCTAAACGTTCACTAGTTGAACCCGCTTTCAGTATTAAGGCCGTATTCATAATAAAAAGTCCGCACTTTATGTTGACATTCTGCAGACTTATTCATACAAAGTAAAACTGTATTTAAAATGAGTTACTGTTCCCAGCTGTTTTTCTATTCAACCGTCTTTTTTTAATCATCTTTTCATTGCTCATTGGACTTTGCCTATAAAATTTTAAGAAGCTACCTTTAAAATAGGTACGTACACTAGAACTAGCCTCTTAAATAGGATTTAATGTAACTATTGATGGCATGACATGTAGTAATAAAAAATACAGTCCTTACGCAGCACAACTGTAGTTGTTTAGTTCATGCTTCGTACATGGTTTGTGTAAAATTTACTTACGAGAACGAAAGAGTCAATTCTTTTTTAGCTAATTTGAGTTACATTGTAGTTAGACTATGACTCCAGATTTTCATCAATATTTTAAAATGTCGTTATTTAGTATACATTTTTTCTGTTCCTGAGGAAACCATTTATTTCTTAGGAGATATATGAATACCAATAAGTAGATGAATAATCAGAATTATAGGGAGTATAATGTTTTGAGCAAAGAATATAGAATTCATAATTGTGTCCACTATTAACTAACCCAGGTGTCAAGCAAATGAACAAAGAAGAGTGAATGGCATTTTAGAATGTTAATAAATTTAAAACATAGCAAGGCAGATACATTTTCACCACATTAGGGCTTGGGAACAAAATCTTCACATCTATATTGTTTTGTTCTTAAAGCATGCATCTAGCCCTAACTGGTGTGGCTCAGTGGATAGAGCGTCGGCCTGTGGACTCAAGGGTCCCGGGTTCGATTCCGGCCAAGGGCATGTAATTTGGTTGCGGGCACATCTCCAGTGGGGGACGTGCAGGAGGCAGCCGATCGATGTTTCTCTCTCATCGATGTTTCTAACTCTCTATCCCACTCCCTTCCTCTCTGTAAAAAATCAATAAAATATATTTTTTTAAAAAAGCATGCATCTAAATAGGTTTTCCAAAGGACTTTTTAAAAAATATGCCACTAGTATACTTAATTTGCACTTCAATCACAAAAGCCAGATGTTTGTTTTTAATCTACAACTTTAACTTTTATTCACATTCATCTACGTGAATGTAATTGGCAGCACACACAAATATACTTCTCCTCTACCAAATCATTTTTATGCCAAATTCTGCCACCTTGATCTCCATGTGATGACAGATTTTGACCTACCAGTCTAACTGTTCCTTGTAAAACTTTCTCTGAGCTTTGTTGCCTCATGATATCCTACTTATATTTTCCATTTTCTAGATATTTCCTACTTCCCAACTGCCACCTTCCTTCTTGGAGCATTTAGCCCCACCACTCTTTTTACCTCACCAGTCTATTCAACATTAGATCAGAACACACTACTAGAAATTCAACAATGTTTGATGTAAAAAACCTTTCCCTTTCCTCAACTTAGTTAACTAAGTTCAAAAATGGAGGGGTCAATTTGAGCATCTGGAAATAATGGATAGGGTCCAGCAATGAAAGAATTAGAGTAGAGGTTACAAACTCAAATGCCTAGAGAGAACAAGCAAGTACCAATAATGAACAAAGCAGGCTCTGTCTGGGGCATTGGGGAGTGGCAGGCACTGTGTCTCACTGGAGAGCACACATTCTATCCGGAGAGCTTCTGTGAGACTCAACCCCAACCAATTAATTTTAGCTACATCAAATCCAACCCACTGTGCTCATGGTCCTTAAAAGTTATAACTAACTTAATTTAAGACGGGAAAAAACCTGTGCAGGCAATTATATTCTGACATCTCTGAATCAGAAGCATTTTTTATTTTAGAGAACTTCGTAGGCTAGCCAATGATCCAATGAGTTTAGGGATACTACTTGTAAAAGTCAAATCAATTCATGTTCCCTGATAGGCATGGTAGGCACTGATGACTTTAATGAGGTAAGGAGACCATTTGTGAAACCAATAATTACATTTGACAACTCAGATATAAACAGAACACTAATGATAGTGTTTTCTCATTAAATCAGACACGCAAAGTTGTGTGGGCTCTTACAGGTCACTTAGGTAACTCTCACCCAGTCCAAACTCCTCTTCCCTACGTCCCTGAGGGAAGAATGCCCTTCCTTGTCTTGACTATTTCCAGGAACAGGAAGCTACCAGCCCTTCCAGCAGCCCTTGCGACTACGGAATGACCACAGGAGCGTCTCCTCCATACCCGGCTCTGGACCCCATCTCCCACGGGTCCCCAGACTCCCCAGGCCTGTGCAGAGTAAGGGTGCTACTCTGAGGACTGTTCATTTGCTGCACATGTGGCTCATCCTGTACATGTCTCTTTTAATCTTCACAATAACTCTCCTAATCGGGTATTATTATTATTCCCATTTTTTAAGTAAGGAATTGAAACTGAAAGAAGTTAGGGAATCAACCCAAGGGTGAACAGCTGAATTAAACACAAGTCAGTTTTATTCCAAAACCTTCAAAAGTATGGAGTCCAAATCACTACCCTTTTGATTCTGAATCTCTACTCAGTCGCATGGCATATACCTTATCTATAACTGAAAAAAAAATGTGTACCTAGAAATTTGAAGGACAGTATTGATTTTTGCTACAACTGTATATACACTATGTAGATTGGTGAAGTTTGCTAGTTGGAAAATTGTACTGAAATATGCAATAACCATTTGGGGTTTTGTCTCAAGCATGTCAGGTTGATTAATATTTTTAAAAATCAATCAGTGTAAAAAAATCAATCAGTGTAATTCATCATATTAACAGACTTAAGAAAAATCATATGACCTCTTCCATATGTGCAGAAAATGCATTTGAAAATTTAGCTTTCATGCATGATACTCTCAGCAAATGTATAATTGACAGGAAGTTCCTTAAACTATTGAGGAACATCTACAAAAAAAACTACAATAGACATTATACTTAATGGTGGGGGATTGAATGCTTTGCTTCTAGGGTCAGGAACAAGGCAAAGTTGAACTCTCTCAACACGCCTCGTCAACATCACACTGACATTTCTAACAGTTCAACAGGAGAGAGAAAGAGGGAGAACATCATACAGATTAGAAAGGAAGCCAGAAAACTATCTCTATTTACCGTTGACATAACCGCTATGTAGAAAATCCAAAAAAATCTGCTAAAAACCTCCTGGAACAAATGAATATCCTTAACAAGTTTGCTGCCTGAGAGGTCGGTGAGCATCTGAAAGTCCGTCGCATCACTACAGAGATAGCAATGAACACTGGAAGTTACACATTTTTTAAAAAAAAATTTACAGTAGCCCCACCAACATAAAATACCTCCATATAAATCTAACAAAATAGGTGCTGGATCTTTACAATGAAAGCTAAATGGTCTTATTTAGAGACCTAAAGAAGGAGAAATAGACTTTTTATATTTTAGAAGAAACAATGTTATTAATAAGATGTCTATTTTCCCCAACTTGATCTGTAGAGCCAGTGCAATCCAAGCAAAATCCAAGCAGGTATTTTTGCAGATTCAGATTAGCTGGTTCTACATTTTATATGGAAATGCAAAAAAAAAAAAAAATCAAATAGCTGAAACCATTCTTTAAAAGCTGAACAATACTGAAGAATTCACACTATGCAATGTCAAGGTCTACTCTAAAACTTTAATAATCATGACAGCATGCTATTAACAAAAGGATAGGGTGCAGATATCCAAGAGGACATTAGAGGGAACTTGGAAATTGACACAGAGGAATATAGTCAACTAATGTTCTAAAAACCAGACTTTAATTTTCTCTAGCAGCTTAAGATCGCTGGCAAAATGTAGGGGACAGTACAGAGATGGCCCACGCATCACCCGCCCCACACATAGGTAGCTGCCCCCACGGTCCACATCCCACCAGGGGGATGCATTTGCTACAAGTGACGAACCTCCGTGGACAGGCGTCACCGCCCAGCATCCATAGTTCCCATGACGGTCACTCGGCGTCACGCAGCCTGTGGGTTTGGACAGATGTATAATGACATGTGCAAAAACTCAGTCAATTCCCATCAGGTCTGCAGTTAATTTGTAGAATTGGACCAGGGATGATTTCTTAATTTTGATGAATGCTCCACAGTGTGTAAGATGTTCACATTAGGAGAAGTGGAGGGAAGGGTTTATAGAATGAAGGTATAAAGATGTAGTAAGTAAATAAATAAGATCAGGATATTGGGTGCTTTCTCATCTCTGTGACAATACATAAAATCAGATAGATTTTTCCTTAAAATTCCTCTTGAAGGCAGCAATAAAAACATCTATTGATTTAAATACAACACATGAAATAAAATTGAAAATACCAACACAGCTTTACGTTTTCTGAGCAACTATACTTTTCTGCTGTATAACATCAAATTATTCAAAGGAACAAGTTTATGGGTGCGTACATATCTTTAGAATCATTGTGTCCTTAAAATCCATGCTGATTTTAATAAGGAAAAATAAAGCTCACCAAGAAACAATTAGTGTTTGATTACCTACGTAGCTTGTCAGAAAAAGCTTTTCCTTTGCGAAATATGAATTTGTTTCAAGTCATTTGAATGCACGCCTCCATTTCGTTCTTCGGAGTCTGGGAGGTGGGACCGCGGCGACTGCGCTGCAGACAGCCCTCAGATGTGGAGGCATCTCCGACAGGAAGAGGGTTAAGAAGTTAAACCACAGGAACAATGATGCACAGTGAAAGGCATGTTCCTTTTCATTCCGACGGTTTAAGCTGGAAGAGCTGTCACGGGGAAGAATGGATGTTCTTTGAGTCATGGGTGGCTACGTAAATCACAGCTTATCCTGCCGCTGGGCCCGCAGCTAAGGCCGCCCCGCACCCTGACAGTCCCTGCAGGGAGCTGGCTGCTCCGGGCAGACATGCCAGGGGGATTATCCGCAGCAATTACAAACTTTCTTCTGTGTCGGTTCCTGATTTTTAAGTCGATTGGCTTGTAATTTTAACTTTTGCCTATTGCTATCTTTAATCTCAGTTAAGATGGAATTCACAGTCGTCAGAATTAGAAAGAAAACAAGACAGGTTTTGAACCGAACTTGAAAAATATCTCCGCTGTCGCTAGACGCCGTGGATGGAGATGGAGATGGCGAGGAGGGAGGCCACACAGACACCGGGGGTCCCCACCGCCAGGCCTGCAGGGGGCGGCCATCGCCGGGCTTGCCCAGAGGATGGGGTCCGAGCGAAGACGTTCGGATCGGGTTCAGATGTGCTTGAAACTCTGTCCGAGCACCTGGGGACCCAGGGAAATTGGACAGGATTTGCCCCCGGGCGTGGCCAGAGGAGGATGTTCAAGTGACAACATGAGGTTGGGCTCTTGGATCCATGTGTGTTACCTGCCAGAGGCAGCCTGCATGCTGGGTTTGCTTTTGTCCTCTCGGGACATGGTGAGAGCTGAAGGCTGCCTCCCGGGGAAGATGCAGGGCCTTCCGTTCAGGGTCCTGCCCAGCGCCATCCCTTCAGCCTCCTCTGCCCAGCGCAGCGCATGTCCCAGCGCCTGGCCGGTGCCCGTCCAGGGCCCACCATGGCTCTGCTCCGTCTCAGAGCAGGGTCCCCGCCTCTGCCTTCGAATTCAGCCTCCTGGGACTCCATGAGCCCGTCCCACCCAGAGCCCTGCTACCCATGTTCATGACTGGCCAGTGCCCCCCCCCCCCCCCCAAGTAAACACACACACAAGACCGGGGAGCAGTAAGTGTCGGAGATGATGGAGACGGTTACAATGCATCAGTGCACTGGAGAGGGACTGAGTTTCTGCTCGGATGCTGTGTAGGCGCTGTCTTGGAGGAAATGACTGTTAAACTGACAGCTGAAGGAAGCGTCTGCTGGGAGGGAGCATTCCGGGAGGCAGGACAGCTAGGACAAAGGCCCCTCGTGGACAGGGAAGGTTCGAGAACACGGTGTCTGGAGGAGAGTAGGAGGGGGCAGGTGCTGAGAGGTGTGGGTGGAGCCGTGGACAGGAACTTGTGACATGGAACTTGGTGGGCCAGCGTATGGAGTTCTACCCACAATAGAAAGCCACGGGGGTTCTGACGTGGGCATGGCGTCACTTACTTTTGTTTGAAAGGGTCATTGTGGACTTAAAGGGACAGGGCACCGGGGCCTAGAAGACGCATTTAGAAGGTGCTGCAGCGACCAGGAAGGATGAGGGTGTCTGTTTCCCAACCTCACGCAGGTGGCCGAGCCCCTCCTGATGGACACATCCCTCGTGTAGATCCTCTAGAGCAGCGGTTCTCAACCTGTGGGTCGAGATTCCTTTGGGGGTCGAACGACCCTTTCACAGGGGTCACCTAAGACCATCGGAAAACACATATATAATTACATATTGTTTTTGTGATTAATCACTATGCTTTCATTATGTTCAATTTGTAACAATGAAAATACACCCTGCATATCAGACATTTACATGACGATTCATAACAGTAGCAAAGTTACAGTGATGAAGTAGCAACAAAAATGATTTTATGATTGGGGGTCACCACAACATGAGGAACTGCATTAAAGGGTCGCGGCATGAGGAAGGTTGAGAACCACTGTGTTGGTGTCTTCTGACAGGTTAGAGGCAGGTCTTGCTAGGCTCTCCTTTCAAGCTGCTTTGAAAAATATCTGCTTTGATGAATCATATCTTGATTTATGGTTTACCCCTCAGAGAGCACATTTCTTTTCTAATTCTCACAAGTCATTTCTGTTACAGCATGTCCCTGCCCTGCCTATACTATCAACTCCAAGCATGGACACACTTGCTAAAAATAAAATTATTTTAAAGAACAATTTCTTTAAAATATTTGTGGTAGTAGGGGAGTTAGGGACATTGCAAGCATTCAAGGTAATATCATCTTAAATTGATGTAAAAACTTTCATAAGATCCACACCCTTAAGACTAGACATCACCTCCTATTTCCCCCAGTCTTGTCTCTTCTGGAGGCAGAAGTCCACTCTGTGGTGTCTCGGTAATTTCTCGTGTCTTCAGATTGCTCGGAGAGGTGGGGCGAGGCGATGGCACAGGCACGGGCTACCGAGGAAGGCCGCCTGTGTCCAATTAGAGCACAGTTGGGAGGGGCCCTGTTGACCCAGCCACTGCTGTTGTGCTCGCTGGAAAAGGAGGACTCCTTTAGCAACATACTCCACTCCCAGCTGCCAGGGCATGGCTGTAATGTATGGATATTTTAAGAACCAAATACTTTACTGCCATCTGCCTGAAGTTTGTCTAAGTAAATACCCAAACACATGTGTCTCAGTTAATACCCAAACACCCCACCCGACCTGCACCCCATGCACATGCACGGCAGTGCCGCTCAGCTCTTCGAAAGAGGAGCCACAGAAACGAAGAAAGGAAAGACAGAGAGTGAAAAGGAGCAGCGGTACGACGGGCCAGGGAATACTTCCTGGAGGAGGCAGACCGGCCTTCTCATCGTCAGCAAAACGTCTTCAAACTGCCCTGAAGGTCAAGTGCGTTCATCTCACTTGTTTGCAACCCGTGAAAGAACAGAATTGCATTCTGAGGACAGGAACCCTGGACAGGGAGAGACCCACGGGTTTGGTAACATCACAAAGTCGAAGCCAGAATCCATAATACACTCCCCTGCCTGCCTCCCCACCCGACTATGCTGTTCTCTCACGTTCCCCTGCCTTTAGGGTCTCAAAATTAATGTGTTCCTCCAAATAGGCCACTGTTAACCCTGACGCGAGTCATTTCATAGTGTAAAACCAGAGACGCTCAGCATTGTTTAATCCATCAGGCCCGTGCCCTCCCTGGTCAGGTTGACACCCAGGCTCCCAGGGCCCGCAGCGCTGCTTCCCGCCCGTCGGTGCGGGGCCTGGTGTCCTTCCTGCGGGAGAGAGGGGACAGCGCCCATCGACTTTCCCGTGAAGAGGTGGCACTACCAGTTCCAGCACGTGAGACGCTGGCTGTCCAGAATGACAGCAGCAACCGGCAGTCAGAAAAGTACAAAGAAGAAAAACTCACCCCAGTGTCTGCTGTGTTTCACACTGAATTACAACACACGCATCCCCCGTTCTCCCTGGACGCGCAGCAGACGGGAGTGCCACTGGCCATGGACTTCAGGATTTAGAAACTCCCACGAAGTGGGGAAAACACTAGGGTTCACTGTGCATGGAGCCAAGAAAGCTCCAGCTCCCGAAGGAAAGCTGAGGGGGGCTGTGTGTTTGCAGGTTTGTTCATTTTCTGCTTTATTTCTCTTTGCCTGTCATCCTGGATAATCTCAATTTCTCAGACAACAGAACACTTAAAATCAGTGTTCCTCAGCAAGCAACTTCCATTTCCTGCTGTTCAGAGTTGAAATTCAGAAACGAGGGTCAACATTTTCATTTCAATGGGGCAATATCCTACTAGTCCAGACATCTTGGGCCAGAAATGTTTTTCTACGCTTAGTTTTCTATGGGTCTAACCAACCAGTCCTTTTATTTCCAACTCACCTTTTCTTCTGGTTATAAACGTACACACACACACACGCACACACACACACACACACACACACACACACACACATGCTTAGCTGAATATCTCAATTCCAGGGGAGAAATTATTTTACAAAGTTTCAACAAAAAGTTATGAAACAGTGCCATTACCAGCTTCTCTGCTCATTTTCTAATGTCCCATAAATTCATGTCTCTATTATTTTCTTTTTCCAGCTTTCTGTATAGAACTAGTCCCTCATTTCCTCAAATTTTAATGGAACTGTCTGTTCTCAAAAATGGGAATGGGTAGGCAAATATGATGTCCTCCAAAGAAGCTATTCTACTTTCATTTGATTATTAAGGACTATTAATTTCACAACTAAAGCTAAAGACTCTCCATGAAGCATTTAATAAGGATATTTTGTTGTTCTCCTAGGGCAAGGAAACAAAGGGAAAAAATGAACAAATGGGACTACATCAAACTAAAAAGTTTTTGCACAGCCAAAGAAACCATCAACAAAATGGAAAGGGAACCCACTGAACGGGAGAGCATATTTACCAATGACACATCCGATAAGGGGTTAACTTCCAAAATGCCTAAAGAACTTATACAGTTCAACACCAGGAAGACAAGCAATTCAATTATAAAATGGGCAAAGGGCCTGAATAGACATTGTTCCAAAGAAGACATACAGATGGCCAAATGCTCAAAGTCACTAATCATCAGAGAGATGCAAATTAAAACCACGATAAGATATCACCTCACCCCTGCCAGAATGGCTATCAGCAATAAATCAACAAACAATAAGTGTTATTGAGGATGTGGAGAAGAGAGAACCCTCTTGCTGTGCTGGTGGGAATGCAGACTGGTGCAGCCACTGTGAAAAACAGTGTGGAGTTTCCTCAAAAACTTGAAAATGGAACTGCCTTTTGATCCAGTGATCTCACTTCTGGGAATATATCTGAAGAATCTCAAAACACCAATTCAAATAATGTATGCACCCCTATGTTCATTGCAGCATTATTTACAAGAGCCAATATCTGGAAACAGCACAAGTGCCCATCAGTAAATGAGTGAATAAGAAACTGTGGTGCATTTACACCGGGGAATACTACATAGCAGTCAAAAAGAAGTGATTTGTACCTTTTGCGATGGCACAAAAGAACCTGGAGAGTATTGTGCTAAGTGAATAAGCCAGTCAGAGAAAGACAACTATCATATGATCTCACTGATATATGGAATCTAAGGAACAAAATAAACTGACAAGCAAAATAGAACCAGCGGCATGGATATATGGAACAGACAGGCATGTCAGAGGGGAAGGGAGGCAGGGGACTGGATGAAAGAAGGTAAAGAGATTAGACAAAGAATTTATATGCCGAGCCCATGGACACAGACAGCAGTGTGGTAATGGTCAGAGGGAAGAGGGGTGGGTGGGGTGGGCTGGGGCCGGGGCTGGGTGGCAGTGAGCAAAGGCGGGGGGGGGGGGTGGGCAATGGAAACATCTGTAATAGTGTCAACCCTAAAAATGAAGTTTAAACAGTGATTGCATGCCTCCTGTGTTCAAGAACACTGTGCTGCCAATTCACCATAGCTAAGATTTGGAAACAGCCTAAATGCCCATCAGCAGATGAGTGGATTAAAAAACGGTGGCACATCTACACACTGGAATACTACGCTGCGGTAAAAAAGAAGGAACTCTTACCATTTGCAACAGCATGGATGGACTTGGAGAGCATTCTGCTAAGCGAGATAAGCCAATCAGAGAAAGATAAATATCACATGATCTCACTCATCTGTGGGATATAATGATCAACACATACTGATGAACAAAAATAGATCCAGAGACAGAGAAACACTGAACAGACTCTCCAACCTCAGAGAGAAGGCACGGGGGGGAGAGGAGTAAGAGATCAACCAAAGGACTTGTATGCATCCATATAAGCATAACCAATGGACACAGACACTGGGTCGGTGGGGGCTCGTCCTGGGGGTTGGGAGTGGCCTGGGTGGGGGGAGGGGGGTCAATCGGGGGAAAAGGAGACATATGTAAGACTTTAAACAATAAAAAAAAAAAGGACACTGTGCTGCAGCTGACTTATCCCAACGGCCTTTGTTTCCCAGAGAGACCTACATTTCTGGGATGAGAGTGCGGGAGGATGAGACCTCACTTTGTGGTTTTCGATTTTGTTCATTTGCTGCATTTTACTGTAGACCAACAGTATGTTGTCCATTGAGCTGTAAGAAATCAGGGACAAAGCTGTACCTCCAACTATAAACCAGACAAGAGCCGTGGTTGTGGTGGCTCAGCGGTTGCCAGCGCTGGGCAGAAAGTTGGCTTTGTCACAGGCTGCTGTCTGCTCTCCTGGATTCATTTCCTTGGAAGGGGTGTGTGCGATTTTAAGTGCAATTAAACTGTATTATGTAAGTCAACCATCTTAGCCACGGCAGGTTAGAAAGCGAAATACTTTCATAACTTGTTTGATACTTACTAAGCCTGAAGATGTAACTTATTTGGACACTAACTCAAGAGCATTAACCTGTCATGATTAGCTTATCCCAATGCAAAACATGTGCTACAGTGGAGATTGCTTTTTGAAGATACATGCACGCGCATGTGTACACCCCCCCCCCCCCACACACACACACACTGAATGCTAAAGCCTTATGAAGTTTGATTAAGGTGAGATAAATGTAAAATGTCAAACAGGCTACATAAGAAGGTACTTAAAATATTCTTCATGATGAGAATGCTCGGATTATGTTTGAATATGAACACAAGGGTGGGAAAGGCAGGACATCTGTAATACCCTCCACAATTCAGGTTTTTCAATTAAGTGAATTTGTTGTTACACAATAGTAACTTAATACCAATACTTCACATTTATTTAGCACTTTTAACTTTTACAAGCACTTTCACATCTATTATATTGTTTTATGTGTACTTTTATTCAACATAAAATTGTCATTGTAGTGACTCTTAAACCACACATAATTTAAAGAAACACTGAAATATATGAAACACTGAAATGCTTATAGTAAAACAGACTTCTGAGAAGACCCTTCAGCATTTCATGTAATATTGCTTTGGTGGTGATGAACTCCTTTAGCTTTTTCTTGACTGTGAAGCTCTTTATCTGACCTCCAATTCTAAATGATAGCTTTGCTGGGTAGACTAATCTTGATTATAGATCCCTACTCATCACTTTCAATATGTCTTGCCACTCCCTTCTCTCCTGCAATGTTTCTGTTGAGAAATCAACTGACAGTTGTGTGAGTACTCCCTTATAGGTAACTAACTGTTTTTCTCTTGCTGCTTTTAAGATTCTCTCTTTGTCTTTTGCCCTTGGCATTTTAATTATGATGTGTCTTGGTGTGGGCATCTTTGGGTTCCTCTTGTTTGAGACTCTCTGTGCTTCCTGAACTTGTAAGTCTATTTCTTTCACCAGGTAGGGGAAGTTTTATGTCATTATTTCTTCAAATAGGTTTTCAATATCTTGCTCTCTCTCTTCCCCTTCTGGCAGCCCCATAATGCATATGTTGGTACCCTTAAAGTTGTCCCAGATATGCCTTACACTATCCTCATATGCTTGAATTCTTTTTTTCTTTTTGCTCTTCTGATTGGGTGATTTTTCTTTCTCAGAAGAAGAAAAAGATAAAAAATATAAACAATAAAGTGACAATAAATACACATATGTCAAATATTGAATCTGAAAATCAAAATAAATGAACAATGAATTTAATGAACAAACTAAACTGATAAAATAGAATCAGAGGTGTGGAAACATGGAATAGACTAACGAATCTCAGAGGGAAGTGTGAGGGGGGCAGCAAGAAATTAACCAAATATTTTATATGCATTACTTATGGACACAGACAATAGGATGGTGATGACCTGGGGCAGGGCAGGAACTGGGTAGAAGGGGGCAATGGGAGGGAATGGGGGCAGACAGCTGTGGTACTCTCAACAATAGAGGTTTTTTAAAAAAAACTAAAATAAACAAATAAAAGAGACTTCTGAGAAATTCAGTCTACTCCAACACAGAAAAAAGAAAAATATTATCATTTAGGTTCTATTTAGGCAAGATAAAGAACTGAAATAATAATCAGAGTAAATAATGTAAAAAAATTCTTTAAAACTTACTTCATTTACCCCTAATTTTGCAATGAATGAACCCATATATGTAGACCAAGAAATGATTGGCATCTTTTACTTTTTAAAGAGTGTGGTCAGACACCCAGACCAACTCAATCAGAATTTCGTTGGGTGAGACTAACCACAATATAATTTGAAACCAGCCAAGTGGTCGCAGCGAAGACTGACCAGTGTGATGTGAAGTAATGATGGTATTTCTCACATCATTTATTTTCCTGCACAACAATAGCATTGAGAGAAGAATACTCATCTGTTAAAGTTGCACTCGAAATAGATACCATATTTATTTTAAAATCCTCCATTTTTAAAAACTCTAAAATTCTGCTTGTGTGAAAGCATAGCATATGCACATCACTGGGTAGATTCTAACTTGTCATATAGAATGGCATTGAACTGCTATGGGACAGTGGAAACATAAAGTTTATAACCCACTCACCCGAACTATCTTTATAAATTCCCAATATAAGTATAAATTATAAATTTCATATCTATTTTATGAATTCACAATTGATCCTGAATTATGGAGGACTAGCCAAGATGTGACATGTCCCATAAAAACCAAAAGGAAATAGTTGCATATGGAAATGATCTAAAATGCCAACATTTGAAAAATGAAAATGAATTTACACATATGTGCTTTAAATTTGTAAATACCTCTACTGTTATTAAGTAAAAACATTAGTCCCTGTGGGGGAAACAATATCATATTTGTTTTCAATTATCTCAAGTTTGAGTTTTAAAACCCAATATTAAAAATGAATGATTCTACACTTTTATTTACAACAAACACCTCATCTCTAAAATTCTTCATTCTCATTTTTGACCCGAGTTGCATGTTTCACTCTGTCCTTTGCCCAGCGTCACACATTCTAAGCGAGCATTGCATTACTGCCGATCCCTGGGTGAGGGGAGCAGGAGACCCACGGCCCTGCCTCCCCTCAGCATCCCAGGAAGCCAGGGAAGCATGCAGAGGCCGGCTTCTGCCACGTTCCACAGCAAATGTCAGCACCAGGAGCTCCACTCCCTCCAGAGCGTTAAAGGAGCCCAGACTACAACCCAGAAAGCTGTTGACACCGGCATTAATTTGTACACCTACCGTGCCCGAGGCAGGGATGTATATTGTTATTATGAGCTGAAATAACAATGACACTTAATCATATCTTCATCTACTCTCTGGCTCAGCTCGCCAGAACAAGTTCCATTCCACTTCCATGATATTATGAATGTAATCGATTATTGGCACCATTATCAATATAAATTGTGACCGAAGGAGTCCATCAGATGGACCTAATAAAGTGAAATGCTCTAAGACATGGCTGTCCCGGAGGCTGAATCTTTGTGCAGCTAATGAAAGTACACTCTTGCTGCATTTTTCATAAGAACAATCTCCTCTGGACATCAGCCAGGAAGGAAGGTGGGCCAAGAGGATGGCTAAGAGCATGGACCGTGTTTATTCACTGTGATTAGCCAAACAATTTATATGATTGCTCCCATAAATGTAATCATTTCCAAAAATTAATGCAAATTCTACATCTAGTCCAATAGAGGGAGGAACATCTTTAGGTAGTGACCCCTGTATTCTGGCTAATAAACATTCACAGGGCACATTACTTGAATGCCAAACCAGGGGAGTTCTCTCGTGCTCTTAATATGCTATGTTTTTGTAAAGACAGTTTGTGTATATTTCGGAGAGAAGTCTTTCATTTTAAAGCCAAAATATAATTAAGTGGAATAAAAGAAAATCAACACTGACCTATTTAAAGGCGACCGGTGGATTCTTACGGATTAAATTTAAAAACACTAAAAAAGTCAGCTTTTTTGAGCAGCCCATGAACAGCCAAGTATTTATACTTCATTGAGGAGGGGGGGAGAAATCTTGAGATCTAGTTACAAGCTGATTATCTGAAACATTTTTAAAAAAAAAAAAAAAAAAAAGCAAAAGTAATAACACATACGGATGCGTCCTAATTGAATTGTCCACTTCATTTTGCCCATTCTGTAGTGTAAGTGATCGAGTAAATCCTGGTCTTAGCCATGCGGGATAAAAGTCTATTTGAAGTTGGAGTCTATAGCTGGCTTTTCACAGTAAATTGACCCTGCTCCGTGCAGCCAATGGCATCATGCGCTGCTTTCTCTGGGCCGGGAGAGAGAATCGCAAATCCCTTCTGCATGATTAGTTCTGCCACTTCAAACGTGTTTCTTCCGAGTTGGCGTCCACACTCACTGCCACTGGGGGAGGCTGGGCCCTGGGCTTCTCCTGGGCATAACCCTTTCATTGCCAGTTCCAGGCGGTGCATCGGGCCAAGCCAAGAGGAATCTACCTTTCCATCAATGTAAATTAAGAGCACTTTCCATATGTTATACACATAAAGGATAACTTTTTAAAAATGAATGATTTTATCTTATCAAATATATCCAAATTAAATTAAAACAAAATGCAATGAAGGAAAAAAATTGAAAGTTGAATTTGAGAAGCTGGCCAATATTTTTAATCACTGGTATAAGGTGTTCAAGTTTCTTTCCTGAAATAGCTGAACTACTCTAAAAATTACAATATTGAACACACTGAAATTTGCCTCCCTTTACATATAAAAGTTTGTGCCCTGTTTCACAAATTCATATGGTTCTGAAATCATGTGAGTACAACTTTATTTCTCCTGGTTTAGGGAGAAACCATTGCATGGCCAATGGTTATAAAAATGTTAAGAGGCAGTAATTCCCAAAAAGGTAATAGACTGTCATTGTACAAAAAAAAAAGTAACAAAGGAACTAATGATTTACATATCCGATTAGAATGTCACTTACCGTTCTCTAAATAAACAGTATGGCAAAGAAACATGGTCCAAAAATATGTTCTCCCCTCTGACTTCTTATAACACTCAGTATAGACTCCCAAAACCGGTGATATCTTTATACACCTCACCAAAATATAAGCATAGTGACTTTGATAATGACCAGGTATTGTACTAACTATTACAAATCCCAGAAAAACATAGATACTCCCCCAAAAAAGAGTACCTGAAAAATGACTCTTAGCTAATTGCATGCATTTATCTTCTGACGGAACTGCACCATCACAAAGACCTTTAAAACCATAAAAATATAGCGAGCTTGGAATTAGTAAAAAAAAACAAAACTTTTGATGTTGTTTTTTGTTGGCGTGTTTATTTGTTGATTTTGTTGGTCAAAATGTTGAAGTTCTAAACTCTCTTTGGGTCAGATCCCTATATAAGTCTGGGTGACATGGTTTTGGTGAGACGACTTTTAAATTGTAGGTATTACACTATATGTGATATATTGGATATCAGACATATCAGATATTTAAATGGAAATGAGGTAGATTCCAAACTAAAAGAATTATACAAGGAATTGGGCTTCATTCCCGTGTGTTCGTGCTGGAGACTAGAGCGCACCCTTGTCCAGGGTCCACCTCACTGTCACTGTTCGGCTCCAGAGAAGAGTTTAAGAGGAGACCTGGTGAGGGTGTGAAGCAAGGGGAGTGACAGGAACGCAGGCTTCAGGGGCCTGAGTGCCCTAAGCCCTGCTCTGAGGGCCGGGCAGGAATCGCCCGCAGTGGGGAGACCCCTTTCGAGGTGGGGAGAGAACAGGAGATGTGTCACCTGACAAAGGATTCTGCAGATCAAAGGCTTCTGCTCACCAGCCTGACACATAAGTGGCACATGTTGTCAACTTCTATTAATCTCTTTACAAACCACTTTTTCCTCAGGAATCGAATTTTTTTACAAAATTCTAGGCACTTTTTTTTTCTGGGTCAGAAATGCATATATTTCTCAGTAATGAAAAAAATCTGTGATTCCCTTATAGAAAGCCTAAGCTGAGGGTGTGAATGTGTTTCGGTATTGAGCGAAAGATGCTTTTATCCTGTGGTGTCATCATGATAGCTTTTATGGTAAGCAGCTCCAATCAGTCCTGAGCATTTACAGGCTTGAAGAGATGCGTACAGCTCTTCAAGCCTAGAAGTGGGCATGAGTTGTTATTAAATTAAATTATAACTTTACAAAGAGCCTTTTAAAATCAGTGTGGATTCTGGAATGAATTTGTGAAATAGTCAGAAAAACACAGACTAATGTATGTTGCTTAATAATGGATAATATTTTTAAAAACTTTACCCGAAATAAGACAAGACACCTAAGTCTGGGAGTGCCGCCAATAGGCCAAACACAGCACCAGCCACTTCTCTGTTTGGTCAGGGGACTTCACGTGGGAAAGTTGGTAGATAACAGTAGCATCATGAATTAGTATTCACAAAGGCAATTTACAATAAAATACAAATGTGGTTCTTTCATCTCCTATAGAAGATTTTAGTTATTTTATTACACTTGATAAAACCCGCCTCCGCAGATACTAACTTTGTGTTCCCCAAAAAAACAGTGAGCATGGAAATGCTAACATGATCAAGCTTGGAAATCACGTTCACCATGTGCACAGCCAGCATCCCAACTCTGAACCCCATGTTCCTATTCACTGCCTTGGCCCGGTGCCCTTAAAGCCACAGAGAAGTATGTCAAGGTCGGGGTAGGATTAGAGCTCTACATGCTTGAACATCCCCAATTTAAAAAAAAAAATCTCCTTCGCGTCCCGGAGGCAGGCCACCAACGTAGCATCACGCCCTGGAGGGAGAACTGCGCGGCCTGACGCGGCGCCTAGACTTCCCGCCACCGGCTGGGCTCTGTTTAGCCCGAGCCCCTTCCAAGTAGCTGTTCACTGAGTTGGTTCATGCTCCCTTACTCCTTTTCATCCTTCTCTTACACTCTACCTACTTCCTCTCTATCTGTGAAGATACCCCCCACCAAATAAAAGGGGGAGGGCGAATAAAATTAAAATGCAAGGCAAGTTCTTTTACTTGGTTGCTCCTTGAGTTAGTACCGTGTATTTCTCCTTCCGTTTCTGCCACACTCCTTGAAGCATGCTTTATCTCACCACCTCCATCATCGATTGCTCCCTAACCACCTGCTCCCTAGCTCCTGTCCCTGTCATTCTGCAAGGTCATTCGATCAAGTGGGAAAATCCATTTCTTTCTCCACTTCATTCAGGCTGTGTGTTCATGTCTTTCCATGTGGTTGACCACCTCCTTACAGAAGCAGTCTCTTTCCTTGGCCGTTACACACAGCAGTGAGGAGGGAATGTCATTGTTATTCGCCCAAGTTGTCAAGCACCATTCTCCTCTCACCTTTGATTTTTGGGACAAGACACTGTTCCAGTTCAATGCTTATCTCTCTAGCATCTACTTAGTTCTCCAATCAAATGGGCAGGGGCTTTGCCAGTTAGATATTCAATTTCGACTCAAAACATTGTGTATCTAACCCCCCCCCCCCCCTTGGATGTCTCTATGCCTATTGTAGTACCAAATGATATTATGAATCGTTGTTCAAAGTTTTGAGCCATTTTTCCTTCTCTGTTTCCTGCATCTAAGTTCTAACGGTGCCTTTCCCATCCTTTCTTAGGTGAGGGCTCTCAGATTTCTTTGTCAAGTCCAGAGCAGTATTTCCAAATACAACCTGAATTGCTCTACCTGCAAGCCTCACCAATGCCTCACCCCCCCCCCAAAAAAAAAAAATCAAAGCAATCCAGGAGTCTGTGTTTTCACCACCCCTCACTCAGTATTGATGCCATGATCTTTCTCCTCATTACTGAGACTCAACCCTGAACATGGCCTGTCATTCCTAATACATGGTCAATAATTCTTAATCTGCTTCCTCATCTTCATATATTCACTTACAAACATCATTAAGTTTTGAATATGCCAGGCAGAGTTCAATCCAAAACGAAAGGAGCCAAGTGCCTGTCTTTGAGTAACTTGTTACTACTTATTAGAGATCCAGATTATACACCATGTGTAGTATTCCAGGCTAATGTGAGCTCACTAACTTGGGGATGAAATACGTAAGACTATTCGCTGAGAAAGGCCTCTCAGGAGGAAACATCGATTCTATAGGAAAGCAAATGAGCAGATTTTTTGATAAACAAGAAATTGCAGGAGGCAACAACTGGTCGTGAATTTGGCAGGTGAAAGTGAGCTACTCATATTGGGTTGGACATGAAGTGGTGTAGAAAGGAAAAGTGGCACTGGAAAAGAGGGGCAAAAAGGTGAGCAGGTAAGTCTGGAGAGCGCTGATATTTAAGGAGCAGGAATAAAAGCTAAATTGAGCTCCCCCAGCCAAGAACTGTCCTTTTATTTGCTCTGTGCCACCAGGTGCCCTTCAGGTTTCTCTGTGTTCCATATGGCACTTAATACATCGCATTATGAAAGTTGACTTTCTAGTCCCTCTCCCTCCTTAGACCTGGGAGGTGTATCTGCTCTGTTCTTCTTCCTATTCTGAGAGCCTGATATATTGCCAGGAATAGGAAACATGCTCAAAAGTTTTCAGAACTGATTTTCATAAATGAAAGTATTATTTTTTTAAAAACATAAAAAAGAAATATTAGAGAAAGATGATTTGACCGCCCAGCAGAAAGAGAGAAAAAAAATAATATGAGAGAATTTGATTTGGGAACTCAGCTTGAAGGTCATTGATTTTCTAAGAGTGGTTCAGTAGCGTGCTGAGACTAAAATTGCCAGGGAAGAAACATTTCGGACAGTTTCAGAGGAGGCAGCCCAAATAGACCATTCTTAGGATAGATGTGAGAGTTTCATTCAGAAAGGACTTAGGATGGCAGAGAGTGAAAGAACTATTTGCATCCTAGTCAAATGGCTGGAGAACCCTCCAGCGGGAGTCTGTGCTTTCAAGGGGGGAGAGAAGGCAGCAGGGATTAAAGTAGAGGCAACGACGCCCTGGCCTGTGTGGCTCAATTGGTTGAGCATCATCACGGGCACCAAAAGTTTTCCGGCTGGATTCCCAGTCAGGCCACATACCCAGGTTGCAGGTTCGATCCCTGGTCAGGATGTGTATGGGTGGCAACTGAGAGATGTTTCTCTCTCCCTCTCCCTCTCCCTTCCTATCTCTCTAAAGTCAATAAAAATGTATTTAAAAACAAAATTTAAAGGCAATGCTGAGCTCGTGGGACAAAGAGCAATTTGAATGTGTGAATAGCAAGCAGAGCCTGACAGGAGAGCTGGGAGGGCCCTGGAGAAGTTTGGGAAGCATTTGTGAGAAGAGCTAAGACAGACCCGTGGTTCCGGAGAAAGTCCGAGAACACTGAAGCTCTGGGGCAGAGCGGGCACTCACAGTGACAGTCCTCATGGCCTCCAGGTCAAGGGCAGGTTGTTTCTCCTCTTAGGAAAGGGTGGCTGAACAAGAGCGTCATTAAAAATGAGCGGGAGATTCATGACTCAAAAGAGAACAGATAACCCAAGGCTCAGAGTCCAGGGAGAGACGGGACCTGGGGGAGAAGGGTTCTCTTTGGGGGGAGGGGGTAGATGGGAGAAGCTTTTTTTTTTTTTTTTCTGAGTGGGATGAGATATTAGGTTAGGAGAAGAGGTAAACAATCATGGTGGTAAAACTGAGGAATGCACATTTTTAATTTTTCACTGAATTAGGGAGTAAGAGTAAAAAGGATGAGACAATAACTGGCAGTTTAAGAACAGAAGAAACCGTTTAAAACAATTTCTGCATGTATTTGGAAACTTTAAAAATGAGATAAACGAGTGAAATGACTTTTTAAAGAATTACTGTGTCGTATCAAGGGTGAACTTAGATTGGAAATCATGCATTTGTACGGAAGTCGGTCCACCTGATCCTGTCATTTTCTCCAGCTCTGTCCAAATCGCCCGAGAATAGAATGAGAGAAAATTGATAGTTTGGTTGAGGCAGGCTGCAGATTAACCGGTAAACTGAACTGAATGTTTGGAAATGGGGTTAGGAAATTGAAAATGAAATAACTGGCTATAGCACCCGTTAGGACTTGGGTATAAAGTAAAACAAGAACGGGACTAATCGATGAGTCAAATAAAATGTGATTAAGCCACTGATGTCAGTTTATAGTCAAAGGCAATGTCTAGTAGACGTGGTAGGATGGTAGCCGGTTGTAGTGCCAAGAAAGAATTTCCAAATATCAGGTCACAGATGTGGAACACTTTGGGTTGTTGACAAAGTCCACAAATTAAGCAGAATAGGATTTTAGAACAATCTCTTGACAACATGAGTAGAGACCCAGGCGGTTCCCAACCTTGCCTCCTTTCTCCAAGGAAAGTACAGAGGTTGAACATTAACACTGTGAGTCAGGCGGAGCCAGCTTCACACCCCGGCTTTTTCTCCTTATGGAGGTGCCTACTTTTCTGTGTGTCACTTTTCTTATCTTTAAAATGGTAATGTCCCTATTTCCTAAGATTGTTGGAGGATTACCCAGAACAGGACGGTTTGCACAGAGCAGGCAGCCAGCAGATGGCCAAGAGCTTGAGCTCTGGGCCGCACTGCTGTGGCTGAGCCCAGCTCTGCCTCAGGCTGGTCTTACAACCTTGAGCAAATCAAGATCTCGATGCCTCGGTGTCCTTGCATGGGAATCCAAATAATAACAGTGACTAATTCCTATGGCTGATAAGAGGATTAATATGAGGTTGATATGGTTGCTTGTGAGTTCACTGTATGAAATCACTGCCCTGCAACTGTATTTTACCTGTGAGAATGGCAATTTCATATGGTTCATCATGTAATTTACATATGGTACCAGAGCTTAATTTCCTAGTAAGTGATCAACAAAAGTTGCTATCACATGATAGCTCCTCCTACTACTCCACTGGTATGACCAATAAAAGAAGAAGTGTCCAAGATTCAGGGTTAATGATGAAAAGACATTTCCCAATTAAGGTAGGTCAGTGGAGGAAACGTTGAAGAGAACATTAAGTTTAAGTTCTTTGCCAATAGAATAGGGTTCTAGAAGTCATGCATTCTGTGATTCCCTCTAGTTTAAACCTACACCCCCCTCCCTGCCTGGGTAACTACAATTTTGCTCCAATTTAATTCTCTGATTTCAGTTTATCTTCTCGAATCCCTTTGACATAATGCTTTGAAATTATCTTCCTAAAAGTTGATATTCATGTAACTCCCTTCCTTGAAAAAAATGAATAATACTCCTACTCATCAAGTTAATTTTTAAGAATTGAATTGATTTTACCCAACACAATCCCCAACGTCTATATTTCACATGTGCTCTACCCGAGCGGACCCCTTCGCTGACACCAGACTACTGTGAATGTGACGTAAACGTTTCCACCTTCTTTCTACCTGACTCCACCTTCAGGGCTCTTGGTTAGGGCCTGTTCATATCTCCAGGTCCATTTCAACTCCATATGGTCTATTCAAACATCAGCTTCCCCATCTCACTTGTATCTCTCTCATACCTGAACTCCTAAAGTAGACACGCCTCTAACATTACCTTTCATTTTGATTTGTGTGTGTGTGTGCTGTGTTCTATTTTCTTGTGAGTCTGTAGATGCCTTAGGGATAGGAAGCAGGTCTTAAACATCTTTGTGTTAACCACTGAACTATACCACAGTTACCTTGTATAAATTATTAGAATATTTATAGATTTTTATAATAATTTTGGGATACAAGAATTGTACAAACTAAAAACAAAGAATGTAAATCTTTGATAAACCTCTAAGTGCCATAAATAGTCTCAATTCAGATGTGAAAAAAATTATATAGTAAAATTTAGGAAAGAACAATGAAAAGTTTAATTGCTGTCTTGCTTACATCTATACTAGTGTAAGGTCTTGGGTTGATCTTACAGATAGAGGGATAGGAGTTAAAAAATAGATTCATAAGGGAAAAGACTAGTTAAGATAACTACTAATCTTGTTATTTACCTTTCTCACTAATGGATTTGAGGTTACCTGTTTGTGATTGCCTATGGAGAGAGTCTTCTAAGCAAGTGTCTAGTTCTTTCTAACAAGCCCTGTGGTTAAATTAGGAAATACTTTATAAGCAGGCTCATCAGGAAGTTACCTTTAAAATTTTATATTCCTATACTATGAGGAAGCATAGTAAACTTTCAAAGATAAGTAAAATCTTAGAGCTCAAAGGGATTTTGAAAATGAAGCCCATCATGATTAAGTCACAAACTGAGAGTCTAGGTACAGACTTTCAACTCTTTATTGTATAATAGTATTTTTTTCAGCCAGGAAAATGGCAAATTATTACATAAGCATTGTATGTTCACATGTGAAGTCAAGAATAGCAAAGGAAGTTTTTTTTTAATGGAGTCACTTACATAGTTTTCTTCCTTTCCCTTCTAACTCAATTCAGAGGTATGTAATTGTGTGTGTATTCTACACACTCACCTGTATACACTAGTGAAGGATATTCATTTCCATCACACTTTTCCTTTGCTTTATATGTTTAATGCATGATGACATTCCATAGGCCAATGACTGTAGTTTCAGACGTCAATCATTTCTCTAGTATTTGTGGAGGACCCACTGTGTGCTGTGCACCAGGCAAATCCATGGTAATACAATGATGGAAAAGGGGGGCATGCTCTTCTCTATCATCATTGTGAAAGACACGGACTGTGAGCTGGTTTTACAACTCATCATAAATGGTTAATGTACTGAGCAAAGTTCATTCCTGTACCAATAACAGAAGTGAGCCTGCCCCTTATGGCAGCAGCGTTCTTACCGTATCTAACAGTTCTTCCCACTTGGAGATTCCTACAGTGTTTTGCATCAACTCCACTGAAGTGTCATTTACCTGCCATAAAATGCCCCGCTTTTAAGTGTCTGATGAGTTTGACAAAGGGGCACGCCCATGGCACCATCCCCGCCATCACTGGCCGTTTATCTTGAGGGAACTCCCATCTGGATGCTTCATGGGAGGGCGTGCAGGGATGACCTGCAGACATCAGCACCCCCTCCTGACGCGCTAAGTAGAGTCATTATGCAAAGTGAGGGGCTCTAAGGGTGAGGGCGTCCTCCGCTCACTCCTACTTGTGGGTGCAAAGCCAGGCCTGGGGCCCATCACCACGGGGAGCACTGTCGCACTGTCCGAGGCTGGCGCGCCAGCTGAGAGGTTGAAGTGGTCCCTTCAGCACCAGGCTTGGCTCCCAGGGGCTGCCCCCCTCCCTTACGTGCAAGGGGAGCCCAGCCCGAGCAGGATGCTCCCTCCTCCCTCTTCCCTCCTCTCTCCTCGAGGCCTCCCTCCTCAGCTCGCCCTGCAGACAGGCCCCTTGTCCCGGCTGGAGGGTCCTCTTCACCAACACATTCCGGACTGCGTGGCCCGGGGACTCTAATGGCCGATGACAGATAAACTGCAATCTTTTCAGATAGAACTCTGCAAGGAGGGGCCCGAGCTGCCTGTCAGCTACAGGCGCTGTCAGCCACTCCCGGGCCTGAGAGATACAATTCCTGCGAATGGAGGAGGCTTCCGTGACGGCTTGTTGGGAAAGGATAGCCAAGGACAAAGGTGTCACTGTTCAATGCGTAGCTCGGTGCTGACTCTCAGCCCTGCTCGCTCCTTGGCCTCCGTGAGGCTGCCGACCGCGGAGGGCGGGCATCACTGTGGCACCAGATGCATCTCTCTCAGCGGCGGGTGATGCGTGTGCAGGAGGCATCCGGCCCTGGCAGACGCTGTGGAAGATGCTGCTTCTGCCTCGACAGAACTAAGCTGAGAGTTCTCACTAAACTGGAAATACGGATGAGCTCAGTGGCCTTCAGTCAGACATTAACCGGAGCTCCTCTGGGCTCTGCCATGGCCACTGGACGCTGCCAGTTTGTAGTTGAAGGTTATCCCAGGAGAGATGATCCCTTATTAGCAGGTCTGAAAAGAACGGGGTGTTTTCATTTTAGTAACTGTTTGTGTCACAAGTATCCACCTTAGTAGAAGGCTGGAATAGTCCCCATGAGCAATGTGTCTGATCAGGTAGAAAAAAAAAATGAACTATTAATGCCTTAGATATCTAGATAATTAGCCAAAGGTGTGTGTGTGTGTGTGTGTGTGTGTGTGTGTGTGTAGATTTTTATCCAACCAGCTGTGACCTTGTTTTTTTCCTATTTTTGTTCATATATTCAAAATGATTTTACTCTTTGGTGTTATTTCTTTAATTTCTGAAAATTGAAGTTTAAAAATTAAGCATGTAATATATCAAAATGTTCTTAATGCCTAAGGTTTAGAAGTTGGTATCCTCAAATTTTCTATAATGATTGGTAGGCATTTGTCTGACCTCTCCTATTCACCTCTTATAATTATAAAATGCCAAGGTCTTGAATTTTGGTAACTACAAACCTCAGTTTTAAGTTTAATATATGAGGACTAATATTATTCCATAAGAATATATTTTTCAAAAAATAATTAAAGTTTCCTTTAATAATTTTATTGAAAACCTGCTATGTGAACAACTAGGGAGATAAAACATGTCAGTAGTTCACCCTCTCCCTTTTGAGTAGTAAATTAAAATATTTTAAAACTAAAATGTATTAGGAAAGTGCAGCAGCAGCACTCATGGTCTCTGCCTCAGCCACTTTTATACAATCGACATTAAAACTATGCTCATGACATGAGACACTGGCGGCTAGGGGAGGCCAGGGGATTGTCAGGGGCGGGGGGGAAAAGAACACATATGTGATACCCTTTGTAGTACTTTAAGCAATAAAAAAATTTTAAAAAAAAGAAATGAAAAAAATAAAATAAAACGATGCTCATGCTTTTGAAAAAGGGGCTTTGACTCTATTCTCAACTTGAGCTTAGAAAGCTCAAGTTTAAGATGCTACCCATTTGTTACGCGAAGTTAACTTTAACAGCGAGAGTCAAGAGCCTGTGGTCAGACTTACGAGCGCATCAGCAATTCCGTACAGAGCGGACGGGCGGGGATTGCTAATAACCCTTTACCATCACCCGGAGTCCCGGCCGTTCCTCCAAGTTACCTGCTCGCATCAGCATTCACTCGAGCGGTACTTAACGTCCATCACACGGAAAGCCCAGGCTCCAGATCATACATCCAAAAGGTCACCCCTGACCAAGGGCAGCACGGGAAAACGAGAAAGACAAGACGTCTCCTTCTTTTCTGGGGCCCTGGCCACTCTCTCCTTCCTTCCTGTTGTGGTCTGTCCTCTCGATTCAGGGTCCGAAGTGACCCTCCTTCTGCCCGGCCAGAGCGAGGGGAACAGCCCCCACTCCAGGCCCCACACGCACACTCGCTTTAGGCAGAGTGTTTCCTCGGTGACTCCGTGGAGGCCCTGTCCCTACCTGAACCCTGATCGGCAAGACGGTGCTTTCTTGTTTTCATTGTTCAGGAGTAAAAAGACGGAATACAGTCCGCTCACAAAATACTCTTCTGAGTCAGGAGGACCTCCGTCGTGGTCCTGCTACCTCCAGGGACAGCCAGTCCTCCCTGCCAGAGGCCACCCTGGGAAATGACGTCACTCAGAGGAGAGCATGAGCAGAGAGGATCTCGCTGCATTTCCTCGGACAGAGCCAGGCACCCAAAATGCCGCTCCCCCCGTGTTTACGTGACTCATGGGCTCCTTGACACTCAGGCTAAGCCAGGAAGAGAGTAGGTTTGGCATCATTTTTTATTATCAACTTGGGAAGGGGAGCACTTTCATTTTTAACTCCAAGTCTGTTGGTATCATAACTCTTAAATAATGCTAACATGTTTCTCTGTTTCCAGTAAACACCCTAACCAAGCCTGTATGTGGTATTTCCATTACCTCATATCATTTTATTACCTTGTGTGGACACAGCGAACAAATGTAAAAAATAATTTCTCAGAGGGTCAGTTTTCTATATTCTTTTTATAAACTCCTCCTACAATAACCTAAAGGACTGTGGGATGCTTATGTATTAGAACTAGCTTTCATAGCTGCATTACTTTTTCTAAAAAACAATTCTTCAACTGCATCGAATGCTTGTTTTATGCCTCAGAAAACCGAGCATACAGCTTCGGTCAGTGTCTTCAAGATTTAGTAAATCCTGGGTCATCCAGAACAATGATGACCCCCCCACATGCTCTTGGCCATGCATGACTTTTGTTTCATTCCTAAAAATATAACTACAGTCACTAATATAGATTATTCTTTTGGACTCTTACTTTTAGGTTTGGGGAATTGAAATATAATTTTTTAAAGGCCTAAAATATTTTAAATAATGACAACATTTAAGAATTGTATCATCATTATGACATTGGTACATATCATACCAAAGTATTTTTATTATCATGAAGACATTTTTGCCTCATATCCTCAGAAACCTAACAACGAGGAAACACATCATGCTCTTAGCAATTTCAGTGGAACTTTAAATAAAGTAAACTTTCTTAAATTTAGCAAGTGATGAGTAAAGCCAACTACTTACTATCCTATATAATAAAAGGCTAATATGCAAATCAATGAGCAGCAGAATGACTGGTCACTATGACATGCACTGACCACCACAGGGTAGACACTCAACACAGGAGATGCCCCATGGTGGTCAGCACGCTCCCAGAGGGGGATCGCTGCTCAGCCAGAAGCCAGGCTCATGGCTGGCGAGCACAGTGGCCGTGGTGGGAGCCTCTCCCACCTCCGCAGCAGTTGGACATCCCCTGAGGGGTCCTTAGCACTGCCGCGGAGGTGGGGGTGGACCTAAGCCGGCAGTCAGACATCCCCTGAGGGGTCCCAGACTGGGAAAGGACACAGGCCGGGCTGAGGGGACCACCCCCCAGTGCATGAATGTCGTGCACCAGGCCTCTAGTTCCTAATAATGATTTAAAATAGATTATAATTTTGTTCATTTGTACAAACAGTAAATAGATTAAAAACTCTTATTCTAAAAAGATTAGAGACTAAAAATGTATTCTGTGTAGAAATTAGCACAGACACAGAATAGAAAAGTTATTTAGTTCATCTCAAGGAAAATAATGCAGTGATCCCATATACTCTTGTTCTAGCTAAATATCTGACTGTTTTAAAGTTTGCAGTACCGCTCTGGCTGGCATAGTTCTGTTGGTTGGGTGGCATTCTGTGCACCAAAGGTGTCTGGTTTGATATCTGGTCAGGGCACATGACTCGGTCGTGGGCTGTGTCCCAGGTAGGGGGTGTGCAGGAGGCAGCTGATCCATATTGCACTCTCACGTCAATTTTTCTTTCTTCTCCCTTCCTCTCTCTCTAAAAATCAATAAACTATTTAAAAAATAAATAAAATAAAAGTTTGCAGCATGGTATAGCTAACATTGGAATATGTCAACTCTAAATCATTTTCTCTTAGGGTATGGAAAACTGAATACTGCTGCTATCCTAGTTGTTTTAGGCATTTTGAGGAGCATAAATTCATTCAGACTACCATGATGATAACATAGTTTTTAAAAAAATCAAACCACCTTATCAGACATTGGTTAAATAATTTTACTGTGCATATGTATAAATCAACATCCTAAACGTACTTGTCCTGGAAGTAATCAATACTTATAATGGCCAACACGGAACCTCATTAATATATGTAAAAACCCACTTAGATAAACTTCACTGTCCCTGTTTGCAGATGAGGAAACGGGGGCTTGGACAAGATGAATAGCTGTCCGAGATCGCTTCACCGCCGGAATTTCACCTCTATTCTTCCTGACGTCAAGGCTGTATCACACTACACCCCCTTGCTTCTTAGGGCCTTCACAACAACTAAGTATATTTTTAGTTTTGGATAAATATCTAAGTATTTAGTGTAAATATCTAAGTGTAGCCGACACTTAGCATCAATAATATTATATGCCATCCTCTGGTTAATACAAAGAGCTAAATTGACTATTCCACAATTAGATCACATATATATGAATGCTTCACCTTTTTCAGAATTCTTTCATAAATAGTATCTCATATGTCCTTCCAAATTTTGTGATCTAGGGAAGGGCTGTTGTTCACATGAAAAAAAACTGAGATGCAAAGGATTGAAGTGGCCTGAGTCAAGTCAAACACAGACTAACCCAATGGGCAGGTCGGATAGAGGTTCCTGTTGACTTCCAATTAACATGGTCTCAGCACATTTTCAAGACCAAATAGTGGTTGTAAATAATGTTAAATGTTACGGGATCCTAAGAGTAATTACAAAAGCCGCATTCATTAATACCATTAAAATTTCAAAAAAACTTAAAAAATACTGACCCTGTGGCCTCTTCTAAAATATTTTATTTCTATGGTAATAATCCAGGATGCTGGCGGAATTCAAGCAAATAATGTTCCAAATGCTGATTTAAAGAAATTATTATTTTACTTGTACTAGTTTTTAACTAGGACATAGACAAAATATCTGGAGAATAAATCAATTAATAGACATTTTAAATAATATCATTCTGTATAACTATCATTCTACAAAAATAAATGAAGGAAAAAGTCACATGTCAACTGTTTAAATTTAAATCCTTGTTCAACACTTGCATAAGGATTTCTTTCCATTAAAGCTGAAAGAAAGTCTAAATGGAAAAAAAAGTTATTTCAGCCAAACTAGCTTCCATTTCTCCTCCGAGAACAGCAAGCTGAGACACCTGGGCCTGTATAACTCATCACCATTCCTGTGACTGGTAGCTGCCCTGGGGCTTGAAAGATGTAGGCAACTTGTTTTCTTTTTAAATCTTTCTCTTCAAAACCGTTCGTACCTAATTAGTAGCTATCCCAGAGAGGGAGGCCAGTGTTAGGCCCGTGGGAATATATGCTGCAGGTCTGCTGTAAAATAAAACCTCAGCCTAAAAACTATCGCCTTGCATCGCATGGCGGTGAGGTATCGCATTCTCCCGCTCCTCAAGGCCTTCCTCCGATGTATTTCAAGTGCCTCTGAGAGAAGAGAACAGGGTGCTGCGGGCGGTCCATTTCTCTACCTCGGCCTGCAAACTTCCGACTGAGAAAAGTCCTCTGAGTAGCTGATGTGTTTAAATCGTGTTTTGTGCCCTGGCCAGTGTGGCTCAGTTGGTTGAGCAGTGTTCCCTGCACCGAAAGGTCACTGGTTTGATTCCTGGTCAGGACACATGCCCAGGTTGCAGGTTTGGCCCGTGGTCAAGGTGCGTGTGGGAGGCAGCCAATCCATGTTTCTCTCTCACATTGATGTTTCTCTCTCTCCCCCTCTCCCTTTCTCTCTCTCTAAAATCAATAAAAACATATTAAAAATAAATCATCTTTTGTACTTATTCAAAAAAATTTACACAGATTTTTATATGAAAAGTCACAAAATTTGGAAGGACATATGAGATACTACCTGTAAAAGAATTCTGAAAAAAAGATGAGACATTCATATAATTGGGAAATACTCAATTTAGCTCTTGGTATTAACCAGCAGGTGACAAGTCATATTATTGATGCTGAGTGTCACCAATACTTAGATATTTATTTGAAACTAAGAATATCCTTAGGGGGTATCATTTGCTTGGTAAAAATGCAGTGGTGTTTTACTTCCTTTCTTTTTCATTTCATTGATGATGAAATTAGGAATCACAAAGGAAACTGCCTCTCTGAACCCCTCCGGCTGCTCCAAAACCCCGTTATTTTTTCTGGTTCCTCTGCTGTTACCTTATGATAAAGTTCCAGGGACTCAAATGTGCTCACCCAACACCTCTCCTGCTCACTGAGAAGGCACCATCCCTGGTATTAATATCAGTAGCATCACTGCGCTGTAGAGCATTACGCCGAAGGACCTCCGAATTCATGCCTCTAACTTGCACTTGCACATTGTTTTGCGCTTTTAATATGATGATTTATGCATATTACACACACAGTTTCTTTACCTTCATTCAAATGGAGGGTCGTTATGGACATAGATCAAGCCATCCATGTCATAGGCATTTCCCCAAAACACCTAGAAGTCCTGTGTTTGGCCAGAAAATGAACAAAATAAATGGTTTTCATGTGCTTATTTTCTGATGACTGATCAACTCCTTGTCCTGTCTTCCTCACATTGGACCCATTACCTAATATCTCCGGCCCAGTTTTGCTCCCTGTAAAATGAACATAATACTCCTGGGCTAGTGGAGTGGCTGGAAAGATAAAATGTGGGGCTGTCCTTATAAAACGTGAAATGCTCCCCCCATTAGTCACTCTGGTGATTAAGCCATCTTCTGGAGTGAAGAAGGCATTTGAAAAGAGATGGCTGTTGTTCATTTTCTAATTATTGTCCATTTTCTAATTATTATTATGGAAAATTCACCTACTTTAGGATTTTTTTTAGAAAAACACACAGAATTGAAGTGAGAAATGGATGGGAGCACTTTGGATACATTTATTATGCTCACAGGAGTGCCTGAAAGTGCGACGCCTATTTCGTGTCTATTTCCTGTCGACTAAACAATACCCCTCTCCCGTCCCATCCAGGCTGAACACCATGGATTAAGATTCTGACCTGTTGACCTGGCTGGTGGGCTCAGTGGTTAGCGTGTCAGCCCACGCACGGAAGGGCCAAGGGTTTAATTCCCAGTCACTGGCACATATCTCGGTTTTAAAAAAAGATTCTGATCTGTCAGTAGTGGGGTAGAAGTAGTATTTTGCAGCTCATTCGTTTTGAAAGACTGCATTTTTGACCAAATCTACTAGGTTTTATATTTATTGATAGTAGAAACAATCTTTTATTCACTATTTTAATACATTAAGAACTTCATAATAATTATTAAAGCATCAAGTTCATAATAATTACCAATCTTCATTTTAGGCTTCATTGTCAGGTCCAGCTAAAGAGAATGAGGACTAGAGTTCCAGATAAGTTGCACTGCGCGCCTATAAAACGTACACACACACACACCCCAAATGTTAATGAACAGTTTAGGGTTCCAAAGCAAGTCACCTGGCCTAGTGGCTTGAAAAAGTTCCTGTACCTTTCACAGCATCAATTTACATAACAAAACCTGTAAAGGATCCTTGGTAACCTGTTCGGTTATTTATGTTACAGAACTGCCTCCTGGTCCACATTTTTTTTTCTTCTGAGCCAATTTACTGTTTTCTTTTTCTTTTTTTATTTATGGTCTGAAGTTTTATATACGTCTTCTTTTTCCCCAGTGGACCCCCTGACCCCACTTGTCCACATTTTTAAGAGCATGTTATGAAAATAAAGTGAAACCTGGTTTATTATATTTCTACGCAGACTGCATGACGAGATATCGGGCTAAGGAAACGGAAGCCTATTTGCTTGAGTCCTCGTGCGATGAACAGTGAGCTCCAGGGGGGCAAGAAGTACATCTGCTTGTCAGTGGCGGCCTTTGTCCCCATCCCCTGAATAAACACACGAGGCCTCAGCAGGAGCTGTGGGTTTAATACATAAGTGACCCCGTTAGGCATCTACGAGACACCAACATGAGTGCTGGAGAAGGTTCAAGGGCAGAAAGTTGTCATTCCCACGGGTCTCGCCCTGTCACGCGGGGAGCCACACCCTCACCCCTACTGCCCTCTCAGAGGAAGCACAGCCTTCACTGGGGACACCCCCCGCCCCAGGAGGCAGTGGCCCAGGGCTGGCGGGGATGGGGCTTGTCCTGGGGCTGCTCTGCTCAAGTTTTACACTTGCCGCCTTCTGCTCGGATGCGAGCTGGTCTCTGCCCTGCCCGCTCCCCACGCACCGGCACCCAGACCTCAGCAAGGCGCTGGCTGCCCCCCACTGTGCGTTTCCCTCTGGAAACCGAGCCTGTGGGCCCCTCACGCTGCCAGTGGCTCTATGTGCACAGCGGTCTCCTTCCCGGGACACAGCAGGGTGGCCAGACACAGTGGGGCTTCAACTGCCAAGTGCTTTTCTCTCGGGACCTGCAGGCTCGTCCTCCAACGGGGGTCTCTTTGGAGAAACCCACAACCCTCCCATGGGATTTGCCTCTGCCCGAACCCCACGGCTGGGCTGGGCGCAGGTGCTCGCGCACGCACGGCTCCGCGGCCTGCAGAGGGGCGTCTGGCCGGCACTGCCTCAGTTCTCTGCTCGCCAGGACTAGTCAGGAGTTTCCAGAACAGTCTGTGCCATTAGAGGCCGCTCTGCCCGGCGCATCGACCTAGACCCGCGGGAGCAGGCACTGCTCCTGCCCTGGCCAGCCTCGCACCTGACCTCTGACCTGGGCCCAGGCCATTCCCAGCGTGTGCTGGATTCATCATCCAAGCACGCTCCCAGCAGGCAGGGGCAGGGAGGAGGACGCTGAGCGCCAGAAGTTGTTGAGAAAGAGGCCTCTTGGTTGAGTCCTGCAGGTGAACACACTTTCCAGACGAGCAGGTAAGAACGGGACGAGCCTGCACGGGGAACGGGCAAGACAGGAGCAAGGAAGCTTGGGAGCTGGCGGTGCCAGCGCCCGAAGAGGAGACATCACGGGAGAGAAGGAGAAAGGAGACGAGACATAGCCCCACAGAGCAGATATTTAAACGATAAAAACGTATTTATAACCATTAGGCATAATCCTTTTAGTGAATTTTAAACATTTGTGATATATGATGAAGTTAAACTGGTTTAAAACTGCTGTGTACACTATGATCTCAACTGTGGAAAAATATGGAACTATTTGGATAGAAAAGTTGAAAGCAGATGTGAAGAATCGCTACCTTACCCTGGCTGGGTGGTTAGTTGGTTGGAACATTGTCCCGTGCACGCACCCAAAGGTTGCAGGTTCGATTTGCCACCAGGGCACATACCCAGGTCGTGGCTTTGATCCCTGATCTGGGCCCATACAGGAGACAACCAATCAATGTTTCTCTCACACATCAATATTTCTCTCTCTCTAAGGAAAAAAAAATCAATAAAAACATATCCTTGGGTGAGGATTACAAAAAAAAAAAAGAATCAAAGAATGGCTATCTCTGAGTGCTGGAAATATGACATTTTATTCTTTTTTTTCCTATTTTCTTTCTTTTTGTTTATGTGGACCTGGTGATGTTATCCCAACAAACATGTATGAATTATGGACTTTAAATACTGCTCACAAAAACACACTCAAAGAGGGGGCATAGCGCCCGGGTATGCTTTTCTAGAAAGCATCCAATAAAACTGATACATGTGGGGAAAGCAGTAATTTGTACAATTGTAGTGAATTTCTGCACGTTGGAATCCTGATGGGTTTACAATATAGAAACTCCGGACCGAGAAGATGAGGCCGGCCTTAGTGCAAATCCATGTGGTCGTCATTGCGCGACTCTGAGGCAGGTTCCTGACATAAAACCTCTCTCCCTTTCATCTGTGCTCTTTGCTGACAAAACCCTCACAATGTGCCCGCTTTTGAAGACAAGAGTTAAAATGTAAGAGGCGGGGAGCCGAGCAGCCCTTTGAAAGAGTATCCGTCCCCTCGCGTCCTGGATGCCTGGGTGTCCGCTGGGCAGAGGGAAGGGCATGGAGACCGGGTTGTGATCCGGCCGTGGCGGGGGTGGGGGGGGTAGGGGGGAGGCCGGAAGCAAACCCTGAGTCTCTGCCTGAGTCCCCCACCCAGGCCCTGAGCCCTGGGGTGGGAATGCGTCCTGCTTGTGGCCACTCCATCTGCAGCCCCTGAAACTGCCCACAGCACTGTGGGAAGGAGGAACAGGAAGGGAGGAGAGGGGAGAAGGGGGAGAACAAAGACAAACAGCTCAGGAAAATGGCCCAGGGTCCAGAAACATCCGAAAGCGGCCGAGCCCTGGGCAGAGGTGGTCAGACGGCGAAGGATCTTGCCCGTCTCCCCACTCCCGACACGGCTGGCTGCTCCTTCCATGTCGCCCCGGGCCTCGTAGAGGGGGCACCAAGAGACAGAAGAGCCCTGAAGAGATTTGGTTACATGAATACACACACACACACACACACACACACAGGCGCACACACGCACTCACACACACAGGCACACACAGGCACACACACGCGCACACACACACACAGGCATACACACGCACGCACACGCACACCCACACACACAGGCACACATGCACTCTCACACACACACACGCACACATGCACTCACACACACACATGCACAGGCGCACACACACACTCGCACACACACGCACACACACGCGCACACACACACAAAAGAATTAAGAGGAAAGGAAAGGAAAAGAGATTTTAAAAATCAAAACAGTTGACTGCTGTCAAGGATAACATGGTGCTATTTCGTGGACACTCGCTGGAATCTGTGAAGATTCTTCCTGCTGAGGTCTCTTCCTTCTCGTAAGGGAAGCCACATAAGAGTGCAGGGAGGGCTGGGGTGGGGATCATGATCATAAGGGTATTTTCTCAACTATTTGAAGTTGTACGGCAAGAAGTCGGGCAGCGGCAGCACACAGGCCATCCCTCGCGTTAATGGGGAGGCTCCATCCTCAGAGCAGCACGAATTTCCATCGCTGGGCGCCTGCTCACATGTTCCTCTTGTGTTGACTCCGAAAGGCCTGCTGCGGTGGGACCAGAAGTTCAGAGATTAGTGAGCCTCTCAAATGTGGTCACTTAAGACTCTTTATCCAGTTTCCACATCTGACTTTTTTCGGCATGCAGGCAGGCCCTGGAGAGAACTTTCGGCCCAAGGAAAACGCATGCCAGAACGGACAGGTTCAGGATCGCTTATCCACCTGACAAAAGGGTTACCTCCGACTAGAAGGTTACATAACGCAGTGTAAATTCTTTCACCAAAACACAAACTAAAGACAATGTCATAAAAGCACTTGTGCAAAGCGAGCTGCATCTGTATAATTAATAAACAAATTAATTGCAGTCGATATCACTTTTCCTCCTGGAAATCTAAAAACCGGTGTTTTGTATTTATAAAAAGAATATAGAGATTTGGATAGATGATGGATAGGTGAAAGATAGATGATTGATAGAAAGATTGGTTGATTGATTTAGCAGTGGAACACAGCAAATATTGAATTATCATTTACATACTAGTACACACAAAAAAATCTGTCGTTTTGTAGCCAGGATAAGTATAACACATAATGGGTCAGTATTCTTATCCAATGAATAGGGGAAGGAAGAAAGAACTCTGACAATGTATTGGTGCTTCTACAGAATTAAAGGGTGCGATTTTATGAGTTGAAAAAAACGCACACTGCGTACCCAGATTCCAACATAAACATGATGCTCACTTCAGGCGCCTACAACACTGCAATCCACAGAAGAAGGCAACTTGCACATGCAGGGACAGTCGCTGTTCAAAAGGAGAACTAACTACATTGATTTCATACATGTTCTCAAGCTGTTTCTTTCTTTCTTTTTCGGTTTGCCATTTCAGATTCAAGTCCTTCTTCAAACTATAGAGCCGGGCACACATAAAGTTTGCCTGTGTGTGGTTTCAGAGATGACCTTTCTCTCTCTCTCTCTCTCTCTCTCTCTCTCTCTCTCTCTCTCTCTCTCTCTCTCTCCTTTCCTTCCCTTTCTTGCCTTTTTCTTTTCTTTTTGATGCACAAAATGTCTGCCCAGCCTGCAAACGCTGTGGATCAGGTTTCTGTGTCTGCGGTGTTGCTCCAGCAGCCAGCCTGGCTCTGGGGGTTTTCAGCTGCTGGCTGTGCTGGAATTACAGCCGGTGCGGGTCCGGGTCCGAGGGGCGGGCTCTGTCGCTGCCTCTGCAATCGTGTCCCATCTCCCCAGGCGCGTCCCCGGCGGGGCAGGTACAGAGCAGCTTTTGTTCCAGCCGAGGCTCTGCCCAAGCCGTTCGGGGAGCAGCCTTCCAGGGCCTCAAGTGCTGATGGAAGAAAATGCTTTGAAAGAGAATGAGGGGGTGCTGTGGGGGACAGGTAAACGCACCAGAGGGAAGAGCGATGCAGGAAGGGAAGCCGCGAGGCTGCAGGGTCAGGGAGCCACAGAAAACACTGCTTCTTGGCCGTCCCGTGGACGGTTCCCCTCGGTATCATGTCATCATAAAACTGGGGAACGCGCCTGTCCAGCTCCTGTCCCAGAGGATGGCGAGCTGCAGACAGGCTCCTTTTATAAACAGCACATAGCACAGAGCCTAGTGTCTCTCGCGCAAATAACTGTCCCTCCACCGTGGGGGTGTCCCTGTCCTTTTCCTGAGCTAAGAGGTAAATTGGGGAGTCTTGGTCACGACGCTGGAGGTGGCCATAGACCTAAGACGAGTAAGTCGCCATAAATCCAAGTTCAGGAAGCTTGTCCTGGCCGGCTCTGAACAAAGAGAGGCACTGTGGTTCCAACAGCCAGAGCGAGGTGATTACCAGCACGAAGGGACCTCCGTTTCCCACTGTCAGTAAAGACTGCAAGTGAATTCAGACAGAAATAATGGGCATTAAGGTGGACAAGCGATCCCATTATTGTAATTTGAAAATGAAGATGGAAAGTAGCTTGTTCAAACACGTTCGGGTTTTAAATCGGGGAAATTAACCTTAGCTGCTCACAGACACACTGTGGGAGATAAAGTTTCTACCCAAAATGACTCGTTGGAATTCTTGTCCTTCACAACTGAATTATATTAAAATAAGTGTAAATGCTTTCCGAAGCTCAAAAATATTCCCCAGTGTGTGCTTGCAGAATATTGAAAACCAAAACTTCCTGATCGGTAGCAATCCTATGGGAAACTTTACTATGAGTCTTACCTTGTTTAGCTTCAATGTATATAATTGTGATATTCCGTTTTAATATGATCAAGAAAGTACCTCAAACTGTGTGTTATGGAGGGGTGTAAATATAAATCCTGATTAAATACATTTTCGTGATATCTTCTTTCTCTATGTTATATTTCACTGTTAAACACACAACAATTTGACCCTTTTTAAAGTACTTGGAGGAGGAAATGAAGATACAAAAATGACAATGTAAGAGATTTTAAAATCACAAAGGTGCATTTTGTATTTTGATAGATCACTGTAGCATATGACAAAAATTAGTAATATTTACATTATTTTTGATAGGTTAAAATCAAATGTATACCAGTCAAATATTTAAAGTTATGCTGTGAGTTTTTTTGCTGTGTCAGTTTATTTTTACATCCATTTGTTGTATAGATCATCATAGAATTATCCAACAGCTGCCGTGTAATCGAAGTGACTAAAGTGAATTATCATCATGATTTTATAACAGTTTTCTTTAAATCAAATACCCTATATGCATTCTGTCACTGGATTGCATTTCAAGTAATCTATTAAAAATAGTAAAATGTCACCTACTTCACCGGGTCCTTCTTTAATATAAAACCTCGGCTAAACCTCCTGTATGCATTTGCTTTCACTTCAGATTCTCCGTTAGAAAACTTTATCACATTTCACGATCATCAGCAATCTCCTACTGCTATTAACATGATATTATCTTTTATGGTTTGATTATAGAAATCAAGAAAAAAGTATACATGACATATTTATAAAAGCCAACTTTACTAAATTTGCACTTAACAGATTTCAAAATGGGGTTTTAAAAATTATTTAGTGGCCCCTTACAATGTCCTTTTCCTGCTTGACCTTTCTCCTAGGTTTCCGTTTTTCTGCTCCTACAGACTCTGACACAGCTCTGTGGTGTGGGCTATTGTTCCGACGTTCACCAAGGCCGCTGTGGTTCCCAGGAGATAGGACATCTGACTCTCACTGCTGGTCACACTCAGGAAAAATGATCTCACTCTAAACTTTTCACATCAACGGGGAAGTGGTTGGCTATTGGTTCTCATTTGCTTACCTAATTCCAAATGCTGTGTTTATTTTTACCTTCCTTAAGTCAGTTCTGTAATTTTTATTGAGTCAATTATATTTTGCTCTCCCTGTTCCAAAACTGATCTTATACTTAGTGTTAACCATATGCCAGGGAGAGGAGGAGAGCGAGTGCCTAAAAATAAGAGTTGGAGGAATCTACGTATGGGCGTCGTTAATTCTGCTCACTCGCCAGTTGGAAGCTTCCCCTCCTTCTTTGTTCTTTGTTCCTAAGATGTCCTCTTTACTGCTCAATTATGTGTCATAAAGCTGGATTCCAGGCCGTGGGAGTGTTCTGGGGATTTATACAACCCGGGAAGAGCCAGGGAAATGCGGTCACGTCGGTTTTTTCTACCTCTCGCGCCATGGACAGCTGTTCGTGTAGCTACATGGTGTGTAGCCGTGCTGTATTTTATATAACGATGGTGAAATCTCATCATCAACTTTGAAAATAAGAAAACTGACACGTAAGAAAATGAGCTGCTTTCATGGAGAGTTACAGACCATCAGTACCATCCCCCGAGTGCTGGATCAAGGTCGGGTCTAGAGAGCTCTGCTAGTTACTTGACTCTCTTGCAGTTTGGGGTTGGGGGGGTGGGGGGAAGCTTCAAGCTTTTTCCCTTCAAATTTCCTTAAATTATTTTCCTGAAAGGGAGCTCATTATGCTGTCTTCCCGTTTACTGATTCCTATTAAATGTTCACCTGCTAGAATAGGGGCCATATTTCCACTGACTATTGCAATAGGGTCTCTGCCAGGGACAAGGGCCTGGGGTCCGGCCTGTCCACAGTCAGGACTCCCATGTGGACGACAGCGAGGCTCGCCTGGGCTCGAAGAGAGTCAGCCTGTGGTGACTTCCTTGGACTCTGTGACTTGGTTAGAGAAGAGCATTGACTTCTGAGTTGACCTCGGGACCAAGTTGACTCATCACGGCTGCAGGTGCTCTGTCTACCTGCACGCTTTTCTAGGCTGAGTGTCCTGGGCCAGGGCCTATCCCAGCCCCTCCCCTTCATCTGAGCCACTGGAGACCCTTGTGGTGGCCCGGGAGCCTCTCATGTCCGGTCACGGGCTCCTTCATGCTACCCTCCCGAAAACTCAAGAAGCTCAGACAGAGGAAGTCACGTTGGAGGAATGGGACTCACGGCCCAGTCGGCCTTTGTGGCTGGATGAGTATTATTTCAGTTGCAGTGTGATGGTGATGGAGCAGACCAGTCTAGGGGTCTAGACTCTCCTACCCAGGGGAGAGCTATACACAGTGTGAGTTCCTTCCGCTGGAATTAGAACTAAGAACCAGAAAGCTCTCAGACTTCTTGCTGGCATTCCTCCCTCTGAAATCAATAAAAATATAAAAACAACAGAAATTCCAAATTAAAAAATGTGATCTTAATATTTTTATTGATTTCAGAGAGAGGAAAGGGGAGGGAGAGAGAGAGAAACATCAATGATGACAGAGAACCATTGATCACTGCCTCCTTCATGCCCTACACTGAGGATGGAGCCCACAACCCGGGCATGTGCCCTGAGCGGGCATCGAACTATGACCTCCTGGTTCACAAGTCGATGCTCAACCACGGAGCCACGCCACTGTTAAGGACACGGGTGTGCCTCAGCAGGCAGGTTTGATCGGCAAAACACGGTGAGGGACCAGAGGTGGACCGTCAGTCGGCTCCGGCCAGGTCCACACAGAAGCCAGTGGGAGGGCTTGGGTACAGGGAAGACCAACTACCTCAAAGTTGCAACTGCTTTAGGGCACGACAACCTGGGCATAAGCAACTCCACATCCTGTTTTCAACCTGAGAACAATGAAGGGAGAAAGAAGAACTCCGGAGTTGGATGGGCCCAGGGAGGCCTTGGGCATCATGGCTTGGGGTTGCTCTGTGCCTGTGAGTGCGTGGTGCCGCCTGAGGGAGGTAGAGACAGGACCGTAGACTCGGGAGAGACTCAGCCAAGGGAGGATTCACCTTTCCACTTCCCATGTAGAATCCAGTTTTGTGTCGGTTCACTTTTATCGTTGTTTCCTTCTCATACCTTCCCCCGTTATTTCACATTTCACCGGGCTGATCTGAAGTTGCTGGTCTCCGTGGGAATGACACTTCCTCTGGTGGACCCCGCCTGGCGGGTGCTGCTGGGGAGCGGGTTTGGGCTCCTGCCCACCCTCCCGGTGAACTTGGTGAAGTCGGTGAACTTGGAGAGCTCGGTGAGCTCGGGGGGGCTCCATCCGGGATGCAGCCTGCGGGATGCTCGGGCCCTGACCCCTCGGCAGCAGCCCAGGCTCCGGCTTCCTCACGCAGCCAGCAGGGGGGATGGACGGTCTGGGGGCGCCTCCCAGGACCCACAGGGGCTGGGTGCCGACTTTCAAATCTCCTCACTTTGGGCTAGGGCGTCGGACGGTGGACTGAAGGGTCTCGGGTTTGACTCTGGTCAAGGGCACGTACCTCCGTTGCAGGCCCCATTTCCCGCCGCTGTCCGGGGATATTGGGGAGGCAGTAATAGATGCGTCTCTCTCACATCGATGTTTCTCTCTGTCTCGCCCCCTCCCTTCCACTCTGTCTAAAAATGAATAGAAAAAACCCTCGAGTGAGGATTAACAAAAATAAAATAAAAAAATAAAATCTCCTCACTTTGTATAATTTAGACTCTTTCCACAGGAAATATATATCTCATTTACTAAAATTTAACCCGCAAATTGATTGCTAAAATGTTTCTTTTTCAGTCTAAAAGGAAATGTGTCTACATTTTCAAGGTCACTGAGACATTACCAAAGGTATGTTGGGTGATGTTTGACTCTCTGGGCATGAAAGCGGATTTCTTCTCCGCCTCCCACACTCATCCCTCACAGCATTCACCGCTCTCCGGCTCGAAGTCGTTGAAGCACCTGAAATTGAGTGTAAGTGCTTGAAGAGGCTTTGCAAAAAATAACAGAAATACCTCTCAATTGTTGTGACTTGGGAGAATATATCTTTCTTCCCCTGAAGGCTTAATGAATGCCTCAGCTCTCTCCTGGTTTTTTAAAACTGCACCAACAGCTTTCCGGATGTTCCTTAACCAGGCTTAATTTCTGAGTGGTCTTAGTGGGTAGAGTTACTGTATTAGGGGAAAAAAATTTTTTTTAATTGTTTAGGTTTTTTCCTCTCCTATATTTCATTCCATCTGTACAATGCAAGGCATGAAGAATGATGGTGGATGGAGTTCCAATAGTGTTTGCCATGCACCCCCCAAGTTGTTCACTAAAGAGAAATACCAAGAAGGAAATAATGAAAGTCTGGTTTTTATCATATGAAAACTTGCTGATTGCCCTACCTGGTTTGGCTCAGTGAATAGAGCATCAGCCTGTGGACTGAAAGGTCCCGGGTTCAGTTCTGGTCAAGGGCATGTGACCAGGTTTCAGGGCCATGTTCATCCTGGAGGCCTGAGGACAGTGGTTCTCAACCTTGGCTGCACGTTAAAATCACCTGGGAATCTTTTTAAAAGCCTGATTTCTGGGCCTCATCCTCCGGAAATTCTGTTTCTTTGTGACTCATGTTGTGGCCCCACCCCAGAACAAAGAAACAGAATTTCCGGAGGATGAGGCCCAGAAATCAGGATTTTAAAAAGATTCCCAGGTGATTCTAATGTGCAGCCAAGGTTGAGAACCACTGCCCTAGGAGGACCTGTTTCCTTGCCCTCCCAGCTTCCAGAGGCTGCCTGCATGCCTTAGCTTGTGGCCCCTTCCCGTCTTCAATGGCATCGATGGCCAGCGGAGTCTTCCTTTTTTTTCTTTCTTTTTTTTTTTTTTAGAAAATATCTTCATAGTACAAGCCGTGACCTTGGATGAGAGAGGCAGGTCCCTGACCTCAGTGGTCGGGCTGGAGGGGGGTGTGAGGTACAAAGTCCCAGGGAGTAAGGAGCCGAATACAGAATGCAGCCAGTGGCACTGAGACGACTGCCTGGGGACAGCGGTCACCAGACCTACCGCGGTGACCACTTCCCAACGCCGTGGCACGGCGACCCGCTGCGCGGCACCTGCAGCCGATGTAACGGCGCGTCGGGCGGGCTTCGCTGACGGAACAGCAGATGCTCGGCTCCTCTCCGCCATCAGATCGGAAGAATGGGGCTGTGCCGGAGGCGGCCGAGGAGAGGGCCTGGGCCCAAGGGGAGCGAGCACTGGCCGGGGAGATGCAGTAGGAAGAAAGAGGGCTCCTGGCACACAGCTGGGGGCTGCGAATCGGGGGCGCACAGCCACAGAGACCCCCGGGAGGAACGGCTGGAGAGTTACCTGCCCCGCTGACCTGTGGGCCTGACATCAGAGCTGAAGAGCTTTCTTTCGGACTTTCTATGGCCCCCAAATCCATCGGTAAGCTCCAGCGTGTGGGTGCTTGCTGGGGCTCAGGAAGGGGGGGCAGCACCCCACACTGGGCCCAGGGCAGGAGTCGGGGTGAACAGCAGAGAGACGGACCGGGATGTGCACACGCATAGAAAACCCAGAGGCTGGGGAGGGCCCCGGCTCCCCACGTTAGAGGCCTCGGCATCGCGTTATATAGGGAAGCTGAGGAGGACCGCGGGAAACTGGCAGATGTGAAGGTTGGAAACATCTGGATTGTAGCTACTTACAGACGCCGTCACAACCCCACCATCCGCCCGCCTTGGTGGCTGTTACCACTCGATGTCGACTCTGAACCAAGCAAAGTCTTGACAAGATGTTTGAGAAATCTCCCAACTAATCACTCACTGAATGAAGACATGCACTCAAGCCCTAGCCGGTGTGGCTCAGTGGATAGAGCGTTGGCCTGCGGACTGAAAGGTTCAGGTTCGATTCTGGTCAAGGCCTGGTTGTGGGCTCAATCCCCAGTGGGGGGCGTGCAGGAGGCGGCCAATCAAGGATTCTTTCTCGTCATTGATGTTTCTATCTCTCTCTTCCTCTCTGAATCAATAAAAATCTATACTAATAAAAGGGTAATATGCTAATTAGACCAGGAGCCCAGCCAGGGAGGGCACTTGGAGGCTATCAAGCCAGCAGGGGGGGCAGTTGGGGGTGAGCAGGCTAGCAGGCAGAGTGGTTAGGGGTGATCAGGCAGGCAGGTGAGCAGTTAGGAGCCAGCGGTCCCAGATTGCAAGAGGGATGTCCAACTGCCGGTTTAGGCCCAATCCCACAGGCAGTCGGACATCTCCCGAGGGGCCCCAGATTGGAGAGGGTGCAGGCCAGGCTGAGGGACAAGCCCCTCCCATGCACGAAATTTGGGCCACTAGTATAAAATAAAAAGGAATGTACTTGAGTTTCCAATGTTAATATACAAAAGTGAAATCCAATATTCTCTTTATGAGCAACACCCCTGTCCTGTCAAGATGCATCGACGGCTGCAGAGAGGCGCACCGTGACGTCATGGCTGGGCTTTCCTGGCCAATCCTCACTGAAACGTCCCCAAAAGCAGCCTCTGCACCTGAGACTGTCACAGGGGCGGCCACAGAGGCCGTACCCGCAGGCAAGAAACCTCCTGTCCATGCATATAAGATTAACCAATGGACACAAGACACGGGGCGGGGGGGGGCGGGGGGTAGGGGCCGGGGGAATGTCATGGGGGGGAAAAAGGAGACATATGTAATACTCTTTGTAATACTTTAAGAAATAAAAATTATAAAAAAAAAAAAAAAAAAAAAAAAAAAAAAAAAAAAAAGAATATTTTTATATACATTTAATACGACATTTATCCAGTTTAACAGGAGAGCGTCAGACAGAATCTCCAGCTGGCAATACTGCTACATATGGAACTTACGATGAATTTCCACCAAGTAAGAGATTAAATCTGTCCTTCAACTCTTTAAAGCCAGTCGTATACTTGTCTTCCTTGGTTCTTACTGTTTGAGAATTCTAAAAATCTAAATATAGCCAAATATTTTAAGGTAGGTGTCATCTTTCCCAGTTTTTTGTTCTAGAAAATGCCAGAGTAGCTTTATTATTCAGTAGCCAAACACTTTGATGTTGCACAAATTCAAACAAGCTTTGAACCTCTGGAATAAAGGCTTACCAAAGGTTTTATCACCATTTTAACTTTTAATTTCTTGATAAAACTTAGTCCTCTTCAGAATTAATATCAAGCTAATGCTAGTAGATGTCTGACATTGATGTTGATCTTTTAGGCCAAAGGTTTCCAAAATAAGATGTGCATAATTCTTTGAGTGCCATAAATGATCCACTGGGATGCAGGAGGAAATTATTAGAACTTCTATTGGCAAATATTTTTATCTTTAAAAAGCAAAGGGAAATAAGATTTACTAGTACTTAATATAAAGATTGGCACTTGCATCCTTATTGGGTCTGCATGTCTTCAGGGAAGACAAGCAGTGTGGAGAGATTACCTCTCTCTTTTTACCTCCTCTGTCACACTGCAATTTACTGCAGTGTGTATGCCCAGTTTAGTGCATGCTACATATTCTGGTTTAAGCCAATGCTCTCAAAATGGACATGTGGCTTCTAAAGTTTCTCTGCAAAGAACCTGTGGTCAAAAAGAATATTAATTACGTCAGCACATGTAAACAATAAGAAAATTACATAGATGACACTTCTCCCACTCCTTGTATAAGCTCTTTGTTGACCATAGTACAAAGAAAAAAATTAATAATTTTATCAAATCTGACATTTTTCCTCTTCAGAAAAATATTAAGAAGGTTTTTGAAATCTGAATTTATATCCACTGTTATTAATAAATAATCTTGCCTAAGCATAATTTTTTCTGAGATATTAACTAATTATAGTTGTATATGTATGTCATATGTAATAAATAAATACAAATGTATTGGAAAAAAAAAAAAAAAAAAAAAAAAAAAAAAGAAACCTCCTGTCATGTGGTCTTTATTAAAATACCAAGACACAGGGAAACCCAACGAAACACTGCCATTCTAGGGACTGACCCAGGCATTTGTAACTCTTTGGTCTTCAGTTCACTTGAGTTTATGGAGGATTTCATCTGCTTTTGCGGAGTCCCTGGTCTTGATGAGGGCGTCAGGAGGCCAGCTGTTGCCCAGGAAATCTCATGAGCAAAAGCAAACGTCGGTATGTCTGTGTGGAACATTGTGATAAACCTACATGGTCATAGCCATCCAGATACATCACAGCAAACATTTTAAATTAAAAAACGTGATCTAGCCCAGCCAGTGTGGAGGTCGCGGTTCGATTCCCAGTCAGGGCACATGCCCGGGTTGTGGGCTCGATCCCTGGTATGGGGCGCGCAAGAGGCAGCCGATCAATTATTCTCTTGCATCATTGATGTTTCTGTCTCTTTCTCTCCCTCCCTTCCTCTCTGAAATCAATAAAAATATTTTAATATTTTTTAATAAGTTACCTAGATAATTGGGAGAGAGGCGAAACCTCCCGTTCTGCCCTCCATTGTGTCAGGTAGGGCTTGCTGTGATGTCCGGTTTACCTTGGTTCTGTCTTCTGTTCGCCTGGGGTATCTAGGATGTTCACAGTCAGCATTAAGCTCCAAATTCAAGAAATGTCAGAGGTATTTTTCAGCAAGTACCGGCTGCTTCCGTTTTCCTGGAGTTATTTCTACTTCCCCACGCCCAGCTCAGTAATGATAGGGCTTCCCAGAAGAAAGCAGGTTTCCATGACATCAGTTTTGCAAGAGGCACAAGTAGAGGATTTGGGGAGGTAACGTTATTTTTGCCTTTGCCCTCCTGCCTACACAATTCTACCAGAACCAGAACCTGTGTGGGCCGACAGGCAGCCGCTGAGCCTCAGACAGCGGGGAGCGGCCAGGGGGAGGCCTTGGGCCACACATTCATGGAGACATGAAAGACGAGACACGCTGCGTAGAAGATGCTCTCATCGTAGAAGCATAAATTCACATTTTGCTTTTTGTAGGAAGAATGTATTCTGCGCCCTAACCGGTTTGGCTCAGTGGATAGAGAGTCAGCCTGCAGACTCAAGGGTCCCAGGTTCGATTCTGTTCAAGGGCATGTACCTTGGTTGCGGGCACATAACCAGTAGGGAGTGTGCAGGAGGCAGCTGATCGATGTTTCTCTCTCATAGATGTTTCTAACTCTCTATCTCTCTCCCTTTCTCTCTGTAAAAAATCAATAAAATATTTTTTAAAAAGAATGTATTCTGCTATAGAATTTGCAACATCACAAACTCTACTGCTATCATTTTCTAACCACTATCAGACCAAAGGACATGTTAGCATTGAAGGGGTTCTGTTTTCCAAAGAAGTGCTGTCTATTACACTGTGGAGAGATGATTTTCATTTTTTTAACTTATCTTTATTATTTAAAGTATGACAGATGCCCCCCTTTCTCCCCCATTAGCCCCCTCCAGCCCTCGCCTGCCCTATTCTTAATCCTTGGGTAGTATCGATTTAGTTCCAGATTAGAATTATCCTCTCTTAGTTTCCTTCTCATTAGTTTGGTTATGGAATTCTTGCAAAAGCAGTCATCTTTTTTTAAAGAATAAAAAATATGATGAAAATTAAAGCCAGCTCGCGTCACTCTTATGGTGGCTCTCGGGTGTTGCGCCCTGCGCTGGTTCAACGTCATTCTAGCCCTGCCGCGTCATTATCTCCTCAATCCTCGCAGGAGCACAGCGGCTGAGTGCGTGGTCTATAGACCAGCAGTTCTGACCCTTGAATGTGCATCAGAGTGACCTGGATGCCTGTGGGACCACTTGCTGGCCTCACCCCGCGTGCCTATGCGAGCAGGCCCCGGGAAGGCGGCCCGCGATGCTGGGCTGCTGGTGCGTGGACCACACTGGGGCAGCCACTGGGACAGATCAGTTTCAGAAAACTGTGGCCCGAGCCAAAACCAGGGCTTTTTTTCTTGTTTGGTCCTCAAGCTAAGATTGTCTTTAGTGTTGAATAGAAGAAAAAAAAAATTAAAGAAATTTTGTGACACATGGCAACTATATAAAAGCCAAATTTCAATGTCTATAAATAACGTGTCACTGAAACTCAGCATGCTCATCGCACACATGTGTTGTGTGCCTGCTCTCACGCTACAGAGCAGAGTGACTAGTTGTGAAAGAGACACTGTGATCCCAAAGCCAAAATTAGCTTCTCTCTGGCCCTTCACAAAAAAATGTGCCAATCCCTGTCATAGATGGAAGCAAGATCAACAATATTTTAGCCAGCAGGTGGGTGGTAGTGTTTGGTTTATATATTTCTGCTCAAACTTCAGAGCCCATATTCTTAACCATTTTTGAAAGATGTAGAAATTCACTCTTTTTAAAATAAATTGTCTGAGTGAGTGATGTCAACAATCTCTGGCCCCTATTCACTAGTTCTGTGACTTTCAAACTTGTTTTTGTTCTCACTCCATCTCCCTTCCCCTGGTGCTCCCATCGTCCCTCCCCTGGCGCTCCCATCATCCCTCCCCTGGTGCTCCCATCGCCCCTCCCCTGGTGCTTCCATCATCCCTCCCCTGGTGCTCCCATCATCCCTCCCCTGGTGCTCCCATCGCCCCTCCCCTGGTGCTTCCATCATCCCTCCCCTGGTGCTCCCATCATCCCTCCCCTGGTGCTCCCATCATCCCTCCCCTGGTGCTTCCATCATCCCTCCCCTGGTGCTCCCATCATCCCTCCTCTGGTGCTCCCATCGCCCCTCCCCTGGTGCTCCCATCATCCCTCCCCTGGTGCTTCCATCATCCCTCCCCTGGTGCTCCCATCATCCCTCCCCTGGTGCTCCCATCGTCCTTCCCCTGGTGCTCCCATCGTCCTTCCCCTGGTGCTCCCATCATCCCTCCCCTGGTGCTCCCATCATCCCTCCCCTGGTGCTCCCATCATCCCTCCCCTGGTGCTCCCATCATCCCTCCCCTGGCGCTCCCATCATCCCTCCCCTGGTGCTCCCATCGCCCCTCCCCTGGTGCTCCCATCATCCCTCCCCTGGCACTCCCATCATCCCTCCCCTGGTGCTCCCATCATCCCTCCCCTGGTGCTTCCATCTCCCTTCCCCTGGTGCTCCCATCGTCCCTCCCCTGGTGCTCCCATCGCCCCTCCCCTGGTGCTTCCATCATCCCTCCCCTGGTGCTCCCATCGCCCCTCCCCTGGTGCTCTCATCATCCCTCCCCTGGTGCTCCCATCGTCCCTCCCCTGGTGCTCCCATCATCCCTCCCCTGGTGCTCCCATCTTCCTTCCCCTGGTGCTCCCATCGCCCCTCCCCTGGTGCTCCCATCGTCCTTCCCCTGGTGCTCCCATCGTCCCTCCCCTGGTGCTCCCATCGCCCCTCCCCTGGTGCTTCCATCATCCCTCCCCTGGTGCTCCCATCGCCCCTCCCCTGGTGCTCTCATCATCCCTCCCCTGGTGCTCCCATCGTCCCTCCCCTGGTGCTCCCATCATCCCTCCCCTGGTGCTCCCATCTTCCTTCCCCTGGTGCTCCCATCGTCCCTCCCCTGGTGCTCCCATCGTCCCTCCCCTGGTGCTCCCATCATCCCTCCGCTAGTGCTCCCATCACCCCTCCCCTGGTGCTTCCATCTTCCTTCCCCTGGTGCTCTCATCGTCCCTCCCCTGGTGCTCCCATCATCCCTCCCCTGGTGCTCCCATCGTCCTTCCCCTGGTGCTCCCATCGTCCTTCCCCTGGTGCTCCCATCATCCCTCCCCTGGGGCTCCCATCATCCTTCCCCTGGTGCTCCCATCGTCCCTCCCCTGGTGCTCCCATTGTCCCTCCCCTGGTGCTCCCATCATCCCTCCCCCAGTGCTCCCATCATCCCTCCCCTGGCGCTCCCATTGTCCTTCCCCTGGTGCTCTCATCCTTCCCCTGGTTCTCCCATTTTCCCTCCCCTGGTTTTCCCATCTTCCTTCCCCTGGTGCTCCCATGGTCCTTCCCCTGGTTCTCCCATCTTCCTTCCCCTGGTGCTCCCATTGTCCTTCCCCCGGTGCTCCCATCCTGTGCCCTTGGAAGGCCTCTCTCTCCTTTGCATCCCGGGGACTATCTACTTGGGAAGAAGCTGCCATTTGCCTGCGGTTGACTTAGGTTTGGTCGGTCTGTTGCGCAGAAAGTCATTGTGTTGCTTCAAGGCCTCCTGAGGTTAAAGAGAAGTGCATACATTTCAGAGGACATCTCTCCCGTCGTTCCCAGGCTCAGAGTGAGAGCTGGTGAGCAAAGCAGAGAGGTTTCTCAGGTTCTGCCTGGATTACGTGGAAATAAGAAATGAGGTCATAATGAGGACCTCACGGGCCCAGGCGGCAGGGCTGGCTGAGGCGCTGAGTTCTCTGAAGGGTCCGGAGGCAGGCGATCCCCAGGGACCGTGCACCTGAGAGAGGAGTGGCTTCTAGGGGGCAAGGGTCCTGACTCACCCAGGTGGTCAGCACCAGCCCACAAAGTGGCATCACGCAGCTGAGACCTTTTCCTCAGCCCCCATTTCCAGTTCCTTTGCTTTGAGAGGTAAAAAAAGAAAAAGAAAGAAAGAAACCCAAAGCATTGTTTAAAATGCATAGACACAATGGGGAGAAAAGGAGACATATATATTACTATTTGTAATACTTAAAGCAAGAAAATTTGAAAAAACTGTGGTACATGTACACAATGGAATACTACGCTGTGGTAAAAAAAGAGTTCTTATCATTTGCAACAGCATGGATGGAGATGGAGAGCATTCTGCTAAGTGAAATAAGCCAGTCGAAGAAAGATAAATATCACATGATCTCACTCATTTATGGAATATAATGAACAACATAAACTGATGAACAAAAACAGATCCAGAGACAGAGAAGCATCGATCGGATGGTCAAACCTCAGAGGGAAGGTAGGGGAGGGCTGGGGGAAGAGGGAGAGATCAACCAAAGGACTTGTATGCAGGCATATAGGCCTAACCAATGGACACAGACACCAGGGGGGTGAGGGCGTGAGTGGGGTGGATGGGGGGTAACATGGGGATAAGGACACATATGTAATAACTTAATCAATAAAAAAATTTAAAAATTAAATGCATAGACAATGATTTGGGAAACACCCGACGATTTCAGAAAGAAATCAAGCATATAGCTTTCTAAGAGCCTAATCTAGTGGATCCGCTTTTTGTCAAGAATATTTCACCAACTCTGCTAAGTGTTGTTATCATAAAAAGCACAGAACCCACCAATAACTACCATGAGATGGAATCGGATAAGAGAAGCACACGCAGGCAGGTATTGGGGGCTGTTTATATTTCCATTAACCAGTAGAGATGTGATAGGAATGGGGCGTTCCTCTGTGCCAAGTAATTCGGCGAAGGTCTTAATTAATTTCAAATAAAAACCTCACAGTTCAGGCCTAATTATATCACTTTCCGTCTCAAGCACAGTAATGATTAGCTCCTTTCTTAATGAATATTTTCAAGGCCGCCGCACTAATTACCCGCAGATCTTTAAGGTGCTGTTTCAGACTATACGTCCGGAGAGACAATGCGGCCGCGGCGGGCGCCCAGGCTGCCTGCCAGCGCGTCTCCCTCGGCCGACCTGGCCCTGCACCAGGAGGACGGGAGGGACAGCTGACACTTGGAAAACAAAACCTCAGATGCCACCAAGGTTTTAACTAATAGCTGCTCGGAGCAGAAACAGGCTCTCGATTTTAATATTCAGTGTACCATGTCCGGGTAGTGTTCTATCCTTAATACTCTGCTTTTTATAATGAGCTTCACCCCAACGCATAGGTCTTTACAAACTAATGAACCGTATAGCATTTTTTAAAATATATTGTATTGATTTTTTTTGCAGAGAGGAAGGGAGAGGGATAGAGAGTTAGAAACATCGATGAGAGAGAAACATCCATCAGCTGCCTCCTGCACACCCACTACTGGGGATGTGCCCGCAACCCAGGTACATGCCCCTGACTGGAATCGAACCTGGGACACTTCAGTCCGAAAGCCGACGCTCCATCCACTGAGCCAAACCGGTCAGGGCCGTATAGCATTTTTAATACAGCAATGAGACTCGTTCTGTTAATATCTAGCCATTGTGATTGTTCACACAGACACCTAATGGCACAGGTGGTGGTCATTTAAGGCAGGTGGTGAACATGTGGGTCTACTGTACTTCCTACTTTGGGTTTTGTTTGGAAAGTCTCCTATAAAGTGTTGTGTGTGTGTTTTTTTTTAACAAAAATACACAAACGTAAGAGCTCATGTTTCCATACTGATGGAGCTATTAAAGAGATCGAATTAATTTTAAGTTCAATAAATCGTGAAAAGACCTAATTCATGCCATAGCTGAGCCTATACCGCTGAAGTTCTTATTCTGAAAATGCTGGTGACAGAGGTATCGAAGTGCAAGCCCAGAATAGCGTTGTTCATGTTAAAATAGAGCTCAGACACGTGTCATAATTTTTGAAAAACTGAAAGCTCTGATTCAGTGCCAGTCTGTTTTGGATAAGTCCTGATGCTAAAGAATATTGAACCCTAATGAGCGAGAGAAAAACCCTTCTGGCCACACTGTGTGCTGCACGAACAGCTGCTGGCGGACATGCTGTGGCTCCTGCTGCTGCTCTCCGCGGGGGAGGGGCTGAGCTGTGAAAGCACGTGGGCCCCATCTGAGCGGAGTGGTGGGACGGCGCCTGGCCCTTTACAGTCCGCCCTGGGCCTGCTCGGAGGGGTTGGAGCCCTAACGTCTTCTCCCTGTGCCGATGTCAAAATTATAGCTAGGCCCCCAAACGTAAGGCAGCAAACGTTGTCCCTCCCCCCCAACCCCCCACCCCCAGCAAACTGTACATCAGACAACGATCAGAACGGATTAATTTGGGGAACAGTCAGTAGAGCTGTCAGTGGATAATGAGATGAGCAGGAGGCAGAGACAAACCGAAAGGCCAACATGACACTCCACCGACGTACAGTAGCCATTGCTGATGGCAAGTGTGTCCAAGTCCAGAGGAATCTTTTAAAGGCCAAGCACACGAAGGCCGTGATGGTATCCTGGGGTGTCCTCTGTGTCCCCACTGCGGCTGGTGGACGTGGAGCTCTTGGGGTGCCACAGGAATAAGGGTTTCGGAGGCCCCCACGGGAGGGTGAGGCATGGTGGGAAGTTTCTCCCTGAGCTCCCAGCTGCCCGGAGCTGGATGGGGAAGACGCAGGCGTGTCTGCAGCGATGCTCAGACACCCAACAAGCATTTCCCACGTGCCCACCAGGATGCGGCCCGATGCCTGCCGCCTCGGCCCAACCCCATGCCCTGCTCTCAGGAAGCAGGGCCCTGATCGAAGATCCAAAACAGGTGCTGGAATAAAGAGCAGCCAGAGGTGCACCAAGGAAAATGCCAGGTTGCTGTCCGGTGATCAGGGTGCGTGAGGGCAGGGAGTGACCACTGTGATTTGTGTGTCCGGTGAAGGCAGCGGTTCTGAACCTGTGGGTCGCGACCCCTTTGGCGGTCAAATGACTCTTTCACAGGGGTCGCCTAAGACCATCCTGCATATCAGATATTTACATGACGATTCATAACAGTAGCAACATTACAGTTATGAAGTAACAATGAAAATAATTTTATGGTTGGGTCACAACATGAGGAACTGTATTTAAAGGGCCAGAAGGTTGAGAGCCACTGGGTTAAGGCCTACCACCCAGGGAAGGTAGGGTGGGGGTTCAAGTAAAAGGGAGAAATGAGAGGAAAGAAAACACGAGAAAACATCACTTGGAGGAAGTCCTGAGAGACAGGCAGAGGTCGGAATGCGCATGGCTTTTCTAAAGAACTAGAATGTGTAGAGTTTGCCTTTTAACAAACCTGCACCGCCGTTGCTAACGGGAGGCCAGCCTTTAGCTCTCGCCCGGCATCATCCACCATAAAGGTTGTCTGAGAAGGTTCACAACAAAACCCATTTTATTGTTTGGCTGCTCTTTCCATCTTATCCTCAGAGGAAAGATTCCCTCTCCATGCATCCGGGTCCCGAATGCAAGGCTGACGTCTCTCCCTGCAGCTCAGCGTGTCTGCGGGATGGAAAGAGCAGCCGCCCGCGTGGCTTGAATAAGCAGGGACTTCTCCTTCTCGCAGGGCCAGAGGTGGAGGCCTTCGGCCCAGAGGCCCAGCCCCACCAGGACCAGGCAGTCTCCGATTCCCAGGCTAGTCACCTCCTTTCACAAGTTTGCCCAGGAACCTGCAGGATTAGCGCTGCAAGATCGCAGAACGGAGGAATATGGGGAACCAGGCCCAGACCTCAGATTAACAGCTTCCCAACTGGTTGACTATAAACCAAGGTCAGGGGTTTGGCTCCTTCTTGTAACGCCGTTTGGGACAATGAGGGTTCGGAATTGCCAAGACCAAGTATTTAAAGTCTGAAGGACCAAAGAGGCTCCGGACGGGTTTTATGCTTTGCATTTCCAAGTGCGCTCTGTGTTGGCAGGGCCCGCCAGGGCCGCGTTATTGATGGGAGATCTGCGGAGAAGCAGACATGTTGCCAAGAAAGGGAAAATGAATCATTGTCCCTAATACGATGAGGATCTTAGGAAACAGTCTACACAGCTCGTGAGTGAACCTAGCAATTAATCTTGACATGTTTTGCAGAAGGTTTGGTTGCTTAACATTGCTCCCCAGTCGTTTTTTCTGAGTTGGCTGCAGGCAGGAAGGTAAGAAGGCTGGCGTGCAGGAAACGGGGCTTTCCGTCCCTCCCAGGCCCATGGTGCCCGTTGTGTATTGAAATATGAGGTGCCTCGTGAGAGGAGATTAGACAAAGGCGTTCACCAACGTGCCCTCGGCCCCAACTCGCTCCAGGAAGCGATGAAGTGGCGCCATTGGAGACAGGAGTCACGACCAATTTATTGCTCCATTCTGGATGCTGCATATGCATGCAAAGTTTTATTTATAAAGATAATTTATGTGGCAGTTGGGGTATGTGGTAATCACCAAGACACAGTGTCTAAAGCTACGCAGTGTCACGCTCGCATGTAGCCAGGAATTCTCTTTACCGGTCTGCATCCGAGAGCTTCCCAGGAAATTCGGGCCAATCAGAAGCTTCCCCTGCATCTCTCCTTTGAGGAAGAGAAAATGGAAACCTGATCATTTAAACATTCACCGTCACCGTCTCCATTTGGGTCTATGTTTTGCTAAAAAATAAATCACAGAAATCTTATATCAATAACACAGGATGGCTGCCTTGCGTTCCTTTCATGTTAAGCTTGTAACTTATCGTAAGATCTTGATGTTTTTATTTAACATCAAGGAAGAAAGGAAGGGTAGAGTCTTGAGCTATCGTCAGTTCCAAGGAAGGTGCGGTCAGGCATCCTCAACTCCAGCTCACACACTAGAGGGGTCCCCATCTCACAGGCTGGCCCCTCTTGAGCTCCCTTGCTGGGTGAGCCGTTGGCTAGGAAGCGTGACAGGATCATGTGGTGCATGGCCTCCAAGCAAACAGTGGGGGGACACCATGGGGTGAGAGCACACGCTGTCTGCTACAGCCAAACACAGGAGCAGCACAGTTTCAGGGCACCCACAGCCCAGCACTTTTAACCATAGATATTTACCCAATTTAACAGCTTCCTCCCTATTCTTCTCCAATACTTTATTGTAACCTCTGTTGTAGAACTGACCAACTTATGTTATTGACAATTATTATTAACTAGAGGCCCAGTGCATGGAATTTGTGCACAGGTTGGATTCCTAGGCCTGGCCACCAATCAGGGCCAATTTGTGGGGTGACTGGTGGGGCAATCAGGGGGCCCCCACTGGCACCTGCCTTGGCTGGCCTAGCACCACCCCCTCACTGGCCCCGCCCCCACCGCCGCTGCCAGTCACCTCCCTCTGTGGGGCAACCAGCTCCCACCTGCCTTGGCTGGCCTGGGGCCTGTGGACTGGGGGCAACTCCTGTGTTGAGCGTGTGCCTCCTGGTGGTCAGTGCACGTCACAGCAACAGGTTGTTCTGCTGGTCGTTCTGCTGTTCGGTTGATTTGCATATTAGGCTTTTATTATATAGATGTAGTTCCATTTCATAAGTGTGAAGCTCTCAAAACCATCACTTTATATCTTTTATCCTCTAACTGAATCAGCCAGTAGTTCTGAATATGTACACACAAGGAATTATACATGAGTATTCATAGAATCTACTCATATTAGTCAAAAACTGGAAATATGTCCAACAACAAGTGAATGAACAAACACGGTGGTATATCCATACAGTGCAATACTATTTAGCAAAAAAAATAAATAAATAAACTATTGATACACGTAACATCATGGATGAAGCACAAAAATCTAAGCTGAGTAATGGAAACAGGACTTAAAAGATGGTGTAGTGTAGGATTCTATTGGTGTGGACATTTAGAAAAGGCAAGCCAATCTATAGAGACAGAAAGCAGGCCAGTGGCTGAGACAAAGAGGCTGGAGGCAACTTTTAGGAATGAGGATGTTCTACCTTGAAGTGACATGGGCAGATATGTTCTTCAAAACTCACTGAACCATTCTAAACAGGGTAGAAACATATTCTATCTTTATATTTGGTCATATATAGAGCAGTAAGTGGTCATGCAGAGTGTTTCTAGCACAGGTGATATGACTAAAAGTAATTTTATTTTTAAACAGGTACATTTTATTGAGTATAGACTATATCTCAAAAGGTTGATATTTTAAAAGTCCACTCGAATTTTATAAAGTAACGTTTTTCCAACGTTTGCTCTTTTGTAAATATGAAAAATTCAAGAGATTCATTGTTCAAAATGTGGCAGGTAGCCCTGGCTGGTGTGGCTCAGTTGGTTGAGTGTCATCTCATGCCCCAAAAGGTCGCTGGGCTGATTCCCGGTCATAGCACATAGCCAGTTGCAACCGATCAATGTTTCTCTCTCACATCAATGTTTCTCCCACTCTCCCTCTCCCTCCCTCTCTTAAAAAAAAATATATATGTCAGATAAACAGGGTAGAAACATATTCTATCTTTATATTTGGTCATATATAGAGCAGTAAGTGGTCATGCAGAGTGTTTCTAGCACAGGTGATATGACTAAAAGTAATTTTATTTTTAAAACCATCAAAATTCACCTTTTAAATATCAAGAAAAGTAAGGGAATGCCACAGAACTCCCTGATGTGAAACAGGTGGGTAAAATTCACAACTATATATTTCTAAAATCCTAATATGTGAAACACATAAGTTATTCTGTCTATTCATAAACTCAGAGGCTCAGACTTTTATTTCAGCCACTAAAAGGGGAACAGTAAGAGGGACCTCCTTCCCAGAAGAGAGGGAGAACAAGAGGATTCTGACGGGGGTGCCCAGCTTTGGAGACGTTCTTGCGAGCACACCGTTAGCAGTCAGTGCTCTGATGGGAGGTACAGTTGTTTGCACAGAGAGGAACATGCAGGGGCAACAGCGTTGGTGGCAACTTTCCCCACAATCAGCATCGTGGACAGGGTGTGCTGGATGTGGCACAGGTGGTCGGTGACATGGACAAGGGTTGGTTTCAGCAGAGCAGTGCGACGAACACTGTGAGGCAGTGGTTCTCAACCTTCCGGCCCTTTAAATACAGTTCCTCATGTTGTGACCCAACCATACAATTATTTTCGTTGCTACTTCATAACTGTAATGGTGCTACTGTTATGAATCGTCACGTAAATATCTGATATGCAGGATGGTCTTAGGCAACCCCTGTGAAAGGGTCGTTCGACCGCCACAGGGGTCGCGACCCACAGGTTGAGAACCGCTGCTGTGAGGGGTGAATGAGAAGTGAGTAGGTGAAGACATGTAGACAGTCCTTCTGCAAAGCTTACTCGGACCAGGAGAGAGACTTAGCATGTTTTAAGATGGGACACATCACAGCGTGATAGAGCACTAGTGCTTACATCGCAGAAGGAAGTGAGAGAAAACGGGGCAAGGAAAACTGTGTCCTCAGAGGACCCTGAGGAGGAGGCTGGAGATGGCATCGGCTCTTTGGAGAGAAGAGATCACCCTCCATCAGGTCGGAAGCGCGGAGGGAGAACAGGAGTCCTGGCAGGAACACGTGGGCGGTCCGGAGGAAGGAAGACTGGGAATGGGTGTCCAGGGATTTGGTTTTCTATACTCTCCACCCAGTTCTCCCAAGAAGTTTCGCAGTGAATAACCCACCTGACTGGAAGGTTAGCTGTTAACCCACCTCCAACAGAGCTCCATGCTCCTCGGGCCATTCCCCAAGCGTGGTCTCTGAGGACAAAGGAATGATGATTTTTCTAGAAAATGGAACACGTGGATCAGAACCAACAGGCTGAAGAAGACATGGAGTTTTCCGAGAGAAAAGGATGGACCTAACAGAACGCTCCTTCCTCCCTCTGCAGCAGGGGCTGGGGGCTCCCGGCGCACAAACGTGTATTCTCATTATCGCATCATCTGTCAACGGAAAGAGGCACACGTTTCATTCTGACTCAGCTAAGTCCACTTTGATGACACAATACGGCAAATGTCTGCAATGTCAGGAGCACGGATGAGAGGCCGTGGCAAAGCCGCCTGTCTCCTTTCAGGCGTGCTCCCATCAGGAGCTAAACCAGCCTGTCCTCACAGAGGCTTCTCCGCAGCCGCTGCTGTGTAGTCAGCAGGGCCTCCCCTCAGAGCCTAGGGACCGGGAGCCAAGCAGTAGGTCTTAATCTGGGCAAATGATGGCGTCACCAGAGGATAAAACTAAAATGGAGTGTTTTTTCCCTAATCCTCACCTGAGGGTATGATATGCTTTTTTATTGACTTTATTGAGAGAGAGAGAGAGAGAGAAACACTGATGTGAGAGAGAAACACCCATCAGTTGCCCCCGTATGCACCCCAACCAGGACTGAAACCACAACCTGTTGATATGTTTAAAATTCAGCACCTTTGCCTCATGCTGTAGATTTGAAAGGGAGCTTTATATTCCAAAGGCAAACAGATTTAAAGACTGTTTTCCATATGTAGTATATTAATTAGATTTTTTGCGTATTTTAGCATTTATGCCACATGAAGTAAAAACTGTAATTTCCTTACTATTTTATTGTTCTTCCCACTTCCTGTGAAAGGTGCTAAAAAGGAAACCAGAAATAAGCCCTGTGCTCCGACTGGGAGCCGAGCTGGAAGCCTTGTGGTGTGAGGGACGGTATCCAACCAGCTGGGCCACGCGGCCAGGGCTGGAGTGGGCTCTGAGATCATCTCATTCCACTTTTTTTCTCCAAAAATACTTCTGTGTTTCCCAGTGAGACGTCCTGTAAACAGACAGGCACTGTGCGCCGAGCCTGATGCGAGACTCCCACACACACACCTTGGCAGCCCCGTGCACCCCAAGGACGGGAGCTCCATGGGGACAGACGCGGGGAGGGTAGATCTGGTTAGTGACCGAGGGCCCTGGATTCACATCAGATGGTGACCCTCCCCCCCCACCCCCCATTCTCAGGCTCCAGACCTGCCGTGGAGTCCAGTCAGCTTGGGAGGCGCCCACTATGTGTATTGGCCTGAGGACATTGACCGGGAGGAAGCTGTGCTGTCTGGGGTCTGGCTCGGAGCCCATTGGGGAGGGGGGGTCCTGCTGTGCTCCCTGCCATATGCCTCCTCCTGTGGGGACCTGGACCAGCTAGGCTGCTGTGGCCACACGCCACCAGCACACGCCACCAGCACATGCCACCAGCACACGCCACCAGCACACACCACCAGCACATGCCACCAGCACATGCCACCAGCACACGCCACCAGCACAGGCTCGGGGGCGCAGTGACAGGAGCGGGGTGTTGTTGCTCTTTTGTTTTTGTTTTCTTGCACCTTTCATAGGAAGTGAAAAGAACAATAAAATAGTAAAATAAAATAACAGTTTTTATTTTATGTGGCATATATGCTAAAATATCTAAAGCTTTAAATAATACACCACTTATGGAAAATGGTCTTTAAATCTGCTCGCCTTCAGGATTTAAATCTCCCTTTAAAATCTATAGCATGAGGCAAAGGTGCTGAATTTTAAAAATGTCAACAAAAGGTCGCTGAAGGCACGGATCCTGCTGTGTGAGCCTTCCCAGAACAGACCTCACACAGGAGCGCAGCATTTTCTAAGATGAATGTAGATTTTGCTATATTATGTGGCTGTGTGGTCCACAGCATCTCACCTCTCCCTCTTTCTCTCTCTCTCTCTCCCTCTCTCTCCCTCTCTCTCTCCCTCTCTCTCCCTCTCTCTCCCTCTCTCTCTCTCTCCCTCTCTCCTCTCTCTCTCTCTCACACACACACACACTCAATAATGTTTGCATAATATTTGCCTTCAATCTGACCGTGGTTTGTTTGCTGGGCTGCTCCCGAGCAACCAGGGCCTGTCATCATGATGTGCGTCCCATCGTCTCCCCAAGCACCTTACCTCTGCCCCGCACTGCTGCCCCTCTTCAGCAATCCGTCACCGCGAATAGAGTATATCTAATAGCACCTGCCATCACCCATCATCATCGTAATTATAAATATATAGTAACAGCAATCGTATAGTCCTAAGGGAAAGTCTGCATAACCATATAAGATGCCGCAAAAAGAAAGGAGATATTAAAACACACACAGGCCTGATTGCATCGTTTGTACAACGTGGTTACATGCAGAGGAGAGACGGCGCCCGCACTGCCTGAATAACGGTCCGAATTTCCTCTTGTCTCCGCCACACCGACTTGGCTCAAGATGTTGACTCCACATTGGCTGGAGGTACATGTCCCGGTGGTGCCCAGGGATTGCGGTCCGGCAGGTAAGAGCGCAGCTGCCTCAGAACGCCTCCCTCTACCACCTCACATCCAATAGGAAGCTCTGACTTTAACACAACACAGGATCCTCCTGGACGGTTGCAATGTATGATCGATAGTCCTTGGAGGCATCACCTTTACTGCAGTAATTGGCAGAAATTAATGTGCAAATAGGAAGATGACTTTCAAGCAGCTGATGTTGAGGAATGTTCTTCCTAAAAAGTGAAGAAAAAGATCTGAACACACTTCTGCTCTAGTTGGAACTCGTAAATAAAAACACAATTGGAGAATTGAAGATGGCGGCATAGGTAAACACCGGAGATTGCCGCCGTAAACAACCACTTCAAAAATACAACTAAAAGTCTGAACGGACATCAACCAGAACCACAGGAAGGCTGGCTGAGGAGAGACTCTTCAACTAGAAGCAAAAACAACAGCATTCCGACGCTCAGAGGAGGCGTAGTGTGGAAAATTTAAAGGTACGGCGGTGCAGTGGTGAGGGTGCGCGCGCAAAGCGGGCTGGCGGCTGAGGGCGCGGTTGTCGTTTTCAATCAGGAGTGAGTCTCAGACTCTGGGCTACAGATCCGGGCGAGTCTCTAGGGACCCAGACTCAAACGGGAGAAGCGGGACTGTCTGGCTACGGCCCCTCCGAGGTTTGCAGCGGTTGTGGGGACAGAGAGGCAGAGCCCCTGGGGACGGACTGAGAGCGGCCATAGCGGCTCCCTCCCCCCGCCCTGTTGAGCCCGCCCCGCCCAGGCCCTGCGCACAGCCATTTGCCAATTGCCTCAGGCAAAGGCTGGATTAGCGCCTCCCCAGAAGACAGACGTTTTCCGCTCAGCTGATTCCTACAGCCAGTCGGCCTGGTGGTCAAATCCCTCTAGTGTTAACTACAACAATTAAGGCTTGGCTAGAACAAGACTGCGCACAGAGACCACAAGGGGGTGCACCAAGAAAGCATAAAAGATGCGGAGACAAAAAAACATGACAGAAATGGAGGATATGGAGCTAAGAATCGCAATTTTGAGGGCTTGCCATAAATTTGTGCAGAGCCTCATGAAAACTAATGAGACCCTCGATGCTACGATAAAGAAATTAGAAAGTAAGCATACACGGACTGAAATAAAGAATATTATACCCAATAGCAGACCAGAGGAGCTCAAGAATCAAACCAAAGATTCGACAAAAAACACCCAATTGGAAAAGCAAAATGAAAAAAGAATCCTAAAGTGTGAATATAGTGTAAGGAGCCTCTGGGACAGCTTTAAGCGGACTAATATCAGAATTATTGGAGTGCCAGAAGATGAGAGACAGCAAGATATTGAAAACCTATTTCAAGAAATAATGGCAGAAAACTTCCCCCACCTGGAGAAAGAAATGGACTTACAGGTTCAAGAAGCGCAGAGAACCCCAAACAAAAGGAATCCAAAGAGGACCACACCAAGACACATCATCATTAAAATGCCAAGAGCAAAAGACAAAGAGAAAATCTTAAAAGCAGCAAGAGAAAGAGGCTCAATTACCTACAAGGGAATACCCATACGACTGTCAGCTGATTTCTCAACAGAAACTTTGCAGGCCAGAAGGGAATGGCAAGAAATATTCAGAGTGCTGAATACCAAGAACCTACAACCAAGATTACTTTATCCAGCAAAGCTATCATTCAGAATTGAAGGTCAGATAAAGAGCTTCACAGATAAGGAAAAGCTAAAGGAATTCATCACCACCAAACCAGTATTATATGAAATGCTGAAAGGTATCCTTTAAGAAGAGGAAGAAGAAGAAAAAGGTAAAGATACAAATTATGAACAACAAATATGCATCTATCAACAAATGAATCTAAGAATCAAGTGAATAAATAACCTGATGTACAGAATGAACTGGTGATTATAATAGAATCAGGGACATAGAAAGGGAATGGACTGACTATTCTTGGGGGGGAAAGGGGTGTGGGAGATGTGGGAAGTGACTGGACAAAAATCACGCACCTATGGATGAACACAGTGGGTGGGGAGTGAGGGTGGAGGGTGGGGTGGGAGCTGGAAGGAGGGGAGTTATGGGGGGGAAAAAGAGGAACAAATGTAATAATCTGAACAATAAAGATTAAAAAAAATAAAAAAAAACACAATTGCCTCGGCCTTATCCTGTGTCTATGTCAGCCACCCAGGTGCACACCGCATACTGACCTGGCTGTGGGACTGAACACAATTGCTCTGCAGTGTAAATGAGCGACGCCCGTCACAGATAGAAACACCAAGGTGAACGCTGAGAAAAAGGCATTTTCACAAGCAGCGCTCCTGTGTTCCTGCTGTCTTTCTCCATTCTGAAAAACCGGGGCACATCATTTTTTTTTTAAATTACTAGATTCTAGTTTGTTTTCTTACAAAGGCTACTATAAATTTATGAATTTTTTTTCTTGACATCGGTTAAAGACGTGTGTATTACTAATTCAAATACAGGAGGGTGTGTGGCCTCATCGTCACTAAGCTGTTGCCAAGTCTTACCCAGATGAGGCCCGAAGGCCGTCTGCCGGGGAAGTCTCTCTGGCTTGGGGAGTCTCTCTGGCTTGGGGAGTCTCTCTGGCTTGGGGAGTCTCTCTGGCTTGGGGAGTCTCTCTCTGGCTTGGGGAGTCTCTCTCTGGCTTGGGGAGTCTCTCTGGCTTTCTGTTCTGTCCAGGTTGTCAACTGACTGGGTGAGGCCCACCAGCATCCTGGAAGGCAATCTGCTTTACGCGAGGTCCACTCATTTACATGTTAGTCTCATCCAAAAACAGCCTCACAGAAGTGCTGTTTACTCTTCCATCTAGGAATATGAGTGAATGAGTACAAGGAAGGATTCAAAAAAACAATATTCATCTGGATGAGAGACTGAAAATGGCCTAAAGGTTTTGTTCAACTAATACGGAGGTGGTTAAGTAAATTATAAATATGGCTCGTTCATATAAAGTCGTATTACCCCGGCCAGGTGGCTCAGTGGTTGAGTGTCGACCTTTGACCTAGGAGGCTGCTGTTCAATTCCCGGCCAAGGCACATACCCGGGTTTCAGGCTGGATCCCCAAGTGTGGGGCATGCAGGAGGCAGCTAATCAATGGTTCTCTCTCATCATTGATGTTTCTATCTCTCTCCCTCTCCCTTCCTCTCCGAAATCAGTGAAAATATATATGTTTTAAAAAGTCATATTAGTAACATATTCAGTCCTATAAAGTACATGTGTTATCATGAAAACATGATCATAATATAATGCTAAAGGAAAAGGAACATGCTGTGTTTTATATATTGCACACTGTAATCAATAATAGGGTATACTTTTAAAACCTATATTCATAAGTTAAAATTTAGATAAAAATGACATAAACATGTGAAAATCTTACCTGGGATGATTATGGGTGATTCTCAGTTCTTCCTTTTTGCTTTTTAAATGTTTCATTTTCTGTGTTGTTATTTTTTTTACCTTTACCACATATTGCTTTAGCACTAGGATAATTGAAACAAACGTGTATCGGTTTTATTGAACCTGAATGTAAACAATGTCATTTGCTAGAAAATGTAAAAGGTGTGTCTTCATGTTACATTTATAAGATTTTGTTTCTCACACTTTCCCACAGAATGCTGCCTGAGCCTCTCCAACCTGCCTATCATCCTGCCCATTTTAAGGATGAGGAAACTAAGTTACTTAAACAAAGCCATCCCACCGATAGGTGACACGGCCGTGTCTTAAATGCAGCTCTTCTGAGTTCAAGGCCATGGCCCTTTCCACTGCGCCACGCTCTGCCTCCCATTTAATCCCCACGTGGCGGTGAGAGAAGCCAACCGCGCATTAAACTACGGTATCGTTAGCATTTCTATTCCAGATGCTTCTAGGGGCGAGCCGGCATATCATTATTTTTCATTTCATCGAGTTCTTTTTTTTTTTAATGACAAATTTTGACTGCAAACTCTTTTCAGAGTAGAGAGTTCAAATTAAAATGTCAGTTTTGATTCGGGGAAGATGCTTTGCTTTCAAAATATTTAAGGAAAATATTTTCATTAAAACCAAGATGATTGGATGTTAGAGGATAGAAATGTCACTGTAAGTTCCGCCGTGCAGTAAAAAGATGTCAGGCCATATCAGACAAATCCTGACACTTCCCAAGGCAGGTAAACATGAGCCTCCTTTAAAAACATACCTGTGTGTATGCGTATTTCCATAAGTAACTTAAAATGCATGCAAGATGCTCACGATCCTTGTATTGTAGTTTGTCCATATCTAGGACAGACAACCCAATCCGTGGATAAGCAGTCTCCAACCATCATTGACAGTGATCAGTTGCCTGAGGTTCTGTATAGCATCTAATGGACCCGTATCCATTCTGCACACTCATATCACGCTCGCTGATGAGTTGCTGTGCATTTTGCTACTAGTAAGCCTCATTTCTTACCGTCGACATGTGCGAACTGCTCTGTAGTCCTTTTCCTTTACAAGAAATCAGTGTAGACTTCTGAGGTCCACTTTAGGTTGACGGTCTCCAGACAAACAAATGAGATGTAATTTCTATACAACTGTCATTACTCAGAAAAACCTCACAATTTAGGATACTGCCACCAACCTGCCCCCCAGATGGCTGACCACTTCACAGATTATCTTATCAGAGGCAGATCGCCTGGGCCACTTTAATTTGACTTTAGTTCACCCGTCGTTGGGTACGAATCTCTTCAACCACGGTGCACAGATCATCACCGCGGGCAGAAGCAGGATTCGAGCCCCACGTGCCTGATTCTTTCTCGAGACCTTTGCTTCCGTAGAACTCTGGTGTATGGAGAGTAAAACCGCAAACACTGGGGAGGGGGTGGGAAGAGGAGGGTGGGTTAGAGGATGAGAAACAAGACCAACCAGCGGAGGCTTTGGTGTTAGACGAATCCCGGCTCACATCTCACTACTCTCCCAGTCCTGACCTCTCTGACCTCCAGCTCCCTTCTCTATGATACCGTGGGCCACCAGGGCTGCTGCTGTAAGGTGATGCCCATGAGGGCCGTGGCTGGATACATGGAAGATGCTGGTAAAAACCGCCTGTGCAGTCCACTTTGGTCTTGTCATGAGCCAGGTGTCCCTGAAGATTTCTCATTCCCGGGCCGTCAGTGCCAGGAGCCAGTCCATCCTTGCTGCTTGACACAGTCGCTGCAGGGAAGAAACATCTGCACAGCATGTGTTTCAAGGGACCTGGCATATATAGCATACTGTTCTTAATGTGTTTGCTCCCCTTAGCACTATGTGTTTTGGCCAAGGTCACCTCTCCGAGAAAGGTTGTTTCCCCAGGTGGGGATTTTCCCCTGAAGTTAGGGAGGGGATAAAACCCCTTAACTAAGTGCCAGGCGGGTAGTTAATCACTTTAACTACGAACAATCACGCTTAAGCTACATAATCTTTTACTCCCTGGAATGGAGATAAGAAACGCCCTAACCTTTGGAATAGAAGTTGATAGGATTAAAATCAACTGGTATAAATACAGATGTAACAAGACAACAAAAAACAGAACCTAGAAACAGAACCTAGCAAGAGAACTTGGACAGAACCTAGACACAGAACCTAGAGTCAGGACTTGGCTGAAGATCCTACACAGAACCTAGAGACAGAACCTAGAGACAGAACCTGGATAGAACATGGCAAAAGATCCTGGACAGAACCTGACTACAGAACTTGGCTGAAGAACCTAGACACAGAACCTGGCTATAGAACCTGGCTGGAGAACCTGGACAGAACCTGGCTGGAGAATCTGGAGAACCTGGCTGGAGAACTTATCGAGAGAACATGGCAAGAGAACCTAATACCAGAACTTGGCTGGAGATCCTGGCTAGGCTGCTGATCAACTGAAGGCTGTCTCCGTGTCATTCCTTCTTCGCCGACTCCGTCCACACCTTTGGGGACCCCTGGACTTGCTGGGGCAGGACCCCAGCACGTCAGCTAATGCAGCTCAATGAACCGACTGATTTTCCACCCTTTTTAGATTCTGCTGAAAGCACATGGATGCCATTGAAATTGTGGTCATTCTCTGGGGAGAGTTCTTGTCAAATATTTTAAAGTGTCATATGTATATACTAGAGGCCTGGTGCACAACCTCGTGCACAGATGGGGTTCCTCAGCCTGGCTGGTGATCGGGGCTGATTGGGGCCGGCTGGCCAGGGGAAGGGACCACAGGAGGTTGGCTGTGGGAGCACACTGACCACCAGGGCGCAGCTTCTGCATTGAGCATCTGCCTCCTGGTGGTCAGTGCACGTCATAGCAACCGGTCGACCAGTCGTAACAGTCACTTAGGCTTTTATAAATATAGATAGGGTGCCCCCCCCCCCAAAAAAATGTCTACACACACTTTGAATAATTATAAAGGTAGTGCTTACTAAAATGCATTTCCTTTTCAAAATTGAGCTCTCAGCTGTTAAAGTGTGTACAGAGTTTTGGGGGGACCCCTGTATAAAAGAGTGGAATACTCAATATGCTGCAGACCTGCCTCCAGTCCCACTCCCACCAGCCCAGCTGCACTCAGCAGCCTCGCCTCACACCGTGGGCCATGTAAACAGAAGCCTCCCTCCACACAAACCCTGCCCAACGGGACACAGCCCGGGAAGGGTCCATGCTCCACCCCACGGAGCCTGCCTCCCCAGGGCCCCTGCAGCCTGCCCCGCGCCGCCCAGGGACAATGAGGGCCATTCTTCTCTTCCCAGAGCGGTCCTTCCCGGAGGCTCAGCCGGGCCAGATGGCAGTGTCCCGGGGGGCACTGGACATGTCACTCTTCCCTAATTTGATTGTTTTCATCTTAAACCGAGGGGTGTCTACCTCTTAGGATAGCTAAGTTAGAAGAAAATTCTTCTCTGGGATTCGTGTTGCGCCCATTCGGAAGGCACAGAAGAACCTGTTTGGAGTGGTCTGAGTTCACGGCTAAATTCTGAGGTGACCCAAACTCGTCTGCCTTTGAACTGGCATGAGGTTGAAGTCATACCTGATGGAGACAATAGTCAGAGGTGCCAAGAGAGACAGGACACGGGGAAGGCATTACCTTTTGGCTGAGCAATTAGAGCCACAGATATTATTCACGGAAGAATGTTGATAACGTCTATACTTTTTTGAGAAACACGTTACTCACCGATAGGAGCGATTTATAATTGGTATGTTTCTGGACACGATACTTAGTCCTCAGAACAACATGTTTGCTGGGACCTTCCTGGGCCTGGGCTGAAGAAGAAAGGACTAAAATGGCCTGTTTGTAATTTAGAGACAACTTGGTAACTACGCCGTCAGGCTGATGCGGATCCCACACTGAGGAGCACACACATTTTTCCTGGCAAACAGCGTGGGCTCTGCCTCCACGGCGGCCGGACGCCTCTTGGTCTCCGGGGCCTCTCTCGCACCCTGAGTTACAGGGATTCTTTGATCCCCCTTTATTCACGGAGGGCGGGGACTGAAGGCCTGCCTGTTCCGTGCAGTACATATACAATGTTCTCAAGACTTGATCATTGCTGGTTTCCTAAAAGATATGTTCGGAGGTTTCCACTTTTTTAAGAATACAGCTACTTTTCACACAAATGCAGAAAACACAAGACAGAATGACAACATTCAGGGGATGGTCTGGCGACAGAGACAGCGCTGGAAAGATTTTTATGTTGAAGTTTTCCTGCGAGCACTCTGCGTTCATGAGCTGACGCTGCGGACTCTGCTCCATCTATCTGTCCCTGAAGCCCCGCTGTCAGCATCTTTAACTAGTGAAGCATGTTTTACAGTTAGAATTAAGAACCCGAACCTGTCATTAGAGTTCTTACAAATCCTTGGAAGAAAGACTGTTCCCCAAAGAAAAGAAACAGACCATGTCTTCTTAAGCAGCGAGGTCCCCAACCGGAACAATGTGTAAGAAATGCACACGACACATTTTCCAAAATTCTTATTTTCTCACTCATCCAGCAGCGGTGGCTGAGGAGCACCCGCATGCTCCGAGTTATTAAGGAAATGAGAGGTCAGCCTCCCTCCCGGGAGAAGTCACCCTCTCCTGACGGGGACTGCGAGGTCACAGCAGTCCAGACGTGAGCCTCCCCGTGAGCGCACACGACGGGGAGAATGCGAGGTGAGGAAAAGGACACATGACCAGAGCGATGACCCTCATCAGCTCCATCAGCTCCATCAGCTGGCGCCCTCCCGCATTCCCACCGCAGAGCGCAGCAGGCCAGCCCTGTCACCTCTCGCAGGGCCAGCTTCTGTGGCATCGCCACAGAGCTTGACATTTCAGTTACAGGAACCCAGTCTGGGCCCTCGTCCTCCACGCGGGCTCTGCGTCCATCTCTGCAGCGAACAGAAAGGAGCCAGCCGGGCGGCCGTGGTCACTGTCAGGCCGGGGAGGGCTGGCCTTCCCGGCGGGGCCGCTGGTCCGGAGCACAGTCAGCCAGCTGAGGACAATAGCGGCTGCACCCAGAGCGGCTTTGGGTTGTTTCATTAACTTTTTGATATTTTGCCACCATTAAAAGGTGAAGAGTCGCCTGGCGTATAGCTCAGTGATTGAGGGTCAACCCAGGAACGAAGAGGTCGCAGGTTTGATTCCCGGTCAGGGCACAGGCCCGGGTTGCGGGCTCAAACCCCCATCCCCAGTGTGGGGCATGCAGGAGGCAGCCGATCAATGATTCTATTTCATCATTGATGTTTCTATCTCTCTATCCCTCCTCTCTCTCTAAAAATCAATAAAAACATCTTTAATCTATTTGTATAAAAGGTGAAGCATCTATGCCACAAGAAATGTGATGAAATAATAAGACATAAACAATAATATTAGAAGGGATACTGCATTGAGACTGTGCAATGATAGCCAATGAGAAACGCTTAAGGGACAACCCATGTACCAAAGCCACCTTCCCAAGATGTTTTTGATTCTGGAAGTGCACATGGGTAATACTGATTAGGGGACATTAAGTAAAATGAATAATATTATACACACACATTATAATCATAACGATGTAAGAATCTGCTGTGGCTAGTAACATGCAAAGAGAACTGGGTTCGGCAAGGGTGATATGCTTTTATTTATTTTATTTTTTAATCTTTATTGTTGAAAGTATTACATGGGTCCTCCTTTTCCCCCATGAACCTCTTCCAGCCTGCTCCTGTCCCCACCCCAAGCCCTCACCACCCCATTGTCTATGCCCATGGGTTATGCATCTATGCAGACAAGTTAATTGGTTGATCTCTTCCCACCCCACCTCCCCTGCCTTCCCTCTGAGGTTCAACAGTCTGTTCATGCTTCCATGACTCTGGGTCTATTTTTGATCATCAGTTTATTTGGTTCATTAGATTCCACATATGAGTGAGATCATGTGATACTTATCTTTCTCTGGCTGGCTTATTTCACTCAGCAGAATGTTCTCCAGTTCTATCCATGCTCTTGCGAATGGTAAGAGTTCTTTGTTTTTTATTGCCGCGTAGCATTCCATTATGTAGATGTACCGTATCCACTCATCTGCTGATGGGCACTTAGGCGGTTTCTAAGTCTTGGCTATTGTAAATTGCACTGCTAAGAACTGTCTTTTGGTTTCCTGCTAAACTCTCTTTAATGTTGCATATACTACTCAGTGAGAGGAAACCATGAAAGTATATGTTTGCCCGCATTCTCATGAAGAAAATAGTAACTACAGGAAGGAAAACAAATGTAAGAGCATGAAGCACCCTCCACTCACCTAAAACCAAGACAAACACGCAGACTCAGCACCCATCTCAACGGGGAACAAAGAAAAAGATGCAAAGAGCAAAGTATGTTCATTCAAGAGGATGATACGTTCCCCACACTCTTCTTCATAACAACAATCACACATACAGGGTTCATTAAAAAGTAGGCAGACATCAAACTAGTCCGACAAGCCTTTCTTCAGCACCTGGGGGCTGTGGTTCAGAGAAGCTAAGCAACATGGCCAAGATCAACCAGCAAGTGTTCCCCTCCAAGACTGCCTGAGTCCATGCCCTTAACCGCTAGGTTGCAGCTCCCCTCACCTCTCTCTCTCTCAGCATTTTAAGCAGGTTCCAGGAGTCGTTATTCTGAAATAGCCCTCTTCTGTGTTCCTCCCGGGACCCTGAGCCCCTGTAAAACAGGGCAGCTCTCACCTGCCTTTGGCAGGTCTGAAACTGACTCCTGCTTTCATTTACATTCAGAAGATAAGGAAATGAGTGCCCACTCTGCATGTGCTGGTGCTGGGGATGAAAGCTGAGGAAAACAGACACTCTGGGGGCTGCACACAAGTGGGGGACACACACATTCGAGCAGGCAAACGCGGCCTGTTATGAGAGCACAGAGCTGGAGACTGGGACCTGGGCTGTGTGACCCACAGGCGTCTGAGGTGAGCAATGGAAGGGTGAGTTGGGATTAGCCGGGTGAATGGTGCACAGCTAGGAAATAATCCCTACGGAGCGCCAAGGGGGGATAAAAAGAAGACAAAAACGAAACAAAACAGTGCATTTCCGAAACTGAAAGTAACCGGAGAGCTGGAAGGCAATAGCAGCCATAAACACCTGGTTGTACCTGGAACAGTCTCGCTCTTTGAAGACCTGGAGGCGTTGATGTTCAAGGAAAGATGTATTCACGGAATCAAAAGTGCAACACACAAGTTTCTAGGTTTTCTCTGATTGCATGTGAGCGATAAAAACTGCTTTGTGAAGACGTACATCTAAATTGTGCTGTTATGCAAATTACCAGTGCAGTTCATTTCAATGCGATTGTGTCTGTAATCACAAACTCTGTGAGACCTCAGGCACGTTATCTTGACCGGAGAATGCTTTCCTCTTCCGCAAAGTGGGATCCACGCATTCTCCGTGTTTGCAGATGAGAATGAGACGCAGTATCAGACAGTCACCTAAGCTGGTGCCCGGGGTGCAGATGGGAGCCATCCCATGGTAACTCTGGGAGAGTTTAAAAGCCAAATGCCAAAAACTCTCATGTTAGTGACAAGAAGAACGAAGAACCATTTTTCCCATCTGCCTCACACTTGGGTCCTAATCCTGACTGTTCAAATATAAGATTATTTTACTAACTAGAGGCCCAGCGCACGAAATCGTGCACAGGTAAGGTCCCTAGGCCTAGCCTGCAATCAGGGCCATCGTCGGCCCGCTCGCCAGTCCGTAGTCCCGCCCGGTTCCCCGTGGTTCTCTGTTGGCCGTCCAGCGATTGGAGCCTGCGGGCTGCGGGGAGGGACCGAGAGGTGGTCAACGCACCTCATAGCAACTGGTTGATCATTCATTCTGGTCGTTATGCCATTATGGTCGCTGGCCTTTTATTATATAGGATAGCAAAGTCCAACTGCGTTCGGGATTCAAAAGCTGTCTTGTCTTTCCCTTGCTTCATAGCTATTCATTCACACTAACTGATATAAGAATATGTACTACAGAATAAGGCCTCTAGGACAGTTAGGACATTACTAAACTTTTTTTTTTAATCCTCACCTGAGGATATTTGGTTTGGTTTTGTTTTTTGTTTTTAGGAAGAAAGAAAGAGGAAAACATTGATGTAGAGAGAAACATCGATGTGAGCTAGAAACATCAATCAGTTGCCTCCCGTGTGTTCCCCAACTGGGGATCCAACCCACAACTTGGGCATGTGCCCTGACCTGGAATAGAACCCACAAACTTTCTGTGTAAGGGATGATGCTCCAACCCGCTGAGCCACATTGGCCAGGGCAGGACGTTACTGAACTTAAGAGAGAGGTTCACAAAAGCTCTCGTTCACTGTGAGCCGCCCAGCTGGCTGTAGAGCTCATTAGCTCAATACCGAGAGGTCTGGGGACTCTTTCGAGTGCCCAACCATCATGAATTTATCCTGGCCTCTTTCCTTCTGAGATAGTTAATTACCGTATTGGTTTTGTGCCTATAAAACCAAGACCTTTATTTTACTTCACAACTTTCCAGACGATGCTGCTTATGTACTCTGACTAAGCAACAGGGAGGGGTTCAGGCTGCCATTCTGAGATAGTGGGTGGGAGGGAAGAAGATGATTCTCATTAACTCTCAAGTATAAAAATAAATGTATCATCATTCAATTTGAAAAAAAGAATCTCTTTTTCTCTCTCTAAAAGAAAATCCGTTTTCTAAAAACAAATGTAGTTTGGATTGCTGTGGCATTTTTTTTTCCATAAAGAGAAACAAGATTTTGTCTTTGAAAAAAAATACAACTAATATCAGGTGATATCAAATTAATCTAGGTAGAGGAGGCAAATTACATTTCCATATTAATATACTTTGTATATGCTACGCATTTTAGAAAGTGCATGGGGTGAACACAATTGATATTTCAGGAAAAAAATATCAAAGATTAGATTGGAAAACATTTTATATGCCAATTATGGATTCCACAAGAAATGGAATAACTGAAACTTTACAATTATGGAAGTGTCTTTATTGTATTGCTTTATATACTTTAACATTATCCCAAAATCAGAGCTCAGGGAGAAAAGAGATGGGGTCGCTGTCATTCTGGGGGGAAATAGCATTCAGACACCCCCGTGACTAAACATTTCTAAAGCGAAGTCTTGCAGCTGTCCTCACAGAAGGCTGCTGCTTTGTCTAGACCTACTTCTCCACACTGAACCTCATGCCTTTGCCAACTGTTTCCTTTCTTCTCCTTCACCTTGGCCCTCAAACCCCCTCCTTTCTCTATTCATTCCTACCTCTTCACCAAAGATGTTGTTTTATGCTCTCATATACGCCCCCAAAATCCTGGGTGGGGATGTCATCATTTTGAAGTACAAATCATCAGTCACATGGTGTGTTTGCGTGTGTTCCTGGGTTCAGTCTTTATTCCCCCCGCCTCCCCGAAGGGCTTACATTGTGGGCACACCTATCATTGTATACACCCGACCATTTCGCACAGAGCAAAGCAAAACGAAGAGAAACTATAAATTCTTGGTAGGAATCCATTTCAGAAGAGGCAGATTATGGCAGATATTATCCCCGATTCTCTTACTACGGACACACCTCAGTGGCACAAATAGCATAGCTCCGCCTCCCTAGGGTTGTCAGGCGGGCAGAGCATCAGCAGGCGATGGGTTGTAATGCAAAACATATGAGGACTTCTCCTCTTGCTACCTGAATGTCTGAGGCCTAACTGATTTTTTTTTCTTTACTTCATGTGGTTTTCAAACATGTTGCTTTTCTCCCCGCCCGCCCCCCCCAAATAAAAGCCTGTTGGGCTGACTTTTTAATAGTAGGGTAACAAAGAGCCTGAGGTATTGCCTTCTGGTGAAACATCACATAGTTGAGCCCAGTGTCAACAAAGCTAAACAAATTGCTAACCTCTCAAACAGTTTTACAACCGCTGGTAGGGGCTTTTCCTCTTAGATTTTTGTCTAGATTCTCATAATTACTAGGTAATTACCTCTCCCTACTCACTTTCTTTTGACAACTTAGTTGTAGCCTCTGGCATTTTAACATACTTGGTTTGTCTGCTAGATTGTATTCTTTTTTTTAAAAGTATTTATTGCTTAAAGTATTACATATAGTATTACATAAGTCTCCTTTTCCCCCATTGACCTCTCTCTGGCGACCCCCACCCCCCAAACATGCCCTCACCCCTCTAGTGTCTGTGTCCACTGGTTATGCTTATATGCATGCATACAAGTCCTTTGGTGGATCTCTTAGTCCCCTCCCTCTCCCCACCTTCCCTCTGAAATTTGACGGTCTGTTCGATGCTTCTCTGTCTCTGGATATATTTCTGTTCATCAGTTTATGTTGTTCATTATATTCCACACGAGTGAGATCATGTGATATTTATCGTTCTCCGACTGGCTTATTTCGCTCAGCATAGACTGTAGATTCTTGAGTCTTTAAATTCAGCAAAGCCCGACGGCCAAGGGGATGAAAACCATTTTAGGGACTTCTGTCCTCCAGAGCCCACCCGCAAGGATGGATGGAAGCACCGGCCGCTGGGCCGTCCTCCGTCCTTCTCCGCAGACCTGGTGACGGCCGCGGTGGTTCTCTGGTTATCAGAGGAGAGCTCCATAGGATCACCGCACCCCATAAATGTCCCACAGCCTTGGTGAAGGTTCGATGGGCTGTATTTAAAATAGTCCCCCTAATTCCCCTCCTAAATCTGGCTTCCATCTTTGCCTCTTTATGGTATCCAATGATCTCCGTTCAGCCAAGTTCAAAGGCATTTTCTCAGCCCTTATCTTCCTTGATCTTTCTGATGTTTGGGGCACAGCTTTTATACCTGCCCCTTTGCAGGCTTCTGGCTTCAGTTCCTGAGGCATTGCTATTGTCTTTTCTTTTCCTTCAGCACCACCCTGCTCTCTTCACCTACTTCTCACACTTACATGTCTCTCTTTTCCCCTACACCCTCCCGGTCACTTTCCTTCCAACGGTGCTTCTATAAATTACTGTATTGCTGTGTTCCCCCTGCTTTTTCATTCTACTTGGATTCCTTTGTTTTCTCTTAGCTGTGTAAGTGAATATGGATACTTCTCTGCTAACATGGATCCGCTGTTTTTCCCACAGTTCTATATACATCAAGGACACGTCCAAATGCAGAGATGCAGTTCCAATACCGCTTCGATGCCCTGCACAGGAATCTCATTTTCACCTGGTTGGGGGCTCACCATCTCTTTAAAAGTCACTTCCTTGGAGAAGCCTTACTTGGTCATTCTAGCTCAAATTCTCTATCCCCTTTATCAGCTTGATTTTCCTTTTTTCTTTTTAAACTTTATTGTTGAAAGTATTACATAGGCCCTCCTTTTCCCACCATAAACCTCTTCCAGTCCACTCCCATCTTTCCCCACACCCCCACCACAGGCCCTCACCACCCCATTGTCTGTGTCCACATGTTATGCATATATGCATGCAAGTTTATTGGTTGATCTCTTCCTACCCGCCCCCCTCCCCTGGCTTCCTTCTGAGGTTCAACAGTCTGTTCATGCTTCCATGACTCTGGGTCTGTTTTTGATCACCAGTTTATTTGGTTCATTAGATTCCACATATGAGTGAGGTCATGTGATACTTACCTTTCTCTGACTGGCTTATTTTGCTCAGCATAATAAGATTTGAATGTACCACAAAAGGTAAGCTTCATGAGGGCAAGAACTCAGTTTCTCTCTCTGCTACATCTACAGCCAGCACAGAGAATAGTGCGTGGCATGGCACGGCCAGTGAGGCTCAATGGTAGAACATTGACCTATGAACCAGGAGGTCACGGTTCCATTCCTGGTCAGGGCACATGCCCAGGTATCAGGCTCAATCCTCAGTGTGGGGTGTGCAGGAGGCAGCTGAACAGTGATTCTCTCTCCATCTTCTCTGAAATCAATAGAAATCTATATATATAAAAGGCTAACATGCTAAGTGTCCGATGGTCTGACCGGTCGCTATGACGTGCACTGACCACCAAGTGGGCAGATGCTCAACATAGGAGCTGCCGTGATGTGATGTGAACTGGCCATTTACAAAGAAATGGCACCGCAGACCTGGCTCCCACAAACCAACACTCAGCTTCCCCCAAGTGGGACACAGGCCCCACCACCACCCCGGAGCGATACCCCACCAAATTGCAGCCAATGCTGCCAAGACACCATGGCACAAAATGTGGCCCACAGCCCAGCCCGAAAATGGTTGCTGTGGGTGCTGGATAATGACTTCACGTAGCAATGCCCGGCTTCCTCTCCTTCGTGACTAGCCTCCTTGCAGTTTCTTCAGCCCAGAACACAACTTGCTTTATAGCCAGGAATAAACATTTTACACTGTAACCAAATGTCTGTGAAGCGTTTTCCGTGCCTCATCTCATTTGATCCTCACAGAAGTCCTGGAGTAGGTAGATAGGAAGCTTGGTGGAATCCTATTTCCTTTTCATTAGCTGGAAAACGGAGATTCAGAAAGCTTAGAAACTTGGCCTGGCTGAAAAGAAGTAAGAAATGGTGGACCTTGAAAATGACTTCAGGTTTTCTCACTGCACAGAATACAGTCAAACACTGCTGCAGTTCAATATTTCACCCTTTGTTCTCCTTGCGTGATCTACTGCTGTGTTGCTGACAATTACCTGAAGGAGAAGTTGGGGTGCTTCACTGGGCTGGAAAAAGTTTAGCTAAATCACAAAGCAGGTCTAATTAAGCAAGTTTATTCTATATCTATAGAAGGCTATGTTGACTCACACATGCACAATACATATAAAGCTCTCACTGGCACCAATTGCATGTGTGTGTTTTGATCTGTCATTATTAATCGTGAATTTGGTTGACACTTCTATATTATAGAGAAAGGGCAAATAGCGATATTAAAATATTTCTTCTAATTAATTTCCTTTCAATGTGCACGAATTCGTGCACTGGGCCACTAGTACATTTATAAAAAAAAAAAAAAGAAGAAGAAGAAGAATGCATGGCACGTAGTAAGTATCAGATAAATGTTTGAATGGGTTAATGAATGAGGGAGGGAGTGAATAAATGCATGAATCATCCAGAATCTGTCATTCAGATTCAGAACCGTAGAGTCAACCTGACTTCTTACTATCTCAATGCTCTAGCCCAGCGATTTTCAACCAGAGTGCCACAGGGACTTTTAAAACATGCATTACCTGGCTATTTAGTCAGGGCACAGGCCCCTTTTCCTTTAGATTGTCAAATTTAAAAAATGACAACAGCCAACACAATAGCCACCTGCCTTCACCATAAATATGTATACAGAAATAAATATATACAGGAATAGGGTTGCATCTGATTGGTCATGTCACATAAAAAAGTCGTGTCTGGCCCTAACCAGTTTGGCTCAGTGGATAGAGCATCCGCCTGTGGACTGAAAGGTCCCAGGCTCGATTCTGGTCAAGGGCATCTACCTTGGTTGTGGGCACATCCCCAGTAGGGGGTGTGCAGGAGGCAGCTGATTGATATTTCTCTCTCATCGATGTTTCTAACTCTCTATCCCTCTCGCTTCCTCTCTGTAAAAAATCAATAAAATATATATTTTTTAAAAAATAAAAATTTAAAAAGTCATGTCTGATTGGTTAAACTTTGCTACCAGAAATCCTTATATACAAGCAGAGGCTCCTGATTTTTTTTGGACCCAGCTGGTGTGGTTTCATGTTTGAGCATCCACCTATGAACCAGAAGGTCACAGTTTGATTCCCAGTCAGGGCAAATGCCTGGGTTTCAGGCTTGATCCCCAGTGTGGGGCGTGCAGAAGGCAGCTGAACCAATGATACTCTCTCATCATTGATGTTTCTATCTCTCTCTCCCTCTTCCTTCCTCTCTGAAATCAATAAAAATATATATTTAAAAAGTCACCTTGGAACAAAACAGTACGTAATTACTGTTATTATTATTTTTTTGCAAATCAATAAAAATAATACCTATTTTTTGTCAGATCGGCAAAAATATATATAGTTTTCAGTGTGCCGCAGAATGTCAGTAATTACTTTACGAGTGCCGAGAGATGAAAAAGGTTGAGAATTGCTGCTCTAGTCTTTATCCTCTTGCATGAGGGTAGGGCGAGGCTGGTGTAATAAATAAGGACAATGGTAATAAGGAAGCATTTCTCACAGTTCAGCTGAACGTTCCAGGTGGGCCGGCTGCCAGCTCCGTTCCCCGATGTCATTCAGGAGCCTGGCTGTGCCCATCCTATGGTTCCACCACACCCTCAGCGCACGTCCACCAGGTGCCCGGGGAAAGCAGCTCTCATGGGCTCTAGCCAGGTGGAAGGGAAGAGAGAACCAGAAGGGAGAGCACACCCAACCCTAGAGTCGCGCACATGATTTCTGCCCGGATGCCACGGGCGAGGACGTGGCCACGTGGCCAACCCAGAGGTGAGGGAAACGGAGGTGCGCAATCTGTCCCTGTGCTTGTGAGGTATTAAACGAATGCTCACGGACGCCACCTCCTCCACAGTCAGCTTCTCAGACTCTTTCTCCGGCCAAATCCTTCTCTTCACAACCACGAACAGGTCCCTCCCCTGCCCGAACCACGATGATCCTGGACTTGCTTTTCCCAGCCTTCCGTCTTTCATCTCATAAGCTTATCTCATTCCAAAAGCCAAGCAATTTTTCCAAATTACAGCTGTCACTTTTAATTCCTGGCCTCACAACGCTGTGGCTGGCCACCCTCACCTGTGTCAATTAGGACTTATTTGCTGTGGATTTCAGGGCTCATCCTCCTCCCCAGCTTCGCAAGGATGAAGGATGAAGAGATCCCTAAGAGAGAACAGATACCCACACCGTTTCCCCGCCCCAGGCCCTGTTCATGTTCCATTTTCCCAGCGTGTTTTAGAAAGGAGCCTTCCATTTCCAGTCACAACACAATTCTGCTTTTCCTTCAAGGCCACGGATGCAAGTGATTTTCAGATCCGTGTTTAATGATAAAATTGAAAAGTCACAAAATAAAAAGGTGGCCTGGCCTTGACTTAAAGACAGACTGTATCTCTAGAGCAGCGATTCTCAACCGGTGTGCCACGGCACCCTGGTATGCTGAGGGATTTATGAAACATGCAGTACCTGACTCTTTCGTCAGGGGCACTGACCTCCTTTCCCTAGAGCAGTGGTTCTCAACCTTCCTAATGCCGGGACCTTTTAATACAGCTCCTCATGTTGTGGTGACCCCCAACCATAAAATTATTTTCGTGGCTACTTCATAACTGTAATTTTGCTACTGTTATGAATCGTCATGTAAATATCTGATATGCAGGATGTATTTTCATTGTTACAAATTGCACATAAAGCATAGCGATTAATCACAAAAACAATATGTAATTATATATGTGTTTTCCGATGGTCTTAGGCGACCCCTGTGAAAGGGTCGTTCGACCCCCAAAGGGGTCACGACCCACAGGTTGAGAACCGCTGCCCTAGATTGTCAAGTAAAAAATGACAACAGCCAACACAACAAGAGCTGTCCAGTGTGAGTGAATCAAAATTATACCTACATTTGTGTCAGTGCTGCAGGATTTTAGTAATCCGTGTATGTGTGCCATGAGATGAAAAGGGTTGACAATCGCTACTCTAGAGCATGAATAGAAGCCATTAAATTCCCCTAGGCAAAGCTTCTCTGCAACCTTTTTGTCAAATCCCATTTTAAGGCATGCATTCTGGGGACTTTCGAGGGGGTGTCCCTAAAACCTTTTTGGGAGCGTGGGGTTTGTGAGGTCAACACTCTTTTCATAAGAATGCTAAGACATTATTTACCTTTTTCCTTTCAGTCTCTCACAAGTAGACATGGAGTTTTCTAGAATCCACATGGTGTGTGATATTGCCTCAGACTGACTAAGGAAGCAGATGTGAAAATTAGGCTGTCTTCTAGAAAGCCAGATATTTAAAACTAGAGGCCCAGTGCACAAAATTCATGCACTTGGGGGGGGGGGGTCCTTCAGCCTGGCTTGCGCCCTCTTGCAGTCTAGGTGCCCTTGGGGGATGTCCAACTGCTGACTTAGGCCTGCTCCCCCTGGAAAGCAGGCCTAAGCCGTCAGCTGGACATCCTTAGCACTGCCTCAGAGGCAGGAGAGGCTCCCGCCACCGCCACTGCACTTGCCAGCTGTGACCCTGGCTTCTGGCTGAGTGGTGCTCCCCCTCTGGGAGCACACTGACCACCAGGGGGCAGCTCCTTCATTGAGTGTCTGCCCCCTGGTGGTCAGTGCGCATCATAGCAACCGGTCGTTCCGCCGTTTGGTTGATTGGCATATTAGCCTTTTATTATATAGGATATTTGCAAAAGAAAACCCCAAACCCTCTGCTGCCCTTCTCACTACATTTTTGTTTTGTAATCTACAGTTGTTTGCCATTAAAAAGTAGTTATGGTGCCCTGGCTAGTTTGGCTCAGTGGATAGAGCATTGTTTTGTGGACTAAAGAGTCCCAGGTTTGATTCCAGTCAAGGGCACATGCTGGGGTTTCGGGCTCCATCCCTGGTAGGGGGTGTGCAAGAGGAGCCGATCAATGATTCTCTCTCATCATTGATGCTTCTATTTCTCTCTCCCTCTCCCTTCCTCTCTGAAGTCAATAAAAAATATGTAGGTTTTAAAAAGTAGTTATGGAAACATGTAGTATGTTGTTTGAATGACTGATCAATATTTTAATATCCTCATTTTTAATTTATCAAAGGCAAACACTGATAGATGTGATGCACATAAACAAAAGCTTTTTGAGATCTTCAGTCATTTCAAGGAGCATAAAGGGTCCTGAAATCAAAACACTGGAGAGTCACTGCTTTAAGAAGATAACCTACCGCCCTGGCCCATGTGCATCAAACACCCCGCTCCTGGGTTGATTCCTGGTCAAGGGCACGTACCCGGGTTGCAGGTTCGATCCCCAGGCCTGGTCAGGCTGTGTGCAGGAGGCAACTAATCAGTGTCTCTCTCTCACATGGATGTTTCTCTCTCTCTCTCTCTCTCTCTCTCTGTCCCTTCCACTTTCCCTAAAAATCAATGGGGAAAACATCCCCAGGTGAGGATTAAGAAATCAAGAAGAAGAAGATAAAGTACAGTGTGCTAGTTCACGCGCCACCGGCTGTACCATTCAGCGTCGCCCCTCAGTTCCTGGGAGCGAGGAGAGTGATGTCGCTGGAAATGTCTGTGGAGGGTTTCCTCTCTGATCCGCCGCAGTCCCGGCTGAGTCTTCAGGGCCACAGCACCGCCTCTTTGATGTTCTGCTGTGACACAGGAAGGGGGACCAGGGGGCTGAGGAGCGTGCGGGAAGCAGGTGCAGGGGGCCTGGGGAAAGGCCTCGCCGGCTCTCAGACTCGGCTGCTGCCTGCAGAGCGCTGCCGGCCGCGTGTTATGGCTGAGAAACCACCACCACGTGCTTGCCCCGGAGACACGGCCCCTCGCCATCCTCCCCATAAAACAGATTGAAAATATGCTTCGTCTGGATGTGATGCTACAAGGTTTTAACTCGAATAACCCAAGTAGCATTCGTGATGAGCGACTCCCATCGTTTTCACCGTGGGACCCTCACTCAATCTGTAGCGCAGGTTCCATCCTAGTACCTAGTACCGGAGCTGTGCCCCAGAGCAGCGGTTCTCAACCTGGGGGTCGAACGACCCTTTCACAGGGCTCACCTAAGATCATCGGAAAACACATATATAATTACATATTGTTTTTGTGATTCATCACTATGCTTTAACTATGTTCAATTTGTAACAATGAAAATACATCCTGCATATCAGATATTTACATGACGATTCATAAAAGTAGCAAAATTACAGTGATGAAGTAGCAATGAAAATAATTTTATGGTTGGGGGTCACCACAACATAAGGAACTGTATTAAAGGGTCCCGGCATTAGGAAGGTTGAGAACCACTGCCCTAGAGAAAGCTCTGTGCTCACCCGGCCCCCGCATTACACACGCACATTAATCTACACGAAGGCGTTCAGAGCCACCACCAGCACCAAATGGAAATAAATAAAGCGCCGCGCACAGGCCAGTAAATAATGCAGGAGAAACAACTGCCTACGTGGCCATCAGGGAGGGGATGCCGGCCTTGGCCCCAGAGCTCACTGCTAGGTAGATAAGCTATCCCACCTGCTTGGCAGGAATATTTCTGAACCATCAGTTAACTAAGGGTTACTCCTAAAATTCTAAAAGGTGGGGGGAAATGATTTCAGGCCTTTTTTTTTTTTTCTATAATGGATTTGTTTTTATTTTATTTTTTAAATACATTTTTATTGATTTCAGAGAGGAAGGAAGAGGAAGAGATAGAAACATCAATGATGAGAATCACTGATCGGCTGCCTCCTGCACGCCCCCTACTGGGGATCGAGCCTTCAACCCCGGCACGTGCCCTTGGCCGGAATTGAACCCGGGACCCTTCAGTCCACAGGCCGTTGCTCTTTCCACTGAGCCACACCAGCTAGGGCTAATGTATTTGTTTTTAAAGTCAGTTCTTATCCTACCCCTTCATATGCTCATTTCCACCTGTGTGACTGAAATGATTTCTTAGGTAGTTTCTAGCCCTCGCATACTTGCAATAAAGGCATCGCTGGGTGAAATATCCTCAAGCCCTGTTTTGCACATGACACATAAAGACACTTTCCATTAGCATTAATGAGACTTATGAAGCCATTGATGGGTTACTAGAACTAAAAGGTGAGTTTTTATCAGTGACACACAATCCTTCATCCAAGAATTCAACTTCTGGTGAACAGGTAGAAATTTGGCCATGCATACAAGGCAAGAGTGACTAGTCTTTGAAGTTGTGGACTTCAAGGATACATCACAGCCTTAAAATATGAAATGAACTTTGATACAGACACAGAAGTATACGTAGTCATCTCCAAAGTATTCCTAGATGTTACTAAAGAAAGTAAATGAATGATCTCAGAATATACTAAGCATTTCATTCTCCGTGTTTTCCACACTTAATCTTTTGAGACATCAGCACTCATTGTGAGTGAAGGCACGTTACTGTATTTTACAAATAAAGTCACTCGTTTTGTTGTTAAGAGTTAAATATGAAATGTGATTTAGGTTGCCAGGTTATTCTATTTCAAGTGTTTCTTCTTGACAATGAATCTCCCATCATAGAAACTCTTAGATTACTGATATAAATTTTTAGCAGTTATATTCTGTGAGTTTAAAATGAGACTTTCACTACTTGGCTCATATATATTTCCCCCTTTGTTGCTTAGAATATAGTGTTTCAAAGTATGTATGCAGTTTTCAGAAATCTAACTCATTTTTCCCTCCTAGTCCTACCCCCCAAATCATACATACCTTTTCCTTTGCTGAACTTAGTTTTAAAGTAAACCTCCTACCTAGAATTTTTTAAAAATAATCGTTGTTCTAATAAGTAAGTGTTGAAAATTTTAAGACAACATATATTTTCGATAGGTGGAGGCAATTTTTCTAATGAGGGAAAAGAGGACTTATTAAAAACTAATTAAGGAGGCATTATCATCATAATTGCAGATAAGAACGCGTACCAACAACAATTTGCCAATCCTATCTCTACTGGATATTGAACAGCCGTGTGCTATTACAGAACTGCTAGGAAGCAAATATCACCCGTTGGAGAAATATTCATTAAAAAGCTACTGGGAAAAGGGAAAAACCTTCCTAGCCCTTGAAAGCCGATTCCCACCGCCTTTTACTTTATCGTATTCGGAGGCCTGCCTGGCCCTATCTCCATATACCTGCTGGGTTCACACGTTTCAAACAACACTTTGTATTCGTGACAGGCCCAAATAAACAGCCGCGCTCCCCGTGAGAAAGGGAGCAGCCAGAGGCAGGGAAGGGTTCTTCTCTGGAGAAAGAAAGCTTGTGTTTTGTGGTGTGTGTGTGTGTGTGTGTGTGTGTGTGTGTGTGTGTGTTTTCTTTTCTCCACCTCCTTTCAGGAATCCATTTCAGGGAACCTGGGTTTGGTTTCTGTTTCCTTCGTGCCGTGGACACGGGGTCTGAGCCTGAGCCTGGGCCCAGGCAGGAGAGCGGACTGCAGCTTGCGGGGTCCCCAGAGCTGGGCGCTGGGGTTTGTGTTGCCACCACACTGAGCTCGTCACCAAACTGCCCTCACCTCCAGCTCTGGTTCGTTTCCAGGAGGCGGCTTGCCCTCTCCATGCTAATGACATACGCACACATCTACTGCTGTTTGCAAACCCGCATCGTGAATAATAAGAGGTCGCTAGGAACTTCCCCCCACCCTACCTCCCCCCCCCCTTTTTTTTTTTGAAGCAACAAAACATGTCCATAGGGAAGGACCAAAATGACAACTTAATTTCACTCCATTAATTGCTGGGCGAGCCTCACACTCCTGGGTTAGAAGCCTGCACACTGGGCTGGGCGTCGCTGCGGAGGGGGCCCTGCCAGTCGGAGCCCTGGTCCCTCGGCGCCAGGGGCGGGCAGTGGCAGGCCCCGGGCGGGGGCAGCTGCAGAACCCGGGAGCTCCCACGCGCGCCCCGCGAAATGCACGGAAAACACCCATCACCCGCCTCTGTCTGTGCTCCCAGAGCCTGGGGCGCTCGGCTGCTGGGGACGCCCTGTCCGAGAGGGGGACGCAGCTTTCAGGGTGCATGGGGTGGGGGGCGAAGCTGGCTGCGGCTCTAAATGTTTCCACTGATCGCCCTGAGTCAGAGTCACCGGCCCCGACAACCATTAGCGGTGCCGCGCGGACCTGTCATTTCCAGGCAGCGAGCGGGGCCCGGGGACACTCCGCCCCGACCTGTCCCCACCGCCCCGCCCCCGTCCCCTCCGGGCTGGGGCTGCCGAGCGGGGCCGCGGCGGGGTGTCGGCAGGGTCCCCGCAGGCCTGGCGGGGGGACGGGAGGGAGCTGAGCCGCGCGCACCCCCCCGCCCCAGCACCGCCCCCGGTGTCCGCGCCGCGCGGGGGGCTCCGGGGCGATCAGGGCTCCCCGGGCAGCAGCCCCGCGGGCGGCGCGGCCCCAGGTGCGGTCGGCGGTGCCGCCTGGGCCGGGCCGCGCCTCTCGGCTGATTCCGGGGGGAGATAAGGAGCCGCCGAGCCACCCGCTCTGTCTAGACTCGCGACCTCACAAGTCAAGCGCCTTGTTTGGATTAGGCCTCCCGGCCGCCGACCTGAGGGGCTCGAGGACCGGGGCCCAGCAGCACCCTCCTCCCCGCCGGCCGGCCGGCCCGGGGGCCCGGGGGCTGGGGAGGCCAGGGTCGGCCCCCCTTCCTCGCTCCCGCTCCCCAAACCTGAGTGCGCCCAGGCGGCGCCCGCCCGCTGCACAGGGACCACTGGGCCGCCGGCGAGAGGAGCTGCCACTTAACCAGACCTTCCAGCACCATCACCTGCAACGCACAGGCACCTGGATGGGCAGAATGGGAGCGGTTCCCACGCTGGACCGGGCCCTCGGGGTCACTGGGCAGGCCTTTCCCACCTGGCTAACAGCACCCTCCACACACACACCCCGTTCCCCCAAATCTAGGTGTCCCCTTGGGGGAGGGGGGTGTTTTCTTTCCAGGACGCTCTGGGTACCATTGCTTCGCGCCTTTGCAGAGGGCTCAGCAAGCAGAGATCTGCAAAAGCCATTTCCCCCAAAACAGAAAGAACCCCATCGTCTGCTGCAGAGCGGCGCTGGGAAGACGAGACGGGCTTCTCGGAGCCACAGCTTCAGCGCCAGAGAAATGAAAGGACGTGATGGCAACAATGCTGCTGCCAGCAAACACCCCGCAGCCCCACCCCTCCCCCACCGCCCTCCCCCTCCCCCTCCCCCCTCCCCCTCCCTCGCTGCCTGTGAACCAGGGGCTCTGTCTGCACTTCAGAGTCCCCGGGAGGTGTGGAGAGATCCCCCATCAGGCCTGGGACAGTGTAAGCTGTGAAGTTTATGTTTGCGGCGCCAGGGCTCCAACAGCCATTCAGTGGCTTTGCTGCCTTATCAAGAAAACAACAATCAGGAAAGATCAGTAAACAGAAGGGCCTTCAGCGCCCTGAAGGAGCGCCGCGCACTTTGAGTTGAAAAACAGCCACGCACACTGTACAAGTGAACTGTTTTTATTTTAAAAGCGTTAAACGGGGAGGATTCCAGATGTGGGGGCACTTGCAAAAGGGACACTTTTTAAAAGAGAGGCACAAAAATTATCCCCTGCTCCCTCCCCCCGCCCAGCCCCCAGAGGAAAGGTGACTTGCCTTGCTGTTGTGACGTCATCTTTAACTGCTGATGAGCAGAGAGGAAGTAAATAGGAAATGAGTGGAACTCGAGCATGATTGGGATTGGAAATCTCCTCTACAGAAGCCGTCGGCCACAGGACCTTTACAAATAAGAAGGAAGTCCTTTCTGCTTAGTTTGCTTACAGGCGGGGTGAGGTTAAAACCTGACTGGCTGGGTTCCATCCGAAGGTAGCTTTTCTGGTGGTTTGGACGGAGTTGTAACTCCCCCTCCCCCTCTTCTTTTTAAAGAAAAGGGACAAGACTAAGTAAGTCCACATGGGATTTTCCAGGCATTCCCCTGAGAATGATCTTATGACTTAAATTTCAAGGTGCTGGGGAAATGCGAAGTACTTCTAGGTGCCTTCAGAGCACACTGTCTTTGTGGCTGGATAGGATGGGCCTGAAAAGAGGTCCTTCAAAGATCAGTTTCACAAGCAGAGGCACACAGAGGCAGAGCTGCACAAGTCGCCTTTTAATATTGAATCCCACGAAAGCGGTGGAATGGTTAAGTGGGTACACACTCCCCCATAGAATCTCCAATGATCAGAAGTGTTATTTCCATGAAGAAAAATATTGTCAGGCATGTAATTCTAGCTGAGAGGGGAATTTTTTTTTTAATGGTAAGAAAAGCCAGGTCCACGTGATGGAAAGGAAAGACAGGGCTGAAACAATGGGGGGGGGGGGCAATCCTGTCTGTGAGAGCACAGATACGGATATGGATCCCCAATTTGAGGGGAGCATCCTGGCCGGATGGTGTCAGGTGCATCCCGCTTTAGCTTGCAGAAGCGGGAGGACATGAGTCCCAACGGCCAGAAGGGAGAATGCAGAGTCATAACGGGAGGGAGGACCCAAGATAATAGCAAACAAGAGGAATTCCATGGGAAGAGGGGTCCCCAGAGGTGTGCAGGGAAAAGGGCGCGTGCACAGGAGAGGGTTTGCAAACAAGGAGACATTTCAGTTGCGCACTGGAGAGCACACGCTGAGGAGCGGAGAGGGAACACACCTTTCCTATGAATAATACAAGAACCGGGATGCTATCTACCCATCCATCCATTCTCCGCCATCAGGCAACAAATATCTTGAATCCAGCAGGTGAAACCACATCATTCATCACTCCCCTCCCAAAGTCCTGCACTTCAATTCAAGCTGTGGGCTTCAGGACAGACTGGCATCTATATATGTAAAACATCACCCCCCCCCCCCACCAAACACACACACACACACACACACACACACACACACACACCGTCCTAATCTTAGAAATAAATGTCAGGATGATGAAGTATCACAAAGATGTGTGCCTCACGGACGTCCTTCCATGGCATTTGAACCCTAAATAAAGTTTTGGGGTGTGTTTTTTTCCATCTCCAGGTCATAAGTGGTCACAACAGTCTAGCAGAGGCTAAGGCGAGGGAAGAGGGCTTAAGGACCAGGGCTCCCGGTGACACCAGCGTGCACGCTGGACCTGCTACTCTTCCAGTCAGTTCTTCGTCTGTCCCAGGTGTGACGGTGAGGAAAACGGAAAAGACAGACAAATAGAGATTGTGAACAGGAAGCTAACAGAGTCAGGTCCCCTGCAAGAAACAGACAAGGGAGAGAAAAGAAAAGGCAAATAAAAAAGGAAAGGGGGGGGCTTTCCCCCCAGAGAAGATCTGTGTGAGATAAGACATAACTCCTGTTTTTCTCAACACACTACAAGCCATTATCACCCGGAGCCAAATTATTACCCCTCTGTCAAGAATCAGGCAACAATCAAAGCAATCGAGGGGCAGGTCTAATGCGCTGTAACATTGTCAATGCAAAGTTTGTTTTCTCTCAGCCCCCACGTGGGACCTGTAATTAACCCGTTCGGTAGACCCAGGCCAAACAAAAGCCTAATTGAGCCTGTTTCCCTGAATTGTGGAGGTTTGGAAAGGGGCACAGCGATCAGAGAGCTGGGAGCCCCAGCCCGCCTCCGCCCTGCTCCCTGGCAGGGGTCCGAGGGGCACCAGCCACAGACACAGGATTAGGGTTCGTTCGCTTTCGTAGGTATTAGGTATTACGCGTTGTCGGATATTTAAAACATGACATTACACTCCCGAGTACAAATGAATGCAGCTTCTAAAGAGTATCATGAGGGAGGGGAAAGGTGGAGCCCCAAACCCCCACTCTATGCCCTGAAGGGAGGAAGCAGCAGCAGGGAGAAACCAGGCTTTGGAGGGGGCCACTGCCCTGTCGCAGGGCGCTGGCTCCCACACAGGAGCTACTAGACGCCCGGGGACACGTATGAGAGCGAGGGAAGTCCTTGGGCCTCGCAGAGTGCAAGACGGGCCCCCATCCCCTAAAGGCGGTTCCCCAACCGGGCCTCCTCTGTGCGCCCAGACCCAACCAGCCACCCTCCAAGGTTTTTGGAATTGGCATTGCGGGAGAAGTCAGGGGTGGGGTGCGGGGCTTAGGGAACAAGCTGCGTACCGGGTGGGGGAGGCAAGAAGACACACAGGCTGATCTGGCCTCCCCTCCCCGCCTGATCCTCCTGATAAATACAGCAGCATCTCTCCAGGGGCTGATGGCCCCGCTGGTAGGAATGTCCGGCCTCACTGGCTACGCAGATAGCCCCTCTGTGAGCAAGAGCTCACACTTGAAAAGGAGTCCCTTCCACAGTCCTACGCGGGACACTTTGGTTGAAAGAAAACTTTGTCTTTAAGAAAATAAAGCAGGACCCTCTCTTCCTATTTGACGTGCGGTGCAGGGGGGTAGGGCAAGAAAAGGGACAGGAGGAAGGAGAGGTGGGGGGGGGCAGGCAGGAGGACAGCATCTAATTTTCAAAAACCAGTAATATTGCTACCGCTGAGAGCTGAAGGCTTCCAGCTAGGCCAGCGGTTCTCAACCTGTGGGTCGCGACCCCTTTGGGGGTTGAACGACCCTTTCACGGGGGTCGTTCGAAAATACATCCTGTATAGCAGATATTTACATGACGATTCATAACAGTAGCAAAATTACAGTTATGAAGTAGCAACGAAAATAATTTTATGGTTGGGGGTCACCACAACATGAGGAACTGTATTGAAGGGTCACGGCACTAGGAAGGTTGAGAACCACTGAGCTAGGCGGTCCCACCACCACAATGCAGGCCCGCAAGCTCAGCCTTCACCGAACAGGGGAACCTCGCAGGGCCTGGGCGACTACCCCCTTCGCAGGCAGCACTACTTGCAGGCGTCGCGAAGGTTCGCTGGTAGACATATAAAAGAGGGACCTGGGCCGTTGCATTTATTTATTTATCTATGCCAAACGTTTATTAGTGAAATAGTCCTGAAGATATAATCCTACATATGGCGCTTTGATTTTCACATATTGAAGGAAAAAAAATGACAAAACACATAGAAGTCGACATATAATTCAAAGACCACGGTACAACCTTTGTCTTTTTTTTTTTTTACTTCAGCAAACAAAAAAATAATGTCAAATGACATGAAAAGTGGCAAGTCTTCCGACAATAAATAATAAATTACTTTATAATTTTTTTGCAATGCAAGAGCAAACAAAAAAAAGTTTCCTTTTTCTTTTCCTCTTTATTTCCAGAAAGAGAGAGAGAGAGAGAGAGAGAGAGAGAGAGAGAGAGAGAGAGAGAGAACAGTCATTTTAACCGATAACTATACACATCTTTGGGGGGAAAGTTCTTGGACAGACAGGAGAGTCAAACACAATCCCGAGACGCTTTGTGGCAAAATAGAGGTAACCTTGTTGCAATGCTTTATAAGTCGGTTTTTAAATCTGGATTCAAAAACCTTTAAAGTCGCTTCAGACTTCTTGATAGAGGATGGATCTCAAAAAAAGAGGAGGCGGGGGGAGAAGGGGCCAAAGGAAAAAAAAAAGGGACATGCTAAGAAACCCAGGCTTTCAATTAACCCCTTGTTAAGTCAACTGGAAACCTCGCCGACCAGCGCCCTCTCCTGAAAGGGCCTTTGAGCCGCTCCTCCTGCGGCTCCTGTTTGGCAAAGCCGGGGACCAACATAGAAACAGCACCATTCAGCGCAGGGCGGACTAGAAACATCGCTATGTCTGCTTCTCTCTAGATGGGCAGTGAAATGAAAGCGCTTTTTTTTTTTTTTTTTTTTGAGATCCTTGAATATAAATCCTCTACGTTTTAAAAACGTCTTTTTTTTTTCCTCAGTCCTCCTAAGGTCACTGGATAGCGTGTGTTGGGTTCGGGTTTTGCTTTGTTGTTTGATTTCATTCTAGTAAAATCCCAATGATTGTCTTCACAGTGTTGCTACCATATTACCTTGTCATTAAAACAGACTTCGTGCATTTCATGGAGCATTCATTTCCTCAATTCAGTTTCCATGGACTGGGTCGTTAAATACTCATGTTTCGGAGTTCAACGGGATGGGCTCCCACTGTCTCCAACAGGGGAAAAAAACGCATCTGCGTGCGTGTCCTCAGGCCTCGATGGGGCTGGCCACCATGCTGTTGGGGGTGTCCGGGAGCTGCGAGGACATGGAGGCCACTTCGCTGCCGGTGGAGTTCGAGCCCGGTCCTCCCTCGGAGAAATTGACCTGCGGGGAAGGTTGAGAAGTGAATGGAGGAGGCTTTGATCACACGCAGCAGAGGATGATCAGATCGTCTGTGTGTGGGTGCCTGCGGGACCGGTGTGTATAGACAGAGAGAGATGTAGAGAGAGCTATCCGGGGACGACGGGACTCCATTTTAACAGGCTTAAAGCAAGCCTCCCAGGAAAAGGATTTGAGGAGAAACCCTCTCCATTTCCCATCCTCCAAGAGACCTGTTGGAGCTGAACCTGAATTCCCAACCTTATGTTGCATAAAATTATTTAAGAACAAACGTGTTTCCCACTGTAGGATGCATCGCGACTCTACCAGGAATGCTCGAGATAAAATCCTCCTGCGGGCTACGTGCTGCCACAGGAGCAGGCGAGTGCTGTCTCCAGGCATCACAGCCTCTCCCCTTGAGCTGGAAAATCCGTAACACACACTCCGATCGCTCAGCTCCTGTGACCGGCGATTCCGGGGAGGCCCCAAGGAAGAGTGATGGCTCCTCCGAGGGCTCGCAGCCGGGGCCTCCTTCCTCGTTGGCCCTGCAGCCTGTGGGCCTTTCTCCGTCTCCTCTTTCTCTTTAAGCCGGGCTCTCGCTTCCCAGAGGAGACCCATAGATTATAACGTCATCGCATTATAAATACGGGGCTCCTTTGGAGCCGAGAAAGTCGTGTTGCTGCCGCAAAGCTCCTTCTCTGCCCAGCCCCCACCCACGCCTCCTGCCTGGGTTCCTCCTTCTGCTCACATCCGTCACTGCCTTTTCGGAAGCTGCCCCGCATTCTCCCCCACCTGCCCTCTAGGGTCCAGGTTCCACCCAAATAACTCATGAGATTAACCTGACTTTAAAGAAGTGAGGGTTCCTCATTCCAGAGGCACCTTCCTCTCCTCGATGCTCAGCTTTCCCACTGGGAGGTCAAAGGACTCCTCAGATTTTCCCAGCCGGCCAACTTACAGACAGAAACCTGGGCCAGGCCTGGGTAACCTACGTGTGGCCACAGCAGAAGAAAACGCCCTCCAGGTAATGAGAGGGTAAAAAGCTAACCTCAATTAAACTGTCATTTCCAAGGAAAGGAACAAGCTTTTAGGATAGATCTTATGTCATACAAGATTCTCTAGGGCTGTTTACTATTTAAGCAAAAAAAAAAAAAATCTTATGTGTAAATATACCACAGAGGATGTATATTTAATCATCTTATTTATCTTGACCTTTAAGCCTTTTGTAGGTGAAAGGTGAGTTCCTTTTCTCTTTTCTGGATGTGTGAAGCATTCTAAGGGATTTTCACCTAGTAGCTCTCTGATGGGTCGAACTCGTGTTCCCTTTTGCTAAATACATGCTCGACAGTGTGTCACTAAGTGTGAAATTTGAACTTCTATACTTAAAAATGTTTCAACAGTCCCACTTTCAGATGAGGGCAGTCCCAGAAAGGGCTATTGTAACACAATAAGTGCTATCCTATCGGTCCTGTCTTTGAATAATAACTGGACTCTTTCTTGATGTATCTGAACCCGAACCCAGACAGATGCCTGCTGCCCACTGGTAATGACACTGATCATGCAGGTCCACATTACTAACATCGCTTTGATTTAGGCCCTGAAACACCCCGTTCTCTAGGAGCTGAGGCAGGAGGGCATATACTAATTGCTGATTAAAGTGTCAAGGTGCTCTCTCAAGTCCCTCCGCACTCCCCAGTCGGAGAGGTGTGCTTCTGCAAGCCCGGCGCCTCCCCACGCAGGGCAGCGCCTCCCCACACAGGGCAGCGCCTCCCCACGCAGGGCGATTTAGTCAGGCACCTTGAGGCCAATCCATCAAAGCAGGACTGGCAGACAATGCAGCCTGGATGGTCAAATGATGGAGCTCAAAGAAAAGGCTCACGGGAGGTTTGTTTTCCTTGCAAGCCTGCTCCTCCTCCTCCCCACACCACCCTCATCTCTGCCCAACCCTGGGCCCAGGGAAGCACCCGCCCCCCCACCCCCACCCCTGGGATCTTTCTTTTCTCGGCGGTTACACCAGAACCTCCTTGCTGGTGGAGACTTGCGCTGGGAGCTGACACTCACCAGTTGCTGAAAAGCAGGCTGATCTATGTCACTCTGCAAGGCGAAGTCACTCAGTACTTTCCATGGCGGCTGGTAACTCTGCACCTCCACCGGGTTGGCCTGCAAGCCACCATCGTGCCTCTCGGGACTGGCGGCCACCATGGGAGTTCCTGTCATCCCCTGGATGTTCTGTGAAGGAGGCCCCCACCCCGCCCCAACACGTTAATGAGCAAACGCCCTCCCTCCATTGTCTGCTCGGGCTGAACAAATATGCCCAGGCATTATCTTATCTCTATGGTGGCCTTTATTGACTGGGTTAATCTGCTGCACCTATGGATGTGAGCTGGCGTTCCTTGTTGTTTTACTGTGTTTTGTTTTTCTGCTTCTGTGGGCTGGACTATTAGGTCTGCTTGGGCCTCACCACAACAAATTCTGCTGTAACTTCCCTCTTTCCCTGACTCTCACAGCGAATCCCAGTTCCCCCGCGGCCATCCCAGGCCACAGGCCGCGGAGGCAGGCAAGGCCTCCCTTCGGCTCTAGACAGGGTGGCCTCCTGGGCAGTTTCACCGAGCTGTTCGGTTAGGTTTTCTCCAGGCGGCTCTCCCTGCAGGCCACCCCTGCCCTCCAGCCCTTGGGTCTGGTGGCTGTTGTACTATTAAGCACTAACCAGCTTAGAAAGTGCCCTGGCCCAGGCTGGGCCGGCCTGCCAAGTTTAATGACAGCTGGTTTTATGGCATTTAAAAATAGGGCCAAAGCAGTAAAAAGCAAAAGAGGGGGGAAAAGGAACTCTTGAGGTTCTTTTAACCAGAAGGCCTGTGGTGGGAGCTGCTGTGACTGGGGAGGAGGGCGGGGGGGGCGGTGGGGGGGGTGGGGGGACAGTGCCAGGGCCTGACATCTCTGCAGCCTGAGCTTGACTTTGAGCAGAGGGTGCCCTGTCTTTGGGGTCACCTTGGGGGACCTCGCAGGCCTCAAGGTGCTGCAGAAGGCCTGGCCGGTGGGCAGGGGACGCGGGGGGGGGGGGGGCCTCCAGGGTACCCCCCCCCCCCTGGATTTCATTGAAAGCCAAGCCTTGTCCCTCCCTCCTCTCAGGGCACCTAGAGCTGAGGACCTGAATGTCAAACCCAGAGCCAGGCCTGGCCGCCTCCCGCCTGCCCGCAGAGGGGTCGCTGTGTGGATGGGGACAAGGTTGAGGGGCATGAGCCCACCCGTGAAGGCTGGGGTGATGGGTTAACCCTCCCACCCGCTGGAGTTCCACCCCACCCTCCACCCCCAATCAGGCTGGCCCTGGGGTGTGGGGCCGCCTGCCAGGGCTCCTGCTCCCAAGCAGGGTGGACACCGAGGCCGGGCCAGCCTGGGCAGCCTGGGCCCCTGGCCGGCGCCCTCCCGCCCCCTCCGGCCTCCGCACTCACGGTCTTGTCATTGGGCTGCTGCTGCTGCAGCTGCTTCATCATGATACTGCGCTTCTTGTCCTTGCAGCGCTTGTTCTGGAACCAGACCCGGATCACGCGGGGGCTCAGGCCCGTCATCTCCACGAGCTGCTCCTTCATGAGCGCGTCGGGCCGCGGGTTGGCGGCGTAGCAGGTCCGCAGCGTGTGCAGCTGCTTCTCGTTCAGCACCGTCCGCACGCGGGTCGTCTTCTCCGGCTGCTTGTGCACGTGCGGCCGCAGGGCCGGCTGCCGCGCGGAGATGGGCTCGGCTGCGGGGCGAGGGGCGCCGTGAGCGCGGGCCAGGGGCCGGGGTCCCCCTCCCCGCCGCCCAGAGCTTGGCCGCCGAGGCAGAGCAAAACCTCGCTCTCGGATCTGTGGTCACAACGGAGTCATCCGCTCCCGGGCTGCCCCTGTCCCTGCTCTGTCAGCACCCAGGTCGCAAAGGGGCGCGCGTCCCAGCGCCCGGCCCCGGCTCGGAGCCCGGGTGGCCCCTTTCGGCGTCCCCTCTCCTCCCTCCGGGCCTTCCCCAGCACCCAGGGCGGGCCCAGGTGACACCAAGCACCCCCGCCTCCGGACGCTTGGGCCAAGGGCACGGAGGGCTCCGGGGAAGGGGACGCAGAACACGCCAGGGCGGCCAGAGGCCCTGCCCGCCAAGGTGTCTGCAACACAGGCCGGTCCTGCCGGAGAGCCGTGGGCTCAGTGCGGAGGGGCCACCCGTGTCCAGGGGCTAAAGCAACGGGGCATTTGGGCCGGCTCTCCAGTCCTTGGTCTTCCTTAGTCCTCATCTACCTGGGTGTTTGTGACGTGGCTGAGCCCAGGCGAAGGAAAACTGAAACTCGGCTGAGGCCTGGGCTCCAGATAAGGAGGGGCAGCTGGGAAGTGCGGGCTCCTGACTCTGCCCCAGCACCCTGCCCCCACCCCCCCCCGCCCCCCAGCAGAGCACAGGTAGCCCTGAGCAGGAGCTGCCACCCTCTGGCTCTGTCCCCGGCCCAGCAGGGCGCACATCCCCTGCAGACCTCCCGGCTGCCAGCCAGCAGAGGGGTGAGCTGCAGCTCAGCCGCCAGGTTTAGAGGGAATCGATACTTTAAAAACGCACCGGGCAGATCTGTTCATGACCGGAAGGCAGGCTTGGAAACAGTGTCTGCCTTTGAACACCTCCCCCCGCCCCTCCTCCACCCGCTCCTGGCCAGGCGACCGGGCTGTTTCTACTCCCCTTCCTGGGAAAAGGCTCCCCGACCTGCAGGGTACAAATCCCACACCTCCCAGGACCCCGAGGGGTCAGGTCAACACCTACGGGGTCAATTCGGTGTTACAGCCACCGGCCCCGAGAGGAGATTCTCACCGAGACCCTCAGAAGGCATGGTCTAAAGAGGCAGGCTCCCTTTAAAAGGCAATTACTGCAGATTAGTTTGTTGACAGTTTTAAATTACAGCTCTGCGCAAGGGCCTGCAGTTATTCTATCTTCTCATGCGCATTTCCTCACAAAAGGATAAAAATACATTGTTAAGATGCTTGGGCGTGGGGGGCAGAAGAGGGATTTGAGGAGCTCAGTGACTTCAGGCACCGAGCTGCCCTCGCTGGGTCAGAGGAGAGGCCGGGGCGGCCGGGGACTCCGCCCCCCTCCTTAGGCAGCGGCGGGGCGAGTACCGGGAGGGAGCCGGGGCCGGTTTCGGGAAGCCGCGGCCCGAAGGCCAAGGTGAACGGAAGCGCTGCCCGGGCGTGTGTCTACCTGTGTGCACATGGTGTGCATTCACTGCATTCACGTGCACCCGTGTGCAGGCCCGCAGGTGTGCGGGCGCCGGCAGCAGGGGCCCTGAGCGCACGGAACCCGGCCGCCCCAGGCCACGCGGTGCCCACCGCACCCCGCACCTGGGCGCCCTCGGCCACCGCCCCAGCGACCGCCCCGTGGCGACCGGGGTCACTCGCGGCAGCCGCGGGTGCGCGCGGGCCGGGTGGGCGGCCTGGCCCGGCGCCGGCCTCGGAGCCGCCTCCTCGGGCCGGGCGGCCTCCTCCGGGAGGGCCGAGCGTACCTGCCATCTGCAGCGGGCGCGCCGGGTGCAGCGGGCTGAGCGGGTCGCCGGCGCCCAGGCTGGCCCGCTCCACCACGTCGTGGTCCGCGCGGCAGAAGAGCCCGTCCTCGCGCAGCGCGAACTCGTCGCCGGGGATGAGCTGGCGGCTGCAGGCCACGCAGCGGAAGCACTCGATGTGGTACACCTTGGCGCGGGCGCGCATCACGAAGTCGTTCTTGCTGAAGCCGATGCTGCACTTGGCGCATTTGATCCCGTACAACCTGGGCAGGGCCGGGCCGGGCCGGGGAGAAGCACAGGGCAGCGGTCACTTAGGCGGACACTGTCCCGTCTGAGACCAGCGACGACCGGGGCCCCAAGGCCCTGAGCCTCCGAGATCGGCATCCACAGACCAGCTGGGGTCGGAAGCACCGACGCCATGAGGTCTCGCTGCCTCTCCCTTTCCTCCTTCCGAACCCCTCTCCGGTCTCCGCGCACCTCTCCGCTCGCCCAGGCCACGCCGAGGACAAATGCCTCCTGTGCTCTGAAGCCTGGGCCGCGCGCGGCTGCAGCGATCAGCCACCGAGTGGGTACTCTCTGGCCCACACGTTCTAGAAAGGTCTTAAGACCTGCAACCAGAAGCCCTCCATCCAAGGGAAAGAGAGACCGTCACGCCACGCGCTGTGCACACCCCCCCCCCCCCCAAATGCACAAGCAAAACAACAAAATGAAACCGAGGTTTGCAGATCCATCCCGCACGAGTCTGCAGCGATTTGACCGGAACTAGAGGTTCCCCGCGGGCAACCATGTTAACAGAAAGTTTCCTCCGCGGTCGTCCTTTCATTATTGTTTTTTAAATCCGCTGCGGCTGCGGCGGCCCTCAACCCCTTCCCAGGGGCCGAAGCATCTGCCTCTAGTTCAGTCTGCGGGAGAGCCAGGCCTCTTCCTCGCGGCTGACCTTTCCCGGGTAGGTTTCGGGGCGCACTGGCCGGGCCCCTGGCCCGCTACCGGCGACAACAGAAGCGGCATTGCTACAAAGGGATCCGCAGAAAGCAGGAGGGGGCACCTCACTCCCCCACGGGGAGAAGGCACTGGGAAACCTGAAGGACCTCTCTGTTCTGCTTTTACAACTACAGGATCTCAAAGGAAGGGCACACACACACACACACACACACACACGGGTTGAGAGAGGAGAGGAAGGGCTAACAGCAATGGGCTCCTTCTACACCGTGTCTCCAGAGCTAGGCCCTTGCAGGTCGGTATGCAATCCTGCAATTGGGCACAACCCTATCTCCACGGGGTAGAGATACTGCGGCGGGAGGCGCGAAGTGAGCGCTCCCCGGCCAGAATCGCCAGTTCACACACCCATCCGGTAAACAATGGGAAAAGGGCTCATTTGTCAGAGGTTAGAAGGTAGATTCCAAAGTTTGCCTCCCTCCGCCTCCTCTCGGTGAGATCTCCCATTTCATAGGATGAGGGCTTCACCTTGCTGGTGACCAAACAATTTGGAAAACCCCTCCCCCTTCGTGGGTTCCCCGCTTCCCCACTTCCTCCCACTCACCCCCCACCTCCATCAAAGTCTCCTTAACTTCTCTTTGCACTGCTCAGCTGGATCTATCAAGATTCTACTCACCACTTCGTGCTTTTAAAATAATGCAAAATCCTGGACACGAAGCGAGCAGGAAAAATTTTAAGTGCATACCTAAATTTTGACTAAACTTTAAATAAGTTCCCAGCTCCAGAAAGAAACTCCAGGAGTTACAAGAAGCTAATTTTTTGTTTGTTAATAGCCACCAGAGAATTTTAAAAAATATGTGATTTTGATATTTTTAACATAATAGCAAAGGTATTATCTCTTCGGTTTGTTATTGAAACAATAAAATTTTCTTTAGACATTCGACTGGCTTCCGAAGACAGGAAATGAAGTTTCTCACACATATATACCCAGCTCAGAAGAAAGTATGAGATTAGCAAAGCATGAAGTTTAGACGCAGAATACACTGAAAGAAAAAAGAAAACCCAGAAAGTCCCTTATGTGGTTTTTAGTCTTGTCCGTGTGGGCAATTCGCTCATTTTATCAGTTACCAGATTTTAATGTGAGAAAGGAAGCTGTTCAATTATCTAAATATACCAATTGTTCGTAGAGGGATGATGGGCAATTTGATCTGCCCTGTCTAATTCATCAGCTCAGATAAGATAAGAAAGAAAAGACAGTCAGATATCACCAAAGGGTTAATATTTAAAAAGATTAAATTTCCGGCCTTTTTGCAGAAAATATTTGGGTTTGTTTTTAGATTTTCAAGGTAGAAACTCTTAGCCTAAAAGTAAAAGGCTACTTGCTGTTTCAAAATGCATGTTTAGGTCAAACTTTTATTTCGCCCATTACACTGACATCTCCAAAGAATTTGTAAGTTACTAATAAAACCCTGAACTAGAGCATACAGGAAAGAAAAATACTGCACAATACAACAAAAATCAATCTTTTTAAAATTTAGAAACCCCAATGTATCCCTCTATGCATTTTTTGTTTGTTTTGGAAGGGGGAGGGAGAAAAAGAAAAATATTTTGAGCACCAGAAATTCCAAGAGCAATTCAACAAGCTTCAGTAACACACAACTTGTGAAAACCACAGTCAAATTTTGCAGGGGTTTTTCCCCTAAAAAGTAAGATGAACAGCTTAGTTTAATTTATGCAATACACGTTCTGGGTAACTTTTGCACGCCAGACCCCACTAAGGCAAACTAGGAAAACAGGCCAAGTCACACCATTTTACCCCAAATAATAAATGAGGCGTGGGGAGAGACAGACATCTCGGGAGGCGAAGGAAGCAGAATGTACGCGGCATACCTGATATAGTCTCTCTTACAGTAGGTTTTCCCATCTCTAACAAAGCACGTACAGCTCTCATCCAAATACTGATTACACTCCGCGCATTTCAAACACGCCGCGTGCCATTCCAAATCCGGAGAAACCCGCAGAATATACTGATCGTGAATTTGATTGCCGCAACCAACACATAGGGAAATCAGACGTTTTTCTGAAATGAAAATAAATACATGATTGACTAACCGTTTACTTCCTACCGAGATAAACACACTTTTAGGATCGCTCTCTCATAGGGCATGCTCTGGGAGGTTTCCTCCTCCCGCCCCTCTTCCTTTCTTTCTCTTTAAAGCGCATTGCACTTTGGAATGGTAATTGAAGCGTGCCATCAAAACCCTGACTCGTTTTTTTTTCAAAAAAGGAGGTGGAATATATGTAAAATGCAGATTTGAATAGTCCACATTTGTAAGCCTAGCACACCATCAAACCCGTTCATTTTGCATTTCTTTTTCTCCCCTCCTCCCTCTTCGCCATAGCCACCCTGAACGATTATGAATAAGTCAAGTCAAAGAAAAGGTTTTGACTAGAAGCGTTCAGGGAACGCGGGGATGCCTGTGTTTTCCACGAAGCGCGCTCTCGAACGGTCCCGGGGACTGGCTCTCGTTAGCAAGAGCACACATCAATACAGTTGTCACTCGTTCTCCTTTGCAAGTCTAATGCTGCTTCACCTCGCCGGGTATTGTGCGTGCAGGCAGACCTCTGCGACAGAATCGCCGTCTCGGAGAGCTCAGGGCTCCCCGGGAGGAAGCCGCCCCGTAGCACCAGAAGGCTAGGGCTTCGGGGGGCGCACGGGCGAACTCCAACCCCAGGTCTGATCCGTTTCCCGAAGATCAGAACCGACAGCCGAGCATGCAGGAGTGGCGGCCGGGAGCCAAAGCCACCGTCTCCGTGTGTGTCTCCAGGCAAGAACTCCAACTCCGAAGAGCCCCTGGCGCGCGTGCCAGAGAGCCCCCCGCACAGACAGGCACACCGAGCCCCACAAGGTAAAAGAGCCTCTTACTTTTTGGTGGATCGCCCATGTCTCCCATATCGGTAAGAGGGAGTAGTGTCCACAGTGAAATGGTGGGTGCACAGTGGGTGCACAGCCCACAGAGAGGATGCTGGAGCTGCGGGCCAGGGGGAGACCGCGGCCCGGGGGCTGCCCGGCCGCCGCGCCCTCGCCGATCGGGGAGTCCAATCGGAGGCGGCGGAGCCGGCGGAGCAGGCGGAGCGGCGGCGCTGCGGCGGCGGCGGACTCGGCGCGGCTCGGCACTCTCTTCCTTATCTCTTACTCAAACTTCTCTGCTCCAACTCAGCTCCATCGCCATTGGTCTGACGCAGCGCGCGGGGACGTCAGGCGAGCGCCGCGCCCATTGGCTGCGGGGCGCGCGGCGCAGCTGTTCTGATTATCATATTTCAGCCCCGCCGCCGCCGTGCGCCACTGACCGCGCGGCGCGCCCGCGGGACGGGCTGCGGGCTCCCGGGCCGCCGGTGCCGGGCCCGCCGCTCTCCCCCGGCGCTCGCCGCCCGGCCGATCGGGCCGCGGCCTCCCTCTCCGGCTGCCGCGCCTCCTCCCGTCCCCTCCCTCGCTCCTTCCCGGCCGCGCCGCCGGGGCCCTCGCCGCCTGTCGCGCCGCTCCTCCGCCCAGCGCTCCTGGGGTGCCCGCCGGCCGTGTTGCGCGCCGGGCTCACTTTTCTACCGCCGCGGGCGAGCGGCTGGTGGGTAGGTTTTCCCGAGGATGAGGTCCCCCCCCGCCGGGTGCTAGCAAAGGGGCCACTTGGAACAGCCCGTTTGGCTGGGTTCAACCTCGCACTGGGGCGCACAGCTCCGGGCCTGGCCGCGCCTGGCTTCCCGGAGGGTGAGTTCCCCAGCTGGCTCCGCCGGGCCCGCTGGGAGCTGACTCGGGGAAGAAGGCCCGGGGGTGGGATGAATGCACCCAGAGGAATTGTTCGCTACTGCTCCCCCGGGACCCCGACCCCTCCGAGCCCCGATCGCCAAACACGCGGGGTGGAAGGGCAGGAGCGCGCCGGCCTTAGCGGAGGATCTGGTGGGAGGCGCACAGGTAAAACCCAGTGGGCTCCGAGAACTCCTCTCTCCCCTCGTGCCCCGCGGCGTCTGCTGTGCCAGCTTCACTCAGGAGTTAGGACGCTCACACGAGCCCCAAGCGAAATGGCCTGCCAGTAGTTTCGAGTTTGTGAAGAGGTTATGTCCTGCCCAGTTTCTCTCTCTCTCTGCTGGTCTCCTGCCCTTTGTCTTTGAGTAAACGTGTACAATTAGCTCGTGGCGTTTCGGTCATTATAAAGACAAATTTCCATGTCTCTCTAGAGATTTCTAAAATGCATTAGTCCAAGGGCGAGAGTAGGGAGGGGTCTAAGATAAAACTGAAATACGGATTTCACTTAACTGGGCGTGAATATCTTCATGTTCTCTCTGAAAACAACCTGGAAAGGAATGAATGCCGGCTGCAGCTCGCCGGGAACCCGTTCCAGTAAATTCTTCCATGTTCCTGGCATCTTTCCGTCTCCCTAAGACAAAGTCTCAGCCCCCCCCCCCCCCCCCCCCCAGGAGCTCCCACACTTCCCCCCTAAAGCTTCTAAATAGTGATTCCTTATCTAACGTGGCTGCCAGGTTTATCTGAAAAGGCCCACAAACTCAGGCCGCAGTAGAATAGGGGTAATTTTGGTGTCTTGTTGCCCGGAATGAGGCCAGCGGTGAGGAAACTCCTTTCTTTGTATCTTTCCCAGATCTCACCCTTGATAAGAGCCGCCAGCCGCCAGCCGGCCTCGGTGGCTGGGTTTGCCTGAACTCAGGAGAAGCCAAGATGCGTGAGTGTCCCCCTGGCCTCGCCGAGGCTTTATCAAGAACATGCATTTGTGGTGTTTTCTTTTCTCTCAAGGAAGATCTCTAACTGGATTCCATCCCTTTTATTTTCATTGTGAGTCCTGTGTGTGTGTGTGTGTGTGTGTGTATGAGAGAGAAGAGAGAGAGAGAGAGAGAGAGAGAGAGAGAGAGAGAAAGTCGGATGCACAAATTGGTTGATCAGTTTACCAGAATTTTGGTTTTGGTTTTTGGTAATAGTTTCTAGTCTCTGCTGTTCTATGCATGGAGCCTTTTGTCAGCTGCTTTTGCAAAACTGACGCTGGCTTCCCGGTATACCGGCATGTTTCCTGGGTAGATAACCAAGTTGACTCTAGGAAAATAAAAGAGATGCCAGTGTAGCACCAGAAAGTAAACAGGATTTTAACCGATCATATGCCATCATGCCGCTTTTATACCGGGGAATTGAACCACGGAAGCTGCCAGAAGCCTGAGGGCTCATGTTTGAAATTCACAAAGCGCCCTCCTTCCCACCAGCTACACACTCCGTGTGGCGTTGTAACCCCCTAAACGAATGAGCGGTGCCAAAGAATATTGCTGATGGTGAGAGCAGTTCCAAACAGAAGCTGGCGTGCTCCGCGGAGGAAAACCGTTAGTGCCGGGCAATGTCATACTAAAGGGAGGACAGTGTGTGTTTGCCTGCTGCAGCCACTGGTATTGTAAACAAGTATTTTGCTAGCAAGTTCCCAGGCCCATGGATGTGAAGATTAAGCAGACGCTGCCCCTGTCCAAGGGGGCAATTTGAGGGAACCCGATGATTATGTTGTTTCGCTCTGGAGTGGTGTCTTGCTGATACAGTTGGCATCAGAATCTGTTTGGATAGCAGGTACTAATTGTTTCCCTTCACCTGGAAGTTCCAATAGAATCACAGATTAGTCCCATTTCCTTCGCTGATGTGTGCATTTAATGCAGTAAATGTATCTGTAAAAAATTTCTGTGATGTATTTATAGAATATATCAAATAGTGATTAGCAATATTTCCCCCAGTATTTGGTCCCAGGAGCGACCTCTTGTGTTCAAAGGGGGGATTAGACCCTCTCTTGTCAAAAAAGGGACTCATTTTGACCTTTGAATATTCCGTGGGTTCAAAAATACATCCTTTAAAACAGCAGTGGTGTGGAGGCCCCGGTGCTAGGTGTCCAGCTGAGGAGAGAGAAGGAAGAATGGGAGTAGTTGTGGATATAGTTCCTGTGACGGCCAGGCCACCCAGGTGCACTTGACAGTGTCTTTGAGAAGCTAAGATTTAATAAATTCCTCTTGGTTCTGTGGCATCTGCCCAGTGCACCTTCCAAAATGCAGCCAATACACCTAGAATTCCTAGGCCTGGATTTTGTGTGTGTGTGTGTGTGTGTGTGTGTGTGTGTGTGTTGTTGTTGTTGTTGCTTTTTTTCTCTGCTTTACTTAAAATTGAAAAATTCCACATCAAACTTAATGCTAGATGCAGGTCCCTGAATAAATACCAAGTTCTCGAGATACTTTTCAAAAAATCTAAATAGGATTTGATTGCAATTGCAAAGGAGCATTACACGTTTAGGGTTTAATTCCTCCCCCAACAGCCCCTGGCAGATCGAAGTGGATTTTAGGTTGGTTCCGTGGGAAATGATGTACCGTGTGGGACAGCGCCTTTCCTACCTCCGTGAACCAAGAAGGGGAGGAGAGGGGCTTTGGTCAGCTTTCCCTGATCCATGGCTTGGCTTGGGCGCTCACTCCCGGGAATTGTTGTGTGTAGCCGGCATCGGAATCGGTCTGCAAGAGCAGAATCACAATTGGGGATGCCAGTTTCCATGTCAGGTGTTCCAATAGGAAAATTACATAACTGGATGATTTATATTTTCTAATATCCCTCGCACATAATTTGGCGGGGGGGGGGAGGGTGTCAAAATGAAATGAACATATTTTATTCACCTCAGGAAACAGGTATAGAATGTATCTCATTCTCCTTATTTTTACCCTTTCTGTGTCGTCTCATCCTGTAGATAGAACACGACCATTTAAAGCATCCGTACCTTAAATCAGGGCCAAGAGTCAGATAAAATTTTATGCGTTTTCAGGGAGTCGCCATTAACCATTTATACTCCACCCCGAACGGTGCTCAGAGCTCCTGTGTCTCTCTCCCAGCGTTACTGGTGGTGGCTCACTGAGGGCGAATCCAGAAAAACCGGGGCTCTGGTTTCAGAGAAAAAGGGAAGGGTCTCCTTTATGTGCCTTTGGGTTTGAAAGGATTATCTCTTCTTCAGCCCTGTTCCTTGTTCTGTTCTTTCTTTCTTTTTTCAGGAATACCAAGTAATGGTAATAAAGGCAGTTAACAACGACTACAAACCGGTAGTTGTGATTCTCACTTTATTGCCAAGGACTCCCGCGGCGACGGCGGTTTTGTTGAGTGTCAATCGCTTTATTAACCAGTTAAAACGATCTGGGGGAGTTAGCAGGGCCCAGCCCGCGTGGGTGAGCTCCGGGGCTCCGTCCCCGCGATGCCGGGCCCTTTCCCCGGCCGTGGAGCCGGGAGGCAGCGTCCGCGCTGAGGCCGCGGACCCGCGAGCAGACCGAGGGCAGCGTGGCCCGCAGCCCCTCGCAGCGGGAGCTGGACCCTCGGGGGCAGAACTCTGCACCTCCCCCCCCACCCCCTTTAAAATGGTGCTTTGGAGGCATTTATTCTGATTTTCCCAAAGCGGCTGGCAGAGTCCTGTGGAACCTTTCTTTTTCTTAATTTCTTTTTCTTTTTTTTGGATTTTTGGTTTTGTTCTGTTTTCCTTTTGCAGCCCTAGGTGCCTGGGACTCTTAGCCAGACGGCGTTGGAGCGGGGCTGGAGCGGGGAGCGGTGCTCGCTGAGCCTCGCGCCCCCGCCCCGCACCCGGAGCGGATCCTCCCGGGCCGGCTGGAGCCCGGGGAGTCCGGGCCGTGGGGTTCCCGGCTCCCACATCAGCACCGAGTCCAGACGACGCCGCGCCCCCCCCCCCCCCCCCCCCCCGAGCTCTGGGAGCCCCGAGCCAGCCGACTCCGGGAGCTGCTCCGAGGGCGGACCTCCCCAGAGCAGGGCCACCTCCCGCCCCGCAGCCCGCGCGCCGGCAGCTCGGGATGGAGCGGGAAGGAGCCCTCCCTCCCTCCCTCCCACCGGTTTGCCGGAGCCGCGGGGCGGGGAGGAGGCCGGTGGAGCCGCAGCGGGAGCCCGGGCGCCGGGCGGGGCGCGTCCTCGGGATGCCGCCCGCAGCCTCCCCGTCTCCGACTCCGTATTCGACTCCGTATTCGGCGCCGGGAAACAGCCTCCGGGCAGCGTGAGAGCGGGGGGGGGGGGGGGGGGGGGGGGGCTGCGAGCGTTTCGGGGTCACAGCCGCTCTCTGTGAGCGAACCTGCAGGCAAGAGCGCGGGGGGCGCTGAGCGTCTGGGAGGCGCGTGGGGGGCCGTTTCCGGGCAGGGCCCGCGGGGTTTGCGGTGCACAGAGCAGGCCGGGGGAGAGGGGAGAGGGCCCCGGAGCTGGAGAAAAGCCTGGTCCCTGCGCGGACTCGGGAGGAGCGGGAGAGGAGCGCCCTCGGACCCGCAGCCTGGGCTCCACGCGGTAGGAAGACTCGCCGGTTCCCGGTGACTCCCGGAGAGGCCGGCCGTGCCCTCTGCCTGCTGCACACCCACCCGCACACCCACCGAGAAAGGCCCGCGGGACAGGCCCCCCGAACGGGGTCGGATCGGCTCAGCCGCGGGAAGAGCTGCGCCCCCGGGGCCCGGGGCCCGGCGCCTTCCCTCCCGGCCTCCCCGCTCCGCCTCCGAGGGCACCGCCCGCCCCGTCGCAGGGCCCAGCCTCCTGTCCGACGGTCCTTTTTGGACTCAGAGCCCTGAGGGCGAGTTTCTGGACTTTGGGCGAAACCCACCGCCCGCGTTCAAAAACGTGTGTGTCTAGAAAGTTCGCCTGGCGAGGTCCCGGGGAGGGGATGCCAGGCACAAAGCCCCCCCCCCCCCCCTCGGCCTCAGGCCTCCTCCGCCCGCTGCCCAACCTGCCAACCTTCCCGCCCGACCACCCGACCCTCCGCTGCTGCGCTATCTCCCTGTTCACAGGAGTGAAGCAATCGAACAGAACACACTCGCACACACACACTTGCACACATGCACTCACACACACTCACGCGCGCACACACACACCAGCTCCTGCCAGATTCAAGGGAAATTAACAATCAAGGCCCCGCAGGTCCGCGTGGGCCCCGCGGCGGAGCCTGGCAGAGGCCACGCAGGCCTTGGTGGGACTCTCCTTCCGCCCACCTCGGGGACCAGAGGCCCCAGGGCCTTGTTTCCAAGGGCGCGCGTGGGGATGGAGAGCGAAGGGGAATCGTGGCCTTAGTCGCTAAGGGAGGAAGGTCCTGCCTGTCCCTGCGGGGCTGCTGGGTGGGAGGCCACCCAGCCTCCAGGCGCCGGGAGTGGAGAAACCAGGGCCCCTCCTGCTGGGGACTGGGAGGGACTCAGAGAGGCCCCCTCCCCAAAGATTAAACTTTCCGTCTGAGGGGGCCCCTTCTCCGCCAGGCCCCCTCCTCCCGGGCTTCCCCAAAACGAATGCAGTTGTAGAAGGATCAGGCACCATCTCGATGGCCTCAAACCCGGCCAGTGGCCCTCTGAGCCGTCTCTGCGGGAGCTCAGCTTCCCTAGGGCCCGCGCCCCCCGAGACTGAAGGACAGTCTCTTCTCCGCATCTGCCTGGGGCAGCGTCGGGAATGACAGCCCGGTTATTGGTGCGGGGCGTTGGAGTGACTGGTCTAATTGTTACTGTCACCCCCGCATAGAGATCCAGCGAAGTCCTCGTGGGCACAATGTTGCAGGTTTATTTGTATTCGCTTTGTGTTGCACGCGTTTGAATTGGAAACAAGAGAGAAACTCGGGCAGCTAGGATGCGCTCCGTGCTCGCCCCTCCGAGGGGACCCACGTGGCTGGGGATCCTGAGAGGCCGGGCCTTTGTTGATTTAAGAGTTCACCGGGCAAGGGCAAGGCGTAACAATTACCTTGTTGCCTTTTCTCAATTGTCTGTCGTTGGCGCATAGCTTAGAAAGCCTCCGTGGTACAAAATTCGATCCAAACATGAAAAGTAAAAAATTACTGTGTAACGAGGTAACCATGCTGATAGAGCTCTTTGTCTATGGATTATGTATAACTCGCACACATATAGGAAAGGCATTACAAAAGTATACACCCTACCTTTTATACATCATTTATGTTATGATTAAATGCTAGTGGTAACATCATTTTAATATTGCAAGGTAACTCCATAAAGAAAAGTTTGAAATGCTATTTCTAATACACATAACACCCTCCTCCCAAGAAAATAAATAATGAGCAGGCTTTACAATAATATTCAGAGGTGCTTTTATAGAAAAAAAAATTCGGAAACTTCACGAACCAAAAATCCTGTCAAACACGATGGTCCAATACTAGGTGACACAGGTCAATACAAGAAAACACGGCTCTGTCAACAGTCTCATTTCATCACAGCTGTGCATTTAACGTGTGTATTTTCCCACGTACTATACGGGACTCTCAAATCACATCATATGAGCAAGAAAAAAAAAAATCTGAGTTTAAAAAATGGCTAGGAAATGACCAGAATTCGCCCTGGCCAGGCCGCTCAGCTGGTTAGATCAGCACTCCACTACTCCCAGCTTGCAGTGTGATCCCGGGGTCAGGCACAGACAGGAAGCAGCAGTGAATGCAAACATCAGTGCAACAGCAAATCAATGTTTCTCTCTCCCCCTTCCTCTCTCTCAAGTCCATAACAAATGAGATGACTATAATTAAGTGCTGTGGGTTGGCAATGTTGTGCTTCTTTATTTGCATATAAATGTTAATACATTAAAATTTAAAAACACTAGATGTAGCCACCTCATCATTTACAAGAAATTAATGGAAAGGGGAAGAGCAAGGGCTGCTCAGGAGAATGTCTAGAGTCTCTTATCAAAACGGACCAGAAGTCAGACGATGCATCTGGGGAACAACACGGCGCCTCCCACTCGCCAGCAGAGTGCTCGGTCTCGTTATTAAAACATCGAACCATCGTGTGACATGTGCGCTCCCTTTTAAATGGAGCTAAATGGATGCTTTGTTGTGTTTTAAGACTCCTCTCTGCACAGCTGAGCTACACATGCCATCCCGGGAAGACCACTGCGCCAGGAACGGTTATGCTAAGTCAGAGGTGACACGATTGCCCATAGCTAGCCTCCTGCTGGCTTTCACTTCCGCACAGGACCCACACGAGTTCATGTTCCACGGCAGCGTGGTACCACGTGCGTTTCATTCTCTCCTTCTTATGAGCTGCGCACACACATCCGTGACAGTGAGGAGAAGCACTGGGTGCCGGGACCCTGGCTTCGGGTTCCCATCTGGGGTATGAAGACATAGACACCGTGTCTGCTCGGTGTTGGCGGCCTATTCCTTCATCAGGGATGTTGATGTAGCTGCCCCAAATGTCCCAGGATGCCCCTCTCCATGTTCCCGTACCCCAGCCGTTGGGGGTCTGCTGACATGACCCATACGTGGTGCGGGGCACATATGTTCTTGTGAACTATGCCAGCCGTGAGGCAGAAGCACGGGAGGGAAAGGGAGGGGTGCAAAACCACCTGTGGAATCTGGTGCTGGGGACAGACGGGGGGGGGGGGGGGGGGGGGGGGGGCTGAGGACAGACGGGGGGCGGGGAGCGGGGGGGGGGAGGACCTGACTTTGTCAGCCATCGGAAGAGAAAATGAAAGTAGGCATGAGACTAAGATGAGAAGAGCCTTCTACTTTGTGGAGAGAAAGAGAAAGCTTCTCAGGAAAAGGAAAAAGTGCAGTAAATGCCAAGATGACAGACGGTAGTTACCAAACAGTGCTGGGATGTAAAGGAGGAAGTACAGCCAGTAATAGTGTCAGAACTGTGTGTGCTGCCAGGTAGGCACTGGAAATATCGGGGGGGGGGGGGGGGGGCGCATTTTGTCAAGTATATGATTGTCTACGCACTAAACTGTACACCTGAAACTAATATGAAATAACATCGAATGTAAACGATCATTGAAAAAAAGAAAAAACAAATACGCCAAAATGACAAGGAATAGGCTTTGCGATCCAGTTCACCCTGATAGGCCATGCGTTTGAGGGTAAAACCCAGGTCTTTCCTAGCAGCAGATGGAGCCTGAGAAAATAGAGGGAGACCTGGGAAAAGTAGACTCTAGAGCAGTGATGGCGAACCTTTTGAGCTCGGCGTGTCAGCATTTTGAAAAACCCTAACTTAACTCTGGTGCCGTGTCACATAGAGAAATTTTTTTATATTTGCAACCATAGTAAAGCAAAGACTTATATTTTTGATATTTATTTTATATATTTAAATGCCATTTAACAAAGAAAAATCAACCAAAAAAAAATGAATTCGTGTGTCACCTCTGACACACGTGTCATAGGTTCACCATCACTGCTCTATAGTTATTTTATATGACATTTAAAACTGGAAAACTGACTCAAGGGTTCTTTTTCTGTAGAAAACTAGACTATTTGGCAATTATTTTAAAAAGTTGAATTGCATCTTTAAACAAATAACTCTAAAATGCTTACCAGAAGTAAACTCACTATTGGTAAAGGGTATTCGCACAGAAAATACCAACCAAAAGTATTAGCAATACCATAAAATGGATTCCTACAACTGTGTGTGTGTAACTAGGTTCATTTAACAGCAGGATTCAGGACTCAAGTAGGAGAAAAGTTAGACCTGAAAAGAAACTTTAAAGAACCACTGCAGCCATGGACGGTGTGGCTCAGTGGTTAGAGTGTTGCCCTGTACCCTGCAGGGTCTCAGGTTCAATTCCTGGTCAGGGCACATGCCCGGGTTTTGGGTTCGAGCCCCAGTCAGGGCTCACATCAATGTTTCTCTCCGTCGTCCCCTCCCTCTCTCCCTCTCTCTCGCGCTCTCTCTCTCTCTCTCTCTCTCTCAAATCAATGAATAACATGTAAAAGGAAATGGCTGCAAGGTTTTCCAGAGATTTGGTAGCCCTTGCTACAGATGGGATCATCCCAGGAGTGTAACTCACATCTCTGGAGCTGCTCACTTAAACCACAGACAAACGGAAAGATGTGAGAACACGGCCCTCGCTCACACTCCCGCCGCCGGGGAAGGGCTGCCCACACATCGCTGTGGTGTCGGCACTTCTGACCTGGCTTCACATTCTAGACGATTCTTCTGATGTGAGAGAAAGTAAGCCAAGCCCACGAGGGAGCATCCCTCGCCCCCGCGCACTGGGGAGGTTTGGGGGGCGGGGGGGGTCCAGATGCCGGAAGGGTCCGATGCAGGTGTTCGCATGCGCTCTGTACCGGGTCAGAGTGTCCACACACGTGCACAAGCCCACGGGCCGGAGAGCCTGGTAGGAGGCAGCAGGGCCCGGGAGAGGCCGCCCGGCCAGAAGCCAGCGCCTCGAAGGCACCTGCTCAGGGCTGCGGGCAGGGAGAGGGTGGATGTGGATTAATCACGGCCAAATACCGAGCAAAGAGACCGCGCCTCCTGCCGAGCGCGAACACTCCCATGCGCACACGCTCCACGAAGCGCACTCTTCGCAGGACGAGCCGTGGGCCACGGTCGGGTGGCTCTTTGCTGGGCGAACAGAAGCAGCTGTGGGGACTGTGTGTCCCATGGCCAACTGGAAACACCTATGGGTTTTTAATATTTTTTTAAAATATATTTTATTGATTTTTTTTACAGAGAGGAGGGGAGAGGGATAGAGAGTTAGAAACATCAATGAGAGAGAAACATTGATCAGCTGCCTCCTGCACACCCCCCACCGGGGATGTGCCCGCAACCAAGGTACATGCCCTTGACCAGAATCGAACCTGGGACCATTCAGTCCGCAGGCCGACGCTCTATCCACTGAGCCAAACCGGTTAGGGCTTAATATTTTTTTTTAAAGGGAAATTTGTGGTTCACAATAGAAAGACTCCTGATGACGCGTGGTCATTGAAATTGTGTTTTCTCGCTCTGCTCCTGCCGTTCGCTTTGGGGTGAGGTGATCGGTTGCTGTCAGCCTGTGGCTCTCCAGGACTTCTCATTTTAAGGTGCCCTGTATACTCCGCTGTGTTCCTAGACTTAGCATCTTGTCTTACTTCATAATCTCTTCTCACTGAGGCACCGTTCGTCTAACAAAACATGCTACATGGCAGCCTTCAGAGGAATGATGTGACAGCCTGACTGGTATCGTTCAGAGGGCTCTGGCAAGGCCACCCAGACTGAAATAGCATCGCACCTCCACCCACACATCAGCATCGTATCAGGGGACATCACATTACTCTTGTGAGATTTACTTCTTTGACACTCCAAGTTCTTTATTATTTATTGATTTATTTATTTATCATCACCATTTATCCACTCAATGCCCTCTTCTACCTTCACGCCCCTCCCCCCAAATCACCACACTGTTGTCCATGTCCATGAGTTCTCTCTCGCTTTTTTTCTTTTTTTGCTCAATCATTTCACCCCCTCACCCCTCACTAGAGCTGTCTGCCTGCTCTTAGTCTTCAGAGATTTTTGTCTAGTTTTGTTGGTTGGTTTTTAATTAAAATACCAACATTTTCTGTAGGTGATTTTTCACCCTACCTATTTGCACTATTATAGAAGTTTCTATAATAAGCATCTACATATATAAAAGCCTAAGCGACCATTACAACTGGTCAACCGAATGACCGGTCACTATGACGTGCACTGACCACCAGGGGGCAGACACTCAAGACAAGAGCTGCCCCCTGGTGGTCAGTACGCTCCCACAGCCAACCTGCCGCAGCCCCTCCCCCTGCTGGTACAGTGCAGGGACTGGGCAAAACAGCTCCGATCAGCCCCTATAGCCAGCCAGGCTGAGGGACCCCACCTGTGCACGAATTCATGCACTGGGCCTCTAGTGTTGATAATAAAAAAGTAAGAAAGGAAGGTGTCAAAAAAGGATGACAAACCTAAAAATAAGTGATATGCAATGGAATACCAGTCATCAGTGAAAAGGAATTAACCATCAATACACAATATAACATGATGAAGCTCAAAATAAATATGCTAAGAGGAAGAAGACCAACAAATGGGCACCCTGTATATTGTGTGCTAGGAAATACAAACTACTGTATGTGTCAGAAATGAGACAAATGGGGCCCAGGGGTGTGAGGTGACAGGGAGAGGCGGCAGAGAGGGGACTTCTGGAGGTGACTCATCATTTGGAGGTTCATTGTCTTGATTGTGATGATAGCTCCATGGATGCATACACATGTCAAAGCTTACCAAATTCTACACTTTATATATGTGCAGCTTATTGTATGTACATTACACTTCCGTAAACCTATTGAAAATAGACCTAAGAAAGCAACTATTGTCTTGCCCTATTTTTTATTGTTGTTGTTGGTATCATCACTATAAACTTCATCACAAGATGCTGGGGGGAAGGGCATGTGTACAGCATTGTCTGTGATTAAATGGGGGCGCTTAAAGGGGGAGAAAGAGCTTCTGTCAGCCTCAGCCTGACCGGTGTTCATCAGGAGTTGCCAGGAACACCAAGCTGAACCTCTTACACAATCTCTTCATTTTCATCACTTGTCCTCCCTCCTGTAGTATCGCCATTAGTGGTCACAATATACACTTTCAAGAAGGCTTCTCAAATGCCCTACTTTTCCCAAAGTCAAATTAATTCTATAATTTCTAGCTTTGTGGGTAAATTGTTTTTTATCACTCCTACATTGTTTAGGAATAGGCCTTCCCACCATCTTCACACCTCTTATGTTTTTGTTTTGTTTTTTTAAAGGAGAGAGTCCACTCTCATCCAATAGTGTAAACTCTTGGCTTTCAGCATGTTTTGGTGAATTATCAAATGGCCCCCAGCTGGGTTGTTGGGGTCCTGCTGCCTTTGGCTGACCTTCCTCAGGTGTCAACAGCCAGTTGACCTGGAAAATACACTACTTCCTGCGCACTCCGTTCTGACACCAGCCGGTCCTGGAGTCCGCGTGACTCACGTCTGAGATCTTCAGATCCTTTGGGCACTGCCCCCTGCACCTGCCCACAGCCCAAGGCTGTCCAGACAGGCTGGCATCCTCCTCTCTCCCTGTGGATGGTCTCTGGCACATGCCCAACGCGCTCCTTCTTGGTTGGAAGCCTAAGTGGCTGTGAGCTGCCCTCAGCATCTGATTTCCAGTAGCCACTGGTTCTACCCTTAATCATGCTGTGAGGTAGAGAGAGTGGGGAAGGGAAAGTGTTCCAATGTGATGGTTTGTAAACAGAAGATTTGATTCTCTTCATGGTTTGGATTTGGGGTTCAAACATCATTGTTCAAGGAAAGAATCAGGCCATTTCTTTGCCTGTGGCAAAAACATATGGTTGTAAAATTTTTTAAAAATAGAGTCGAAAGAGAAAGCCCTCCTTCAACTACCCCAATATCTCTCTGCTTGCCCTGGGGCAGATGCTCTTCGCCACAGTCCTATTTCTGTGCATTTACACACACACACACACACACACACACATACACACCCACCCATATATATATGTACCTTATATAACACCACGTCATTACATATTTATATGTACATACACATCTATATTTATTGCAATTGAATCATACAATACACATTATTGTAAAAGTTGTGCGTCCTTATGTTAATGCCTTCATCCTTCCAGAGTCCGCCCATGGAGCAGGTTGGGTTTATTGCTCATTGCAGCAAGGGAGCCATGTGGGCCTGACCCCGTGGAGAACTGTGGGGTCTCAGTAGAGTGGTCCCAGAAAGGAGCAGAGGATTTGTGCCCTGGCCTGGTGCTGGGCAGGAGTCCAAGGAAATGGGGGGTTGCTCACTCTGGACTGGATGCTGCAGAAAGTGGAGATAATGCCATGGTGTCTTCATCTTCTCCAGAGGAAGGGCGGACTGGCAGGAAACAGCTGCCGATCATTGCTAAGGAGGCAGCAGTGACTCCCATGACCAGTAGTAGGTGCTCGGTGTTTCTGAGGTTCACACAGGGACCCCGCGATTGTCCTGCGCTCAGGAGTCCTGCTGTTCTTTACCGTCGCAGGGAAACCTCGCCTTGTGGAGACTTCTGTGAGGCTGTTTGGTGGGTCCCGCAGGAGAACGCCAAGGCCTAGCGGGGGCCAGGCCAGCTCCTAACTCACAAGACTGGGCCCAGCTGTTAGTGCTGCTGCTCTCCTCCCGGCGAATCGCTCTAATGAGAGCAAAGGAAAGAGGTGAATGAGGGGACCTATTGCAGGGAATTGGGGACAGAGCTCTTACAACCTGTCCATTAAGCACATAGTTACATATGTAGGAGCAGAACGCAGTAGGTCACTCCAGACTTTACTAGACACATTTCAATGTTATGGAAAGTGCCCTACATTGATGGGACACACACACACACACACACACACACACACGAAATAAGTTTTATGTACATATATATACTTCTTAAGAGAAAGAATTACCTTAAAATGTATATAAACATGTTTTTAATACAGGTATTTTTGGAAGAGAAGGCATTATTAATGATCAGTTCCTGAACTGGTATATTAGTTAGAACTCAAAGGATTTTTCTCAATTGGTCTTTGTTTCAAACTTGTATAAAATAAACAACGAGCTGCTGCTGCTAATATCAACAACACTTTCTAAAAGTATGTTGAGTATGTTGTGTCCTTCTAAATATTTATCTTTTTAAAATGACCCCAATAAGCTATATTTTGGGAAACTTTTTGGGTGGGCAAATAAATGCTTCCAACGGAGCCAGACGAAGAGCCTTCACCTCCCTCAGCGTGGACAGAGCCCCCTGCTTGCCTGGTAGTCTGTGTCCTTGGTCCGAAATGGTCCGGTGCGGAGTGATTCTCTCTCTAACGCTGGAGGAAGGGAGGTTGTCCCCAGCAACCCCCGTCTCTCCTCCTCCTGTTAGAGAAAGAGGCCCTTTCCCGCTCATTCTGAAGTCCCAGCTGGAGTGGCATGCATTTCTCACATTTCCAGCCTTCCAAGTAAGTGTTAGAGCCTCGTCTACGCAGTAATGACAGCGTTATCAGCAGGGGATGTGGATGGCTGGTCCACGTCAGTTAGGGTAACTTGAAATTTCTTGGAGGGAAAACATCAGAAATGGAAGCTTATCTCTGGATGTTTGGGTTGAATTTCACGAATCAAAGGACACAATCGCCCCCAGATCTCTCCATTCCATGTTGTTGAGAAAGGTGTAGGCACAGAGCTGCCCCGCCGTGCCTCTGCTCCTCCTGGAGGGCTGCCATAGACCAGACGTTTCCATCAAGTTCTTGCTTGAGGTGAGTAAGCAACGATCAGCCATCAGCTTCCAGCCACCCGGGACCACATTCATCCTTCAGTTTCCCGGTCTTCGCGCCTGGCCAGGTGTCTGTCACTCGCCCCCCACAGCCTGTAGAGCGAAATGCTGCTGCATATCCAGGCCGTGTGGCGAATCAGGGAGAAGGCGAATGATGAAGCAGGTTGTTTCTAGAACCTCCCCCTTCTCATGGTGCTGTTGTGGGGTGCTTGGGGAGCCTGCCTCTGGGGGGTGCACTTGATTCCAGTGCTGGTCCTGACTGAGCTCAAGGGCCCAACATGGTGATGTGGCTGCCATGGTGTAAGGCACGTTCTCCCAGCCCTGCCTTGGCCTTCCCAGGTTTGCTCTCTCCCCCTAATTGACACTGAGATGCTCGCATTGCTCTCAGCTGATGCCTCTGGTGGGCTGAGGCAGCCCCACATCAGCGGAAGTTTGGTTGGTTTTCAAGTACCGACCTAGAAAAAGGCGTTTTGACAGTGTCTGCTTCAATTTCATGAAGGTGTGCACGGCAAGTCTACTCATAGAGAACTGATGTGTACATCTTAGTGACAACATGAGACATAAGCAAATCTAATTTTCCTTTCCTGTCACCTGCAATGTACACCTCTAATCTTAAAGACTGTATTTTACTTTAATGCTTGAAGTCAAAATAACAGGATAATTGAAACTGATTTGTAAATATAAAACAGATTGGTTCTATGGGCATTGTAGTTACAGCATTCTTATACTTGCATTATTATTATTATTATTATTATTACTCTAGTTATTATTGGTGGTTATGACAGTAGTAGCATTAGGGAGGCTATGGTAGACATGCTGTTGTTCAAATGGCAAAGGACTTAAGAATGTGAAATACACTAAGGTTTTAATTACTAGTTAATTATTTGTTAATGATTATATTTACATAGCTTTAGTATTATTTAGAGATGCCAGGGGAATGTTTTATATATACATGGTATATGTGTATGTGTATGTGTGTGTGTACTAACATTTGAAATGAATACTAACATTTTCATTTATACTGTACATAGATTTTGTAAGTACTATCCATGATGTTTTATATAGCTTTATAATGTTGACTACACACATATTATAGTGTCCATCAACTTGAAGAGGAACTAATACCTCATACCAAAGATAGACCAATTATCATACATATTAATTAGAGTCCCATCTCTCCAATCTCTAGTTCTCCTGTAAAGTACAAATGGTTTATTACAATATTGGTAAAAATGTTAAATTGACCTTGAAAATGCAAGTATTCACACACACTTGTGACTTCAAGCACATTGTGTTTTACTAACAAGTACCGTGTTATGAAGGCAGCTCAGGGTGGTTCAAACAGTCAGACAATGTGAGCGTCAATGTTTTCTGCTCTTAGCATGCCTCTAGAGGTAGGCAGCTATTTGATAGCTCAATGCCAGGTGCGAGAATTATAACCTTCATGTGCATATTTAATTAGCCTTATATTGTCACAAGCCTTGATGTGAGGGTTTTTTGAAATGTGCCCTGTTTAGAGAATGAAGCCTGCCTGTACCTTTGTTTCAGAGAATGTGGGCCTGAATGCTTGTGTCTCTGTGTGCGTGACTCCGTGGCACTTCCAGGAGCGAGGTGGGTGGAGTCCCCGGGAGCCCCTGCTCTCCTGGGGACATTCATCCCGGAGTGAGGAGGGAAGAGGGTGTAGTGTTGACAGTTGAGGTGGGACCTGCAGCTTAATGGCAACCCAAACCAAGGTTAATTAATGCGAGAAATCTCCAGCCACTCCGCATGGAACCTGGACTTTTTTCTCAGAATCGCTCCTCATCTGCGATTGCACAGCGTAATAAGCAATCTGTAGGGTCTGATATTGTGAGGCGGAGAGAAAATTTCCTGATTTGCAAGAAACCCAGTTATCTAACCATTTGGAAGGGTCTGGGGAGGGTTTTTGAAATCATGCTACCTTATGACTTCCCCTTGATTTATCTACTAGTAATTCAGTGAAGTGTGGACGCTCGTAATTTAAGCCCATCCAACGGCATTTCTTCCGTGGGCGACTGGACCCGCTCTCCCTTGCACACAGTATAGAAGGGCCAGATGTTAAGCGACAAATGCATTTTTGGACACCAGTCATTTGGGATATTTATTTTCCATATTACAGCAAGTCTCTAGAAGATTGACGAAGTACTTTTAAAATTTGTCTTTATGCCCTAACCGGTTTAGCTCAGTGGATAGAGCATCGGCCTGTGGACTCAAGGGTCCTGGGTTCGATTCCAGTCAAGGGCATGTACCTTGGTTGTGGGCACATCCCCAGTGGGGAGTGTGCAGGAGGCAGCTGATCGATGTTTCTCTCTCATCGATATTTCTAACTCTCTATCTCTCTCCTTTCCTCTGTAAAAAAATCAATAAAATATATATATTTTTAAAAATAAAATAAAATTCGTCGTTATTGTTGAAAGTATTACAGATGTCGGACAAAGTATTTTTGATCCATGCAGATACTGGCATTGCATGGATGTAGTTTCTAAGCGCAGCCCTGGTAACAGCTTTGATGGAGTATAAACAAAGCAGGTGTGCTTCTGATGGGCACACACATTTAAAACATTAAATTCTATTTACCATTCTTTATTCTAGTAATGATCTGTTCTGTCTCCTCGCCCTCCAATGTTGCAGTGAATTGTGCTACTTCATGACAATGGGCTCTCTATTTTCCTTCCTGCCTCTGCTTCCTTCTAAAAGAGCCTCACACACATTTTTTGCTCCTTGAAGGTATTTTTTGTAAACGTTATTTTTGTATGTAAATGTGAATAACCACTATAAATGTGTTTTTTTGTTGTTGTTGTTCAAATGGAGGAGGATTCAGTGGAAGAGTTGTTACCACTCAATTTGCAAGAGGAGCACATTGAAATGTTAATAGACTATTGTACTGTCTTAAACTTTCCTACCCCTGGTATTCCTTCAGAGCAGCTCAAGGAAAATACAGTTATGACAACGATATTCTGTGTTGAATCAGAGAGTTTGCTGGCAGCAAAGGGATGGCAAACCCCCAGGGCTGAGCTAGAGAGCTGTTGATGAGGGGACTATTTAGGGAGGTGTGAGCAGGGGGAAGGGCGCCCCCAGGGACAGTGAGGCGTTTGGGACTTGGAGCTGCGCCAGCCCTGGGCCTAGGATCCCGGAGGCTGTGGAAGGCAGGGTGCCTGTTATGAGTGGAGACTGCAGGGAAACACCCTCAACGGTCAAAGCTGTGGGGGTTCAGGGATAGATGCGCCGGCCTCTCTCTCTCCTGCCCAGGGCCTGCCTTGCCTCCCCTTCCCAGGCCTCAGCTAGCTGCTACCGGTTAGTGCCCGGGCACAGGTCCAGACTCAGTGGGTGGGAAGTGGGTCTGAGGACTCAGGGAGGAGCATTCGTGCAGACCCTGTATCCGTTCCTTATTCTGCTGTCACAAATGACCACTCAGTTAGTGGCTTAAAATAACCCCAGATGATTACCTACAGTTCTGCAGGTCAGAAGCCCTCCGTTCAGGGTGTCTGGAGGGCTGTGTCCCCTCGGGAGGCTCTGGGAGAATCCATTCAATTGCCCTTTGCAGCTTTAAGGGACCACAGGCATTCCTGGCTCATGACCCTCCTCGCCTCACTGCAGCCTCCACGGGACTCCGCATCTCCTCTACTGGGACCTCGGGCCGCCCTGTCCAAGGGACCTGGTGGTCCACCTCGATAATCCGGGTTAATCTCCATTTCACAGCCTTCACCACCTCCATCAGAATGTAAGGCAGTGTCGTCGCCGCTCTGAGGATTAGGACATGGGCGTGGGGAAGCCATTAGTCCGTCTGCAGACCACAGACCCCAGACCCCTACTAGCTGTGACTATGAAAGAAGTGGATGTCTCTGTTACTGAGAGATTAAAACTAGAGACGGCCCCAGCCAGTGTGACTCAGTGGATAGAGCGTCGGCCTGCAGACTGAAGAGTCCTGGGTTCGATTCCGGTCAAGGGCATGTGCCTTGGTTGCAGGCTCGGGTCAGTAGGGGTGCGTGAGGCAATCGATCAATGTGTCTCTCACATCAATGTTTCTCTCTCTGTGTCTCTCCTCCCTTCCACTCTCTCTAAAAATCAATGGAAAAACATCCTCAGGTGAGGATTAACAACCAAACAAACAAAAAACCACTAGACACTGCTTGTTGTACAACTGAGGAAGAATTCCTTTTTATAATGTGAAAAGTCTTTTCTTTTCTGAAGAATGCAAAAGGTGTCAAACTCATGTCCTATTTAATGTTAGCATTGTTGTGCATATTTGGGCCTTTCTGTTTTGAATAGCTTCGAAATTTCCAACTTCTTAAGTTACCCTTTCCGCAACTCATGGTATGAATACTTTGACATTTTTTCTTAAAAATACTGACTTGGAGAAATAATAATGGGTAAGGTTTGTGGAGTTGTTATGATTTTTCTAGGCATTTTCATGCATGATTTCCACACTACCCCTATGAGGAAGCTGCTCTTATTAACTGTGTTTCAGAGATGATGAGACAGGAACATGGATTCAGTAATTATGTGGCAGGTAACGTCACTAAGGAGTGGCTATGACGGCATCATCTCCCATTTGCCTCCCTCCATCAGTTCCCCACTCACCCTGCTGGGTGGCTTCATCTGGGATCTCCCCCCCACCCCCGCCCTCACACACACACACACACACACACACACACACACACTGCTGCTTGACTGCAGCGGAAGGAAGGGCAGCAGGAGCGTTGAGGGTGGAAGGAGAGAAACGTGTAATGTTCCTTCCCTCCTCTCACTCCCTGCTCCCTCCTGGCTTTGCTGCGCTGCATCAAGGGTCCACTCCCCTCTCCCGCCGCAGCCCCTCCTGTGGGGGGGGGGGCTCTGTCTGTGCTCCCCGAACTCTGCCAATCGGTGCCTTGGTTCTTGGGGGTAGTGATGGTTTTCCAGTTAGGCCTGTCCCTGGGTTCTTCGCCATCCCTCGTTTCTTTCACGTTTCCCACCTCTGCAAGCCATCTGTCCACTACATTTGATTTCATCGATTTTCAGTGAAACTCCTTTGAACGTGCCATCGTTTTTCCTCCCTGTGGGAGTCAGCTGCAATTTGATCACAAGGATATCTAACTTAGAAGAGGAGCCCTTCATCATTTTGACTTTGACCAAAGTACATCCCCCAAGCGAATATAGTTACATCTTGAAATAAGTTAGTTGCATTTAGCCAGCTGCTTAGATCCTTGTTTCACTAAGTTTAGAAAATGACTAAATCAGGCCAGATGATTGATTTTCAGGTGTGGACATAGCACACCTTACGCTGAGTGTAATGAGTAGCTTACGTAATAAATCCATCTGGAAGTATCGGCCAACTGGCCCTTGTCGCTCTGCCGTCGCTGAGCGCTGTTTATCACATCTGTGTCACGCTCAGGCTTCATGCTCCGGCTTCATGCTCCGCCGTGAGTTTGGGTTTGATTCATTAACATTGGAAATGCATCAAGTGCTCCCTCAGAGAAGGGAACTCTGGCTCGCGAGATACACAATACACATCTGTTCTTCTACAGACTTCCTTGCAGCACTTCCTGTGTGGTGCGGATGTCTGTTTCCTTGACAACAAGGTAGGGTGGGCGCTGAAACCAGAGCGAGTGCGCGTCAGATTTGTTCTGGAAGTGAGTGTGGCTGCTCAGAGGAAATATATCAGCGCAACCTTGTCTTCTGCGAGCAGAGATGCTGACCAAGGAGCGCCATGCTGCTGGGGTTTCCATGGAGTGGAGGGCACAGGTCCACAGGATAGGCAACACCGGCCTACCGCATTGCATTGCTGCATTTGTTCACTAGGACTGTTCAGTTTGTCCCGGTTCCTCTTCGGTCACATGTACCGACCACTAGTCTATCATTGGAAGGCTCAACAAGCACGTACTCTTGTCCTTTCCTCTGTGTGATGCAGCTGAGGGATGGCATGATGGTTTCTGCACCTGGAACGTGTGGTTCAAAATGTGTTAGGCCGTAATAATTCTGGAATCCAACAGCAGGTCGGTCAGAAGTCTTCCTGACCATTTGTCCCTGCACGTCTAAATGACAATGTCTGTATTGATAAACCTATGATGTAACAAGATCCTAAATTGACTTTTGACTCATTTTAAAAATAACAACCATTGAATTATTTTCATGGTCTAGATAGTAAATGACTTTAGGAGACTGTCCACCAAAATCAGTCTTCCCACCCAAACCCCAAATCAAGTTCATGCCTCCCAGTGATGTTAGGTAATGAGGGTGGAGCCTCCTCCACTGAGCATTGGGATCTGAGTACACAGGCCTGAGACCCATGTTGCAGCCCACCGCCCTGTGGGAGCCCGGTCCCTGGGACAGGCTCCTGGCTGGCAGCACAACAGTCCATCTGGTTCCTGCAAGTGGAGGCTCACACAGGCAGGGAGCTCTCCCTGGTGCTGCTTACAAACTCGACACGGGGCTGCCTCCTTTGTTTAACCTTCCCTCTAACACAGCTCCTCTGATCCGTGTCTATACATCTCACTTAAAAGGTGATCTATCTTGCTTCCTCCCAATTTCACCAAATCTCTTGAAAACCCTGTTGCAACCGTGATGCGATCTGATTTCTAGCCTATGCCTAGCTTCAGCCGTGACCTCGACCTGCCACCCAATGGCCTGTTCCCTCATCCGCTCACCCTCTATTACTGCCCAGGACAAAGAAACCATCGATTGAAACTAACGTTATGTGCATTATTCTTTAGAAAAGTATGGAATCCATTTAATTAAAATACAAGATTAGTCAGTGTGGAGAGTTGGGCTACCACGTCTCAAGATCAAAATGCCCTCTGAGCTACATAATTGTTCAGCATTTTACACAGCAGGAACGGAAGCCATATAGCACACCAAGTAAATCAAAATTGAGATATGTTCAAAGACACTCTCCTCCTTCATATGTTAGCTTTTTTAAAAATGCCACTCGTTACCAATATGGATTTAGCCACCTAGTGTGTCATTAATCCATGTACATCCCTTTAACATCCCAACTGGAATATCTTTTCACACTGGGGATGTTTCTCTGTCACAGGTTTTCAGGTTTGCTACCCTTCACTGCCAAACATTCAAGTGCTCACAAGGATTCTGACATCCAGATACGGTGCGAGGGCATGCCAGAGAGAGGGACTGTGAGTCTACGAGCAGCTGCGGGCAGGCATTAGAGCATATTTAGGACATCGTGAGTAGAGAGTATGGTTGGAACATCATATCCAGCACACTTGGGGGAGAGAACACAAGATATGTGCAGACAGTGATAAGAGTCCCAGGGGCCATGATGCCCAAGACAATTGTTAACCAAGAAAACTGACTCACAAGGAGAGAGATGTAATATCAGCAACGGCAGTGGAGGGGAGAGGAGACACTGGGAGCATAGCTCTGGTTATAAGACTGTGAGAATGGCCTGTGTGAAATCTTGAAGGCATAATCTAAGATTTTGTCAGCAGAGATAAGAAGAGGATAAGTGGGGAAGACATTTAGGGATTAGGACTACCAGAATCTGGTGACTAATTCTAAGGTGGAGAATATTTTCATGGGAGAACAAGTCAAAGAAGGCCAACATTTTCAGCCTGCATGACTGAGTGCTCTACGAGTGTCTACTAATGTACATGGAACTATTATGCAGAAGTTGGTTTGGAAGCTATGGCTTTTTAAGGGGCAGCAAAGCACCCGGTGGGAAAGTGAACCAAGCAAGATAGGACTAGTGTGGAAGAGAGAGGCTGGATTTTTGAGTTGTGAGCAACACAGAAATAATAGTCCATCACAAGTCAATGAAAATGAAATAGGTTCATCTCCTACTCTTCCTTGAATCCAGCTGGATCTTGGGCTCATGTGTCTGTAGTTTGAAGGAATTTCCACAAGGGGGTGATGCATTCTTATGAGGTAGCATAGACTTGCGACTCCAAAATAAATACTAATAGGAATCCAAAACCAACTATTTTTTTGCTCCCTCTTTGCAAGTTTCAGAAGCTACTATTTGCTGTGTTGTATGAAACGTTCTTTAGTAATAAAATATAAATAGATAATTAATCTTATTTTCTAAGACGTATCTAAAGTGTAAAGGTTATTTGGAGTAATAATTAAACCAATCATAAAAACCTAGGAGCATATAGGGCTGTCCCAACTTTTCATGATTTATTTCCCAAATAAAATATTTTCTCAAACTTTTGGCATACTTCACTATATAATCACTCTTCAGTCTTTTATGACAGAACACTCAGGTTTTTTTTATTTTTTAGATCAATCGTTCTTTATTCACTGGCCACATATTTTTAACTGTAAATAGCATTTTCTTTCTGGGTTTGCAAGCATTTTCCTACCCACGCTCTCCAACTCAAATCCTCCTGACTGGCATATCCCGCTCCCACTTGCTTAGAGATCCAAATAGAAACATGTTCTCTTCCCAGGTAAGTGAGTCATCCATGAAACATAATGTTGCACATGTACATGTATCTCTCCTTATCTGAACTCTTAACCACAGAGTCACTGTACAAACTCATAACATTGCCCTCAAATTCATTATTAAAAACACAGTCCAGTAAAAACATCTACAATAGATAGATGGTGTGTCATAGAACTGTACACTTGAAACCTTTATAATTTTATTGACCAATGTCACCACAACACATTTTTTGAAACATTTAAAAATCATCTAAATTGCTCTCAGAGTTTGAATGATCAGAAATTTGATGGAGGGAGGCATCTCAGTCCACATGGCCTCAACTGGAGATACTTAAAGAGCGTGGAGTAGAATTATCTGAAGACGCACTCACATTTCTGACATGGGAAGGTGGCTCTTGACTACCACTTGCCTGGGATTATTCGCTGGAACATACACATGTGGCCTCTCCTCCCACGGTTCTTGGGCTCCGAGGCCCAAGAGAGAAAGAGCCTGGCCTGATCTCAGAAGTCACCCAGTGTCCTATCTCCTGCATCCTGTTGGACACATACAGGGCCAGCCCTGGTTTTACATGGGAGACAATCACACATGAACATGATTACCAAGAAGTGTGACTCACGAAAAAGGGGCATCTTGGGAACTGGCTACCTCAGCCTACATGTAACAGAAACATGTCCAGATCTTGAAAACATTGTGTTAAAATAAAACAAAGTAACAGAAGGAAGGCTAGAGCACAACATTTTTACAAATTTAAAATACATAAACATAAAACCGCAATATGCATCTTAGAAGAATGCATACAAATGACAGGCTATGCATTAAACATTTAGAACGGCTGGTTCTATGGAGAGAGAGGCAGAATGAACATGGGAAAGGGTCATAAAATTTTTAAAAACAAAATATATTTATTCTTAACAAATATTTAATTTGAATATAGTTTTCCATTTACATGTAAAAATTCATGTTTCAAAACCATGTCTATACGGTAAGATGCAAAATACTATTGGAAGATGGAGGTGGACTACAACATCATTACTTTCCCAGGAGCAAGAACTTCATGCAACATGAAATTCTCCCAATGGGAGCTTTACTTTAATTTCTGTTCAAGCCGTTACTTGGTGGTCTGGAGATTTTGCAAATGGCCCTTGATTAAAGTTCCTTATTTGTTAAAGACCGGCCAGCATCTAGGTTCAAAATCAGCATTGAAGCCTGAGTAATGATGATTCTCTGGGTTTTGAGTTTAATTACGTGTATTATGTACATGTAAAATCTGAGGGTAGTAAATGTAAATGACATTTTGCAAGTGTCATTTAGCCTGTAAATTCACGTGGAGACCATTATTTATCACTCATGTATCTAATGCATAGATTCATCATTTGTTTACTTGAGTAAACAAATAGACATTTAAGAATAAATTAGAGAAGATCTGTGGATTGTAAGGACATGAATCCCTATACTTGAATATTTTCTTAGTTGTGGCTATTTCCCTTAAGACAACAAAAAAGTGATAATTTATGTAAAAGAATAATATACTTCCTCATCTTTAACAGATTTAAATGCATGCCTTCCCATTAGCAGGGTGCCTCTCTTTCATTATAAAGGTGTAGTTCCGCAGAGAGTTATAATAAGTTATACTAATTATTCATGCATGTGTGTATTATCTTAATTCCTGCACCTTTGTAAACCTCTGCCTACGAGTCCCTTTAAAAATTCCTCAGTTTAACAGTTGGCCACTAGTCAATGCTGAGCCAGCTTCCTGCAAAGGGACATTTTTTGCATGTCCTAGGAGACTGGATAATTAATGTGTAATGTTTTACTTAAAACTCTAAGTTTAAATTAAAATTCTTGAGGGTTTTAATAGAGGAGGAAGCATTTGGGTGCCTATTTCACTTAAACGTTATATTTGCCAGCATGTCTGGGCCAAACCACCTCCACTTACATATACTTAATATTGTTTTAATGCTGGCATTTGGTCTGGAAACGTTATGAAACTGTTGGTTTTTTTCTTACCCTCTACTACAGTAGCTTCACTTTAGTTTGTGTGGAAGATATAAAATACATAAGATGCTCATTGTCACTTGCTATTTACCCTGTTCTAGAAACTTGAAAAGTAGTACTTATTCTCTCCTCCTAACTTCATTTATAAATACTATCAATTAAGACTCTCCCCGGAGTCCTAGTCGAGCCACCTGACTTTCCCGTTCCTGTTGGCCAGGCACTGACTTTGTTCTGAGGACAATATGGGCAGGAACATCTATGGCAAAGCTTCCTCTGTGGACAGACCAATCGGAGAACTGACCCCCCCCTCCCCCCCGCCTTCTTCTCTCTTGCGTGTCCTCCCCCATCTCTGAGAGGGACCGCCTATTGTGAACATGAAGTGTTTCTAACTCAGCCTTCACATTCAAGAAGCTCTGTTAATTGTACTCGAGTCTTCCTTTTCTACCTGCAGTTCTCAAAACTGGGAAAATGTTTTAACTTTCAATTCATCCTTTACTGCTATTCACTCATTCCTTTAGCAGCGTCCCAGGTCCCTGTCTCCAGTGTGAGACAAAGCCTGCAGGTGGACATTTCCAGAAGGCTCTGTGTGGACGACTTTCTCCCATCGTCTGCAGGGGAGACTGTACCATGAGCTTGCACCTCAAGCCTTGCATGACAAAAGGAGTTTGGGGTCACCCTAGCCGGTTTGGCTCAGTGCATAGAGCGTCGGCCCCCAGACTGAAGGGTCCTGGGTTTGATTTCGGTCCAGGGCATGTACCTTGGTTGCAGGTTCTCCGGGCCCTGGTTGGGGTGCGTGCAGGAGGCAACCAATTGGGTGTCTCTCTCACATCGATGTTTCTCTCCCTCTTCTTTTCACTCTTTCTAAAAATCAATGGAAAAATACCCTCGGGGGAGGATTTATCAACAACAAAAACGTGTGGGGTTCTTGGTGTCACCGAGAGGGTTGTTTTTGTTCCCTTTGTTTTTATTTGGGCCTTCCCTGTCTTCGTCTTGTCTTGCAGACCTGCTATTTGAAAGGACAGATGAAGCTAACGGTGTGATGTGCGGCTTGTTTATACATTATTTGGGGGAGCTTTTCCCTGGGTTGGGAAATGGAATCAGGGGTTCCCCAGGCCACGGTGGCACCCGCACCCTTCACCCTGTCCCTTGGGTTCAGTCCCTATTGTTCCGCCTTTCAAATATGGGCTTATACTGCCTCTTTTTGTGGGAAAGATTTCTTTTTATTTAAATTGAAAAAGCAAAGTAATCGGAAGTAGCTGGTCATGTGTGATCTCTAGAGTAGGCCATGTCCATGGGAAATCACAGACATGAAGGCTTGTTCACTAGGACCCGGTGCGCTCACTGAGTCTTCATGGCGGCCATGTGCAGCGACCTTGGCTGAGAGGATGTGCTTGCCCAGGGCTCACCGCTGCAGGAAAGCAGGTCCGGGTTATACCTCCAGGTTAGTCAATATATAGGAGGCAGAGAGAGATAGGGAGAGAGAGAGAGGTAGGTAGGTGGAGAGGGAGGCAGAGAGAGGGGGGTAGGGAGAGGTAGGTCAGTAGGCGGAGAGGGAGGCAGAGAGAGGGAGGTAGGGAGAGAGAGGTAAGTAGGTGGAGAGGGAGGCAGAGAGAGGGGGGTAGGGAGAGATAGGTAAGTAGGAGGGGAGGGAGGCAGAGAGAGGGAGGGTAGAGCACCACATTCATTTTCACTGGGACTTGGAGTTTCCAGATTCGGAGAATGTAACCATTCCGGTGTCTGAATGAGCACTCGTTCGGAAGGCATTGTCTGGGAAGGAATTCTGTTATTTTTCTTCTGCCTAGAGCCACGCTCAGACAAAAGTCTCCCTCAGTGCCCCTTGAGGCGTCTTTCCAGTTTTCCCACCGAAGGTGTTGCTTTGGGGAACCCTGACTCCGGGCAGAGGTTTCCGGTGGGTCCCGGGCTTGTCTTCTGGCCTGCGGTGCCTGTTGAGGATGGGAGGCATGGGGGGCCATCACGTGCCTCACAAGATGTTCCGACTCCAAAGGACTTGGCCCTTTGAATGAGAGCGTTCTCCTTGCCCCTGATCTTGGACAACATTCCTCAGTTTCCTGTCTCCTAAGCAACACTGTCCAAGTCACTTAAAGACACTAGTTTCCCCAGAATGTTGGGGCACCTGTAGGGACCTACCTTTGGTTAAAAATGGAACACCTGAGAGAGATGCTCCACAGTAATTCACTGACCACTTTCACTAGTTCAGAAAGCAATCTCTCTGAGCATAAACACTCATGAAGAAGCCACTGGCATTCAGCACAGACTTCCTTATTTTATCAGAATTATTTTTTCCAGGTTGGAAACATGATTATTATTACATCTTATGTCAATTGCATTTAGCTAAACTAGTGGTACTACATGGAAAAAAATTACTGTGAGTTCTAAATATTTTACTGTTAAAAGCATTCTTCTATGGCATCTGAACATAAATCATGATTTTCACCTTGTCTTCCAAGGTAAAGCAGAAAATGATTCCTCTATGAAGATTCCCGCAACTTTAACCTCTCTTCATCAGCTCTGTTCATGCTTGTCTCTCTCCCCCCACCTCCCACCCCGCCCCCCACCCCCGCACATCTCCCAATTCCAAGAGCGAAACAAACCCCTGTGCGCAGGCCGCTCCGAAAAGCAACAGCACGGAGCTTTCATGTACCCGGGACACCCCGCATTCCATGAATCTCGAATTAGAAATGTGTATTGCAACACTGATCGTCCAATAATCTCTTGGCAGCTTCTTTGGAACAGAAAATCTGTTTGCGAGGCGAGGCCGTGCTGGGGCCTTGGCTTGCGGGAGGGATCAGAGGAGTCTGAGGACATTTTTCAGGACCCTGGGTTTATGGCCCTTCTCTTGGCCAGATCGACCATGTAATCTTTAATCCCTGGAAAACTTTGATTTAACATGTCATCTCGAAGATATTACTTTATGATTTCAGTGCCGCGGCCAGAAGGCCAGGCCTTTTGTGGAGCCTGGAAAAGTACAAGGTGAGAGGCTCCTTTCATTTCTGCTGGTCTCTCTCTCTCTCTCTCTCTCTCTCTCTCTCTTTTAACTCTATACATTAAAACACTAGAAAATATGATGGCAAGTTTTTAGCAACTTAAAATTATGTATATAAAAATTGTATATGAATACTAAACATCAAATTTCTGCTTTACTTTTTATAATTAGGCATGTCTCTTTCTAGGTTTACTTCTTTTATTTTTTTGTCTAAAGTTTTTATGTCTCCTTTTCCCCCAATTGACCCCCCCCCCCCAGCCTAGGTTTACTTCTTACTATTAAAATATGAATTCTGTCTTGAAAATATGAATTCTGATTAATTCAGAGATGTTTGCATTTTGGCTTTTTCCAATGACTTGATGGGGTCGTCTTTGCTTGTATGACACATAAGAGTTTGCAAGCTACATATGCTGGGTAACATTATAGGCAATTTCACAATGTTTGCTAATTGTCTTCTGAGAATTGGGCTTGAAATTCCATACCTTCAAGATGTGAAACTGCCTTTGGTATGAAGTAAAACCCCCAGGGTAAAGGAATTTTAGAGTGTTTAAGATTCTATTTCATTTCATAATGTCCAAAGAGCCGTCGAAAAGAAAAATGTTCATAACAGCTCAGAAGTATGACCTTGAAATTAGTCACATGAAATTCTAGGTATGAACATGAAAATTAGCTCCGGACCAAGTTTTTCCTGCAAAAAAATAAATGCTGTAGTCAAATTTCAAAAGCTGCTCAATTATGAAGCTTTTTAAAGAACTAGTTATCCACATATTGACGTGGAAGGTGATTCGAGAAACAAAATGGATTGTGCCGTGTTGAGTTCAGGGTTGGCTAGAATGTTCTGGCTCTTCATTCTCAAAGGTGGACGCTCTTAGGATGTTCCATAAGATGTTTCTCTAGCAGTGGTTGCGGTTGTGCACCACAGTCTTCTGTTGTTTCTTGCTTGGTTTTCCTAGTACCAGAAGGAATTTTGAAGTTGGTAGGTGAAGATTAAAAGTTCCATATCTGGCTAAATCAAAGTCTGACCACATGACTCCCATTTCTAGAAACCCTTCTGAATTTTCCGGTCTTCCACAATGCAACCCGCCTCCGTGCTCCTGTCTCCCTTTAGCTAAACCCCACCTCACTTTTCATCCGTTAGCAATGCCAAGTGCTATGTAGCTCCAAATACACCCATTTCCTGTTTGAACAAGCCCCTCGTGCAGGCTACTTCAAGTGCAGGGTGAGGGTGGAAGCGTGCTTGTGTTCTTGCTTGCATGCACATGTGTGCACACTGACTCACCCTTCCTCCCTGAGTTCCCTCTCTATATTATTTTTTAGGTTTTATTTAAAAAAAAACTAAAACTAACAACAAAACACAAGAAACATAACCAAAAGTTTGATACCAGGAGGTACCCTGCACCAGCAATAACCAATCTTTCAGAGAGGTGACACCACCCTTTCATTTTCCTGAGGCTTGAGATCCGTGGGAATTAGGGATGAGAATAGTTATAAAATCGAACAATTAGGAAAGTCTATAGAAATATAGGGGTGGGGGCCAGGAGGACTGTACATGCATGGAGAATTGCATGATGCCCAAATGAGCTCCGAGCCAGAGCAGAAGTGTCAGTTGATCTAAGTTCCTGGCTAGGGACCCGTTTCCTGGAGGACCTGAGAGAAGAGTGCATGACCTCTACCAAGGATCCCGTTCTGTTCCCAGCTGTGGTGATGCATTTTCCACCCTCCTACGCAGCCACTGTCACCATTTCATTTGTGAACATCTGTACGCCCACCACTGAGATGAATACTAATGTGAAGATAGAACCCATGGAGGACATGGTCCTCATCGTTGTGGAGTTCAAGGTGTAGTTGGTAACGCTATCTATAGATAGCAAACAACTAGGAGCTAAAATAACAGTGTGTGATCATGAGATCAATTGTGTGGAAACATACCATGTGGACACTGGGAGGATAAGGAAAAGATGTGTGAACCTTGGGTTTCCCATCTATAGCAGGTAGATATTCATGCTCACCTCACAGGGTTGTTATAAAGATTAAAGGATGTAGTTATAGCTAAGAGTCAGGCACATTATATATACTTTATACGTGTTACATACAATACCCATCTGGGCTTGGAGTAATTTAAAAATATTTTTCCATTCATTTACACATAGGCCCTATCATGTACCAGGTATTGAGGATACATTGGTGAGTAGAACCAAAGTGGGTTCCACTTTCACAGAGCTTGTATCTAATTGGGAAAGAAAGAACTAATTACATAAACATACAAGAAAATATCAAGGACATGCTAATGGGCAATTAAAAAGAAAAGTAATGTGTTAGAGAAAAGGAGTTACTTAAATCTGTGATCAAGGAGCATCTCCCAAATAAGTCATATTTTTTCTTTTGATTGATAAAATAAATAACATTAATAGGTTTTTATATTCAACTATTGAAAGTTAAATGAGAAGAGGGAACCAGCTATGTTCCTATAATGCAATAATCAAATGATACATTTTAAGAGTTCCCAATGAGCAAACATTAATTATCCAACTGCTACTTCGAGATCACTGATGTTGACTTTCCCAAAATATATACGCATCCCATGATCTCAAAAAACCCAAAGACCTAATAATTCCTTGGGGAATTCGACTTTTCCTTGTGTGTGTGAGGATATACTGGGTGTGTGTTTTACAAAATGCAATTATTGCTAAACCTGCTTGGTTTTCTACTGAAATGATTATTCCATGCAATTGACCTGTCACCATGATGGCACATTGTAGAATGTTAAGCTCTGTTGACTAACATGACATTTTTATTCTCAACAATTGGTTGCACTTTGTCTGACGGTGTCCTGGCCAGCATGCAGGAGTGAGCACGGTCCCATAGCTCTCTGTGGTGTCATTCCTCCAGCATTTGCGTTTTCCTGCAGAACTTCCATAAGTTGTTTGTATGCGGTTGAACTGACTTGGAGGGGAGGTTAAGAGAATGAAAAGAAGGTAGATGTGCTAAGATACACATCTGATGAGGCAGCTGCTTATCCATGGCGGTGATCAAGAACCTCATTATTAATCCATGTTGACCCGATAGGACCCTCCCACATTTGGATAGTATCCTTGTATGAATTTGTTAAAGAGTTTCCTATTAACCTCGTTTGCAATAATGAAATCTATGGAACACTTAAATAAATAATCAACACTATCAGTTGGGTTTAAGAAATTTCTGAAGAGGTCCCTTTATGACCTTAACGAAATGGTCAGATTGTAAGGAAAATACAGATAGCAAAGCTTGTCCTGAGTGGGATTTGTGGAGGTAACTGATCAACAAGTTTGAGGAGGATTATTGTCACTGAATAAATTACTTTGTCCTCTACATTGCACCGTTTTTCTGAATCAGGGACTATTTCGTGATATGTGCATTACCTCCTTCATGACTAAGGACATGTAGTGCAAGAAAGAATGTAATGTGACTATCCTGTCCCATATGCTCTTTTGGGAAATCTTTATTTCGGTCCCGGTGCTGCCCTGCGGCTGGCCCGGCATCAATCCCAGTTTCCAGGATGCACATGTTTTGTCAATTTTCAGGACTTACCTGCTGTGGAGCTGCTTTTCCTCTGGGGGTTTAGCACCAGAGAAAAGAACCCAAAGCATTTTGGTGACAGGCTGTGCTTTCTTAGTGGGACCAGGACTGGCAAGTGAGGAGAGCAACGAGTCTCGGAAGAATCGAACTGTGGAAGTAGAGGGTGACATGAGGAAGTGCAGAACGAGTGCTCCCATTGTGTGAGCAGATGGTGCCAGCAGAGAGGCAACGTGTGTTTGCCCGGCAGGTTTACCATTAGGTCACGTATCCCTCTTGGGTTCCTGTACCCATTTGCGGACACGTTCTCTCACAAAGCTTTCATTTCTCACCCTCACTAGGCCATGCTCTGTCTTGTGCAGGACCCTTGTATAAATGCTCTCTCGCATCCTATAATTGTTATCTCCTCTGAATTCTTGCTGTTACTAATTAATTAGGAAAGATTAACATCCAAGTTTGCCTGTTGCTAATACAGCTGGAGTTCCCCAAAGCCAACTTTGACTTGAGATTAAATATGCAGAACATATAGCAAGAAGTGCCCCTGGAATCAAAACCTGCAAAACGGAGGCCAAGAAGCAGGATTGGGAAGAACTGAGGCGCCAAGCAGGCCCAGCAACAGCTCCAGCGGGCCTCACTGGGAGCCCGGAGCTGCAATGACCCATCACAGTGGTCCCTGTGAGGCTGCAAAGGTCTGGCCTTTGTCCCCTTGCTTTGATCTGTCAGTTAACACAGTCCTCTCTCTGCAAGGTTTGCATTGGGCCCACGTGGCTTTCTGCGGCAAGGCAATGCCTGGAAGAGCAGGCAGGTGAAGGCTGACAGCACTCTCAGTAGCTGGGACAACACATTCTCTATCGAAGGGGGATCTGGGCTGTGTGCCCCCTTGTATGTCACGAACCCAATAAACCAAGCCAGCTGATTGAGCTAAACCACATCCCTTTGTGATTTGCTGTCTTCTACTGACCAGAAGCACTTTACAATGTCAAGGACAGGGGTCTGTGCTCCGTGCTGGAGAACAGAGAGCCCCAATTGGGAGCACTCTGTGTCATGAAGCGTGAACAGAGAGAGTTTTATTCCGGAAAATGACCCTCTTTCTATCTCGGGGACTGGTCGAGGAAGCAGCAAGGTTATCAGGGAATAACAAAGACCTTCTGTTCCTGGCCACACATTTTAGTGCTTATTTTAAGGCCAAAACCAACTCCGCACCGTTTAGGGGCATAAATCAGACATGTGTTTTTCTTATGAACTTTGCATTTGCCCTAAGAGACCCCACGGAAGACAACTTATCACCTCAAGACATCACACAATCACACTGCTCCCTCCAGAATACGCCTGCTAATAACAATCTTAAACAGCTCTCGGAGAGCCTTAACCTTGTCAAGGATACACATCACACTGATTCCTCAGCAGTTGGAATCTCTGTATTCTCTCGGAGTTCCAATATGTTACAGTGACACTTTCTGTCAGACAATTAAGGGTATTTATCTGGAACTGAAATCATGCATACAGCACATCAGCCTTCCACTCAAAAATTCCACTGGCTGTTCACTCATCTTAGTATCTCTTTCAGAGTGTATTTTCAAATACTTAAAAAAAAAACCCTCAACCCAGCCGGCATGGCTCAGTGATTGAATGTTGACCTATGAACCAGGAGTTACTATGGTCCAATTCCAGGTCAGGGCACATGCCTGGGTTGGGGGTTCGGGGTGTGCGGAGGCAGCCAATCAATGATTCTTTCTCATCATTAATGTTTCTCTCTCTCTCCCTTCCTCTCTGAAATGAATAAAAGTATATTTAAAAACAAAAACCCCCTCAAACCTCAGGTATTATGCTTCTCGTCTGTAATCAAACACTAACACGTGGTTGGAACTGGTGCACTTGATTTATCATTATGACATCAACTCAGTAAATTTAATACACATTTATTTATTACAAGGTCCTGTGCTAGGCACGTAGGGTATGCAAATGCAAGCATCATACAGGCCCTGGGTATTTATTGAATTGAGTTTGTGAAAGCAATTTCTGAGTTTCTAAGAGAAGTAAGGTATGTATGTATCAAACAGCAATAATTCCAATGAGAATTATATCTCATAGCTATCACTGTTGACTGAGGGGCTGGTAACGGCTTCATGGAGGAGACAGTGTCAATGTTGGGCCTTAAAGATTGGTTGACGATTTATTTATTCGTTCACTTCATGTTTGCAGGTAAATAATGTTTATTATAACAAAATTAGAAAATACAGCAAAGCTAGAATAATAAGTAAAAAGCATGGGCGATCTCAGTATTCACGTTTTGTTGACTCTTTTACTTGATACTATGCCTGTCTGTCAAAATGATGTCAAAACGCTTACTCCCATCAGGTGACCCTCACCAACCTTGTTGATGATTGAGTACTAAACCAGGACTCAGCGATACAGCATTTTTATTATTTCTTATTGTGGTCAGCGCTGGTCCCACATATGTTTGGATTCTATACACAAGGTGGTATTTTCATTTCTAGACTTAAGTCTCAAGCCAGAGTGTGCGCTATCCTGAGTTTATCAACCCCTCGGCCAAGGAGCTCAAGTGTGTGACTTTCTATGATCGTGAACTCAACTCATAGGCCAGTCGTTGTCTCTACACAAAGTACTGTAGATTTCTCAGGAAAAACCATGAGGCAATAATAACATGAAATTGTCATATTGTATTCTGGGTTGATGGGCCACACACAAAGAGAACACTAATATCTAATTGTCTAAAATGCAAATGCAGAATGAGAAAACAGATGAGTAATGATTAATCAGTAATGACTCTCTTTTGTCACCTCTCTCGATTTATAGATTTTAATTTTTTAAACATCTAAATTGGAATAATAATATTTGAGATATGCTCAGTGCCTTCAAATTTTAGAGCGATTCCGCAGGCAGTATCTCATTAGCCTCATAATGAGTAGACTAAACAATGGTAAAAATTCTCTTGGTTTTACATATTAGAAAATGGATATGTTGGAAGATCATGGGAAAATGTATTGTCCGGTAGCAAGTTCCGTGTGAAACTTACACTAGAAATCAGGTCTGTCGCTTCCTTTTCCGTGTGCCCCGGGAGTTTTTAGATGCAAAATTAACCAATCTTCTTCTCACGTCTGAATAATAATGTCTGGTGAATCATCTTAGAAGAGGAGCATTTTCATACTCTCCCCTGAATGCGCTATTGTTTAAAGGCTGTAGTTTTTGGCAATCAGCCTGAACCGAAGCGCTGACACGTGGGAATAGAAAACCTTTTTGCTTCTCGCAGGAAACATTTCTTTTTCCTGGCGGCATATCGTCAAGGTGGCTGCCCGATGGTGTTAATAGGCTCCGGAGGAAGGACCTAGGAAGGTGGCAAAGCTAGGTGTGAAATCCAGCTGCTTCTGATGTAAAATAAAACCCGTAGGTAGCGAAGAGCCCTGACCCAGAGAGAACACTGTGGCTCACGGACTTTCATACACACACGGGACGGGACGTGGGGGATCAGGTGAAACACGCCAGTTCAGCTGCCACAGTTTTCGATGTGACTTTTTCTCATTTTAAAGTAAAAGCACAAAGAAGTCATTAAGTTCACAGGAGAACTTTTGGGCCCTATTTTTGATAATTCCTCATGAAAAAAATTAAATGAAAACCCCAAAGTTATTATAAAGCATCCAATGTCTCCATGAGAACTATGTGAAAAGAATATGTTGCAAAGGAAAGAGAACTGGAGTTTAGGGGAAATGGTCTGAAGTAGCCCAAAATATGTTCCTGAAAGATCAATGGCAAGTTCAATGTGAGGATAGGAAGGTGGTAACAAAGAGGAAGGGAGAACTAGTGAGCAGATGTGTAGGGTGTCCCCAAAAATGTGTACACACTTTTTTTCTGATAGCTCAATTGATGTTTCTTCCTCTTCAGATTTAACCCATTGGAACTGGTGATTATTCAAAGTGTGCGTACATTCTGGGGGGCACCTGTATATGGAAGAGTCTTTAAATAATTTCATTAGAGAAAGACATGGCTAAGGGTGACAATAGCAGCTTTCAAGTGGGCTGATTGTTTTCAGATGGGCCGAGTCATTCATTTCTCAGTTTCCCTAAATTAAAAATAAATTATACAAATGTAAGTGGCAGTGTTACTGTCACCGGAAATGTAGGATGCTTCCACCAGACACTGGCTACTACAGGGAAGTTCATGGCCCCTGACTTAGATGCCTCCTCCCGTTGCTTTTGCTCCTCTCTATCCTCTTCTCTAATAAAGCTGGGCTTTCGAGTGTTCTTTTTTAGTGACCTAAGAAGCTTTTCCTGATGAATCCGGGGGAAAATGTATTGCCTGTGGCTGAAATTCTGTCTGTGCACTTCTGACCATGTCATGGTGACAGAACTCACAGCTGTACACCTGGGAGAAGAAGGCGGACAACACTATTGCACCCCCCCACCCAGCGACGTGTCATGTATTCCATATACAGGGGAGGCTCCAGTATCAGCCCATCGTTTGGAAAGAATGCGCGCGCAAGGTTGAAGTGTAAGCAAGATGAGTTTCACCTGAAATATAGGCGGCGTCAGCCCCCACTCCTGGCTTGCTCTCTCTTTTCCGGAAGCATCTGTTGTTGAAAGTGCTTGCCAAAAATGTCACTGCCAGATTTGGCTGGCCTGGGTCTCCGATCATTTCCAAATGACAGAAAAGCAGCGGCGGATTTATGCTCCAAGTAATCATTAGCGTGGCCCGGCACTGGCGGGGAGAAAACACCACGTTCTTAATCTGCCTGATCTGAAAGGCCAGGCTGTGCTGCATGCTGCTGCTCCCAAGGCCGCCAGCCCGGCCGCAGGGACTGCAACAAAAAGACAGGTTTGCCCGGAAGAGAGCGTGTTCCCCTCCTCGCGGTTAGGAAGATGAGCACTCACGTGATACTCTCCCTGTTACACTTAAGGCATCACTAGTACGTTTTCCATCTACATGAAAATCATAAGGACTCGAAGATTAGCCTTATGAAATAACGGAAATGAGTGAGCCAGCATTAGGCAGTACAGACGTCACAGCTGGCTTTCTTTTCTCTTCTAATTGGATGTCAACCTTTATGATCTATCCGTAATATTCTCACGAGGGGAAGTACTCACTAGTTCTTCAAACACTCATTAAACTGATGCCACTCAAAGACCGGACGTTTCCTAAAATTCCCGTTTGAATTGCTATTGCCAACAAAGTCTCTCAGTATTTAATTCTTGGTTGGAATTCAGACATTAACCAGTAAAGATGTAGTGAATGGGTCTCCTGGTTTCCTGTCAGCGTGAAAGGGACTTAGAAAAGGCCACTCCACCCTCACAATAAGAAAAAAGCTGAACAAACTGAAAAATCAACAATTCTTTTTAGATTTATTAGCGAAGGAGGTCACACGGCAAACCGCTGTCCTCCAAATTGGACTCAACAAGAATCTGAGCAGAGTCAGATATGGCAGGAATATTGGAATGATCAGACCAAGAATATAAAAAAACACACCAAAACTATGGTTTATGGGAAAGTAGACAACATGCAAGAAAAGATGGAAACAAAAACATGGAAATTCTAAGAAAGAATCAAATCAAAATGCTAATCCAATCAGAAATAAAGAAAACCTTTGATGAAGTCATCAGTACACTGGACATGGCTGAGGAAGAATCCCTGAGCTGGAGGATATGACAACAGAAACTTCCTAAACTGAAAATCAAAGAAAAAAAAAGGCTAGAAAGACAGAGATGCATGTGGAAAAATGCAGCTGATGTAATTGCAAATATCAATGGGCAGAAGAGATCAACAAAAAGTCCAGAAACAGACACCTCATGGACATATCAAACTAGATTTACTTTTCTGAAAAAACAAAGAAACCAGCACAATTAGTATATCCATCAGAGCAATCATCAATAGCCGCACTGACAGGTAGGAACTTGGGGATGATAACTTCCGTGGCAATTAAAGATGGAGAATAATTCCTCCCCCTGAAACGTGGACTGGCCTTACAGATGCACATAGTTACCAGTGCAATGTGACAGGGACTCCCAAGGCAAGGTCCCACGGAGGCTTGCACATCCGGCCACGCCTTTTGGACGCTCATTCTTAGAGCTCGGCTCCCACGGAGGTGAGGGAAACCCCCAGCCTCCCTCCCTGGCTGAGTCCCCAGCTGACGGCCAAGTACAACTTGCCCAGGGTGTGCACGTGAGCTGTTTCAGAAATGGCTCCTCCCGGTCCATTCAAGCCTTTCAGCTGATGCTCACGGAAGGAGAGGAGCCACCTGGCAACTCCTGCCCTAATTGCAGAGTCATGAGCAAAGGAAAGGCTTGCTGTTGCTCTGAGCCACGAGGTTTGGGAATGGGTTGTTATTTGGCCTAAAATAACTGGAAGGATGTCTAAGTGAGGCTTCCTATTAGCAGACCCTTCTCCCAGACTGACCCTCCCGTCCATAAAGCGGGAGTAACCCCGGTACATCCTCGCCAGGACACAGGCTGCAGGCACTCTCACCGGGCCACCTGGTCAACCTCACAGTCACCCAAGTACAGTGCGACCCCGGCTGCAGAGCCAGAACCGATGCCAGTGATTGGGTCATCCTGGGGTCGTGCCCTGAGGCTCACTCCGCAGCACCAGACACAGCCCCCAGGATGGGGTCATCTGGGGAGGCTTCCCTAAGCAGGTCGTCACTGCCAGATTTGCCTTCATGCGGCTAAGCCCTAAAGCCTTCTTTCTGATCATCAAGCCTGGCATCTTGCTTTCAGCCACCACTTTAGGTCCTTTCAGACCTTTTCAAAAATATTTTTTTTTATTGATTTCAGAGAAGAAGGGATATATATATATATATATATAGAGAGAGAGAGAGAGAGAGAGAGAGAGAGATCAATGATGACAGAGAATCATTGGCTGCCTCCTGAATGCCCCACATTGGCATTGAACCTGCAGTCTGGGCATGTGCCCTGTCTGAGAATTGAACTGTGACCTCCAGTTCATAGGTGGATGCTCAATCACTGAGCCACGCCAGCTCAGTTCTACCATTTTATTGATTTATTTATTTTTATATTTTTATTGATTTCAGAGAGGAAGGGAGAGGGAGAGAGAATTAGAAACATCAGTGATGAGAGAGAATCATTGATCAGTTGCCTCCTGCACACCCCATACTGGGGACGGAGCCCGCAACCCAGGCATATGCCCTGAGCAGGAATCAAACCGTGATCTCCTGGTTCTCTGAGCCATGCCAGCTGGGCTCAAACCATTCTAAATACTGAGAATTTGATGTTCTGCTGTTTTAGTCACTAGCAAGCCCTTCATGGGGAAAATGAGAAACAGCACAAAGATGAAGCAACAGAAAGCATCGTTTTAGCACCAAACTATCTCACTTAATAACTATCTTTCTCCTTGGACATTACCCGACTGTGGCTCACTACTATTCTCATGTATTTAGCGTCAGCTCTTCAGACTCGTCGTTCCAAACACAGACTTTCAAGAGAAGGGATTGTGCAAAGCGACATAAATTAAATTGTAAAACTCTGCAGCCCAAATGCATTTACTTCATGACATCGGCTGTCCTGTTGCGAGGAGCATCTTTTCCATGAAGGAAGGGAAGGCTGCGGATTCAGTCCCCTTTGATCAAGAAGAGGATCTGACTTTTGTAGCTGGTTCTTGTCTGACCATCCCTGCCTTTTACTTTTTCCAGTTGAGACTGGACACTTGGGAAATTGATCTGATTGGATGATCCAGACAGGGAGAAGCAACATCTTAGCTAAACCTCTTCAAAATAAGAATAGTGGGAAATATTAATACACTACTTACTATGAGCCAGAAATTCTTTTAAGTGGTTTCCAGGGTTAACGTAACAAACTACAGTGCTGGGTCCTGCTAGCATTCTCACCCCCACTATATAGATGAGGATTCTGAGACACAGGTGCTAACAAAATCGCACACTGTCATTTAGTTATTCATTGTGGGAGCTGATAGAGGCACCAAGGCAGTTTAGCTTCAGAATCTATGCTTTTAAACCTCTGTTCTTAGGATCCTGTTGAAAGATGAAACTGTGAGCTTGTATCAGAGTGTGTGTGTGTGTGTGTGTGTGTGTGTGTGTGTGTGTGAAAGACAGAGGCAGAAAAAGAGAGGCAGAGAGGCAGATAGAGAAGGAAAAAGGTATTGTGTGATTTTTGGGAAAAAGAAGGGAAAGGAAGAAGGTAAGGTACTTGTGGAGTGTGGGCCACGCACCTACAGCTCTGATCTCTAACACTTTCCGGATTGGACAGAATCTCATCTAGAAACCGGATGTGTCGCTTCCTGAACAGGAGGCAGGGAAATGCTGCTCGCAGGGCACAGTGCCTTCCCGGAGCCTGCGACGCGCTGGCGCCTCAGCGCAGGGGAAGGACACCTGCAGGTGTCAGCTCGGCAGTGGCTGGCAAACTGGGCACAGGCCGCACCGCAGCCTGAACTCAGCCGCGCACACCTCGGTGTCGGGGAAGGCGGACTTGAGGTGCTGCGCGCTGCAGGCTCAGGACAGCGCGGCGGGAGGTGGGCCAGGTGGGGGAGCAAAGCCCAGAAAGCACCTGGGGTGGTCGTGCCCCCAGGCTGGGCGGCAGCCCCTGCCCCGGCTGGCGGAGACAGAGGCCGGGAAGCCAGCGGCTGGACATGGACGCAGCCGGCATCAGGGAGGGGCCAGAGGGGGCCCCTAATGGGAGTTCCCCGCCCCTCGCAGTCTTGGCCCGGGCCCATCAACAACGGGCCCTGGCCGTGAAGGCTCCGGAAGCCTGCGGACCCGGGTGCTGGCTTCTCTCCAAGAAAGCGCAGGAGGCAGGTCCTGCTCCCTGTAGGAGAAACACGGCCTCCCAGACGCGAACGCCTCAGGCCTCCTGAACCTGCTGGGGTGCAACGCGGAATTGGATGGAAACGCGGTTGTCTCGAGCCTTCCTGTCAATGGGAAGGAATGGAAACGTTCGTTCCCGGGAACATTTCTGTTGATGACGGCATCGTCATTCACGCTAAGACTCTGGCTTGCTCAGTCTTTGTGCTTTGTGGGGTGGCTGGCCTCTTTTTCTTTTTAATCCCTTTCCCAGGAGGACTAGTGAAAAGTACAAGATAAAAGTGTAAAATAAAAAAATATATATTTAAAAATTAATGTTGAAATAGGGCGAGTCAAAAAGATGACAGAGAAGACAGTTTACAGTAGAGAAGACAGAGCCCGTATGTGTACACACACACACACACGCACACTCACACACACACACACACCCACACACACTCACACACACACACACACTCACACACACACACACACACGCACTCACACACGCACACTCACACACACACACACGCACTCACACACGCGCACTCACACACACACACACACACACACACACTCACACAGGCGCACTCACACACACACACCCCCACACACACACTCACACACACACACACGCACACACACACTCACACACAAGCACACACACTCACACACACAAACACACACACACACACAGCAGCAGCATCTTGATCATCACATAACCAAAAAAATCATATAAATTATATTATCGTATTAAATGCTTTGCTAGATTTTGTCCCAAGTGTGGAGCGGACAAAGCCAGAAAAAGTCCTAAGGTGAGTTCGGTGGGTTTGGAGAATCCGGTGCTCAGGTCAAAAGCATAGCGATGGCGGTGGAAACCAGGAGAAGGAGGGCGGGAAGAGACGGCCTGTGATTAGCGAACATCTCATTCCCCGCGGCTGGGGCGGCCTCAGCTCGCGGGCAGCTTGGCCAACCCTGGCCACACACCCTGCCTGCCCGCGCCGTCGGATTTCCACTCTGGGGGGATGGCCTGTGCGGAGGGTACGGTAGTCCCCCGACAACCTGTGAATCTGTGGTTTTTAAAAAGGCTCATGTACTCCTCAGCTCCCTGGTGGGGAATGAGCACAGCTCCGGGGATATGCTGGTGCTGTCACCACAGTGAGGCTGAGGGTCCGTGGCTGCATCTGGATGCGGCTTCTGGTGCTTCCAGCGCCTGAGGACCAGGCCTGCTCGGGCCTCCCCACCCCCACCCCCACCCCGGCCTGGGAGATGCTCTAAGGAGGAAGAGGAGAACTGGCCTGGTCATGTGAAGCGCTTTGCAAACTGCCGGGTTCTTTCTCTTCTGTTGGTCTCTCCGGGAGCCCAGCAGGCGGGTAGGGAAATATGGCACCTGCTCCACTCTTCCCTGTGCACACCATGTCTGCAGGAGCACAGCGATGGTTCTTCCAGGCGGCAGGCAGGCGACACCTGAATCCCTGCAAGGATGGCAAGTCTTGGCTAGGGGTACACGGCTCTCTCTCTCTCTCTCTCTTGCTCTCTCTCTCTCTCTTCTTAGAGACCAGTGTAAACACTAGAAAATTTTAACTTAAAGCTTTTTAAACATTTAATTCACCAAATTACATTTTCATTACCCATATCCGTCTCAAACCGTGGGTCAAATGAAATGTATCCTCGTATACAAAGTAGGTCTCTCTGAGTCCTGGCCTGAGAAGCGCCCAAATCTTTTGTTTTCTTTGTTTAGAGGTAGTTAGAAAAGAATCACTTATGAATCCAGAATGACCTGCAGGAATAGAAGCACAGGTCAGCTCTCCCATCTTCAAGAAGTCATTCTCCCCACCAGCTTCGTTCGCATCCACTCTTAAACCCGTGCCTTCACCCGAGCCAGCGCTCAGGGAGCCCCCGGGAGCCGCAGGGGGCCCCCGGGGAGCAGGCCCAGGCCTGAGCGCGTCCCCGCTCACGGGAGGGAGGACGGGGTTATTTTGTGAGGCCGGCCGCGTCCATGCCAACCGCTTGAGTTATGCTGCTTTCAGTGTCAGAGATTGATATGAATTATATGCTGTTGTGTCTGACCACAAAGAGCAAATTGGCTCCGGCTTTCCGTGCCACGCTGCGTGGACATAGACATCCTTGGTTTCCCTCACAGATAAAAAATAAAATAAAAATACAATGTTATAGCTGAATGTGCCTCGTGAGAGGATGGATGCTGTAATAGGACTCTGAGACGTCGGGCAGCCTGCAGGAGCCAGAAGTGACCACCGCAGAAGCGCGGCTGGCCAGTCATTATCTAAACCATCTCGGGAGTTAGTGTGAGCGAGGGTATCGAACGTAATGGCCCCGTCTAGACTCAGCCCTTCCCTAATGCTTTATTGCTGTCTTTTCTGTACTCGCTGGACAAGCCAGTTGTTCATGATCTCCTTAACGGGCACCCCCATGACATCACCAGAACCAGACAGATCTGGGTGTTCTGAAACTATGCGATTTGAGAAATCTTACATTTTAACCCTTGGAAGGAATTGGAATAGTTTGATTTATATTTGCCAACAGTAGCTTCTTGGGTGAAAGTTATTCGATAAATACGTCTTCATAGTTTCCTGTCAATGTCAGAGGAAATGCAATAGAAAGTCAACAGTGACACCCCGCCACACACACACTGTAGTATGAGGTGCTCTTACAGAAGAACAGAACCATGAGGTGAAGTAGGAAACTTGACGAACTTAGTGCCAGGTTAGACCTGGGTTTGAATCCTGGTTCAGCTATTTGCTAAACGGTGTGACCTCAGAGCCACAGTCTCACTGAAAGTAAAGGCAACGCCTTCATCATCATATTGGGAGGGGACTCAGGGACACAGAGGTGCAAAGGTGCCAGGACAACGACAAGCAGAGGTAAGATGTCAGCAAACAGCAGCCAGTGCTGTTAGGAAGAGGATGAATCACATATTCACTTTTCTCCTTTTAAGTTCGACATGATGATATTTTTGGAAAAGCACATTAGAAAGTTTTTCTTGAATCTGTGGTTTTTCAGGAGTTTCTGTTCTGGTCTGGTTGCTCTTGTCATAGCCCCGGCTTGGTGTCTTGAAAGGAAATGACAGTGTTTTCAGTAAATCCTAGTTCACTCTTGTTCTTTAGGTTGTAGTGTTTTGGGTTGGGTTTCCCAGAATCACACGCTAGGAAGAGGAGTCATGTACAAGAGAATTTCCAGTGCTCCCAGAAAACATGGGTAAGGAGCCGTGGGAGGCAGGACACGGAAGGAGCAGGAGGCTAAGAGGGGTGCCATGGGAGGCTAAATCCTGCAGGGGTCAGGTCAGGCTGATGCACAGGGGGCTCTGGAATGTAAGTTGGGCCTCAGGCTGGTCCCCCCTAAGGCAGGAAACTGGGCTCTTCGACCCCTCACCCATCAGCCGTGGGCTAAGGCGTCCACGGGGATCTGGAAGCATGCCTGCTGCGTTGGGTGCAAACACATCCTGCAGAACTGAGCAGAACATACTTTCTGCATGTTTATATGACGTATGCATTGCAGGAATGTCTAGTGTGCATGTATAAATACACACACAGATGGGGGCTCCAATTCTTCAACTCCTATGACTTCTTCCACATCTACAATTTCTTCAACTTTTATTCCAACATCACAAAGTAGAAAAATGAAGCATGAGGTCATATATTTCCTGGTGTCAGATCTGCAAAAAGAAGCCAGAGGTCCTACTCAAACAAATCTCCTAACTGCTCTTAAATGGCTCCTTTATCTTCCACAGGAACTATAATATCATCGACCACTAGAGTCATGGATAAGATGACAGACAATGCCTAAAACGGCAAAGCAAACTAAGGCGATTTATTAACAGCGTGGAAGGACAACACTAAACTTCTGTCATCATAACGTCATTTCCCCCTTAATGAAGTTTAAACAGAAATGACTTGCTGAATTGTCTATTATTTCTAAGTCATATAATTTATAGGAAACATAAACTTAAGCAACAATTAAAGTCAAGAAAAATGTTACATTTAATAAATCCTTATGACCCATTTATTTTTGGGAAAAAATTAATTTTATGAGGGCCTTTGTTCAAATCCAAGGCAGCGCCTCCTTCCCTCCCTCCTCCCCAGCAGCGCTCCTCCTCTCCTGCCTCGCCTCTGGGGAGGAGGGAGGGAGGACAAGAGGCAGCAAAAATCTCTCTCTCTCCCTCTCCTCTCCTCTCCTCTCCTCTCTCCCTCTCCTCTCCTCTCTCCCTCTCCTCTCCTCTCTCCCTCTCCTCTCCTCTCTCCCCTCTCCCTCTCCTCTCTCCCCTCTCCCTCTCCTCTCCTCTCTCCCCTCTCCCTCTCCTCTCCTCTCTCCCTCTCTTCTTTCCCTCTCCTCTCCCTCTCCTCTCTCCCTCTCGTCCTTGGCTGCATTCGAACCTCAGGCCCTTCAATCCCCAGGCCGATGCTGCATCCACTGAGCCAAACCAATCTGCACTCTTCTCCTCCCTTTTTTTTAGGGCCTAAAGTAGAGAGTTTCAATCAACTTCTTTTTCCTGGTAGATTCAACTAAGACCACTTGTTGAGCTTAAAGCCCTCACATTTGCCTCTTGTTGATCACTGAGAGAGAAAGAATTCGACAGGGCCCCTAGAGTTACATTGTGAAATCCCTACATGAGGAGAGAGAAAAGGAGAATATGTCATTTTTTTCCATGTCTCTAATATCCAGAAATATTCCCCCAAGAAAATTGGGAGAACAGACAGGGAATAAGGTGATGTGTGCCTAGCTGCTGATAAGCCTTCTCAAACTCTGAAAGAGTGACAGGATAACTCCCTGTGCACTAAAAGGCACCTCTGGTCAGTCTCGGTCTTGAAGAAAGTTTTGGCTTAACAGTCCTTTTCCAGAGAGCAGGCTGCCTCACTTGGTGAAGAAGTTGCACCGTGTGTCTGTTTTCCATCCCATTCCTCTGACCTCATCCTCTTAGATTTCTTCTCCACAAAGCCCACTGAACAGTTGTATCTCAGACTCAGGCTCAAAACCCTCTCGGATGAGTTGTCACACCTGTATCCTGCTCTCACCTCACCCTAGCATAACCACGTGTACATGTTTATCTAGATTAAAAGATGGTGAGAACATCAAGAGAGAATATTGGGAGAGAGATGGGGATATTGCCTACTTATTATCTCATCCTAATCTCTAGTTTATTATTGCAGTTCTTCCAGAACACTAGTAGTTTGCTGTGCTTTTCTCTGAAGTTTTCCCTGCCCCTGGACTTCACCGTTGACTGCACCCACTCTACAGGGACTGTTATGTGTTCAGAGCACAGTGTAACTAATAGAAATAAACAGTGCAATGCCCCCTCCCCCAAGGTACTCCTTCTAGATGGAGTCTCTCACAGATGGTCAAAGACAAACAACAGGGTAGATGGATAGTAGAGGGTTCAGTGGGAATGGGTAGCAATTGGAGAAACAAAACCTTAAAAGAATGGTTCTTTCTCTTGTTCTTTTCCTTTTTCTTTTTGGAATGACCCAGATAGGGGCCAATTGGAAACAGCCAGCTGGGGGGAGGGGACTCGGGAGGTCGGCCAGCCCACCCCTCCCCAGATTCGGGTGGGAGGCCGATCAGGCCAGGGTCGGCTGCGGGGAGGGGCTGCAGGAGGTTGGCTGGCTGACCCTGCCCCCATTGGGCCAGTTGGCCAGCCACAGTGCACGTCATAGCGACCGGTCGTTCTGGTCGTTCCGGTTGTTTCGGTCACTTGGCTTTTAGATATACTGTATAGATACCTGTGATCTTATAGAGCATCTTGAAGAAACACAGTGAAGCCCATAGCTATGGCTTTACTTACCCAGGGTAAACTTGATCTTTTTGAAATGTAGCCTCTTAGTTTATGAACATAGCTGACTCTTTTTTGTCTTGTGTTTTGCTCCAAAAAGTAGAACTTAATAATTAAGATTACAGAATTGTCAAAATGGATGTTTCTAAATGCTGCGACATTCTAGCTCTCCCCAAAACAAGGACAATAGAACGAAGGATCATAGAAACCACACACAGAGATACTGGGACTTTAGGCACGACGTGAAGGACTTTGTTCTCGCTAGAACTGCGGATCCTGAATTTCCCCTCTTCTGCTTAGCATTGTCTCCTTACTTCAGAATTCCTGCATGAATTCCCCCTTAGGTCACAGTAATAACCTCTTTGTGCTCCCAACTCCCAGCATGCCCTTCTCCAGCTTCTTCCTGATTCAGCACCAGGCGACCCTTTCCCAAGCACGGCTTCAGGCACATCCTTTCTTTGCAGGAAAACCTCCCACAGCTCCCCACTGCTCCCCCGCGCTCACAGGTAAGGCCTTCTTTGAAAGTGTCCTCTGATCTACATTTTCAGTTGCTCCTGCCCTTCCTTTTGTGCAGCTGTTGACACTGTGCGTGACTATGTCCTGTTCTCCCAGGTCTCTGGACCCCCCCCCCCCTCCCCGCTCGTCGTCTTCACTCTGACCACCCCCTGCTGAGATGGGGCCCTGCTTTTCACACGCCCAGATGGGGTGAGTTCTGCGCATGCTGATTTTTATTGTCATTTAAAAGAATGATTTTTGGAATTTTGTAAGATGTCTACAATGAATGTGTGTTTTTTATATTTGGAATAGAATAATGGGCCCTGGCCAGGAGCTCAGTGGAGCATCCTCCCCATAATCAAGGTTGCAGGTTTGATCCCCAGTCAGGACACACAAAAGAAGCAACCAATGAATGCATAGATAAGTGGAACAACAAGTCAATGTTTTTTTCTCTCTCTCTCCTCTTTCTCTCTCCCTCCATCCCTACCTCTATTTCTATCTTTATCTCTCACCCCCTTCCTTCTTGTCTCTAAAATAAATAAAACATAAAAAAATAATAGAATAATAAAAGAGAAATATCAGCTTTCAAGAGCTGTCTGCTGTGTGGCTGCCTCCCTGAAGCCTTCATCCACCCTCTCCAGCAGATCCTCTCCATTATGTTCTCTGGTCACGGCCCCTCCCCTGCCTCACCCCCACCCGCCCATGAGGCTCTCTCCTTCCTGGCCTGGGTGGGGCGGGCAGCATTTCACAGTCCATCTCCGTATGGGAAGGTGAGCTGCTTCCCGCCCGCTTCTCTCCTGCTGCAGGGCTTGCTTGGTGTTATCCTAAATGAGCAGCACTTAGCTACATGCTGGTTTTTAGATACATGTGAATAAGAGAGAAGATTCTCAGAAGCCTCTTGATTTATATGATTTCCAGAAAATAGATTTACAAATGTAACATCCCCCCCCTAGTGAGACCATGCACCGAGCAAGGGGCCTCCGCTCTTACAGAAAGAAAAGCGCTGGTGTGGGGCTCCGGTAGCCATCGACCACTGCTTACTGGGTTCTGCTACTAACTAGCTCTGCAATCTTGGGCCGATTTCTTAAATTTTCACACCTCAGATTCTTCATCTGTAAGGAAAAGGTACTCAGTCATCGTGAGGATTCAATGAGTTGACCCCCTGAAAGCACTTAGACCAGTACCTGTCAAGCGGTAAGTTGCCATGAAGTTTCATCTGTTATTACAAAGAAATTACCCTGCCCACGTCCTTGTAGCAGGTGTTACAGACCATCCAATGATGGAGAAACATGGGCCTTGATCTGGAGACTTCTCAAGATCACACCAGCAGGGCATTCCCCTGTGCCTACATCCTGCCAAAAACAGCTTGCGAAATGTAACACTAACATTATCATCTATATATATAAAAGCCTAAACGACCATTACAACTGGTTGACCGAACAACTGGTTGACCAGTCACTATGCTGTGCACGGACCACCAGGGGGTAGATGCTTAATGCAGGAGCTGCCCTTGGTGGTCAGTATGCTCTCACAGCCAACCTCCCATAGTCCTTCCCTCCCGGTCAGCTCTGATTGCTGGCCAGGCTGAGGGACCCCACCCATGCATGAATTTGTGCACCAAGCCTCTAGTACAAAGAGAGAGAGAGAGAAAACACATGTTTTATGGCACTTGACTCTATGACTCTCACCACACCCAATTTAAAAAACGGATAGTGATATGCATAGTCTTTTATCCTCAAAAATTAGAATGCCTTCATATATTTGCTGATTATGAATATAATAAAAGCTCACTATAGAATAATTTAACAATACAAAATGTATCGAGCAGTACATAAAAATATTTCATGCCGAACTACGTGTATCTACATGCTACAAATCTATATCTATACAGCTGTACAAACATACACACAAACATATTTTTGTAGCCTGTTCCCTATTTTTCTTTCCTTTTAATTAATTATATATCATCAACGTCTTTCTCCGTCAATGCAAATGGGTCTATCTCATTTTTTTAATGGCTGTCTATTCATTAAATAAATGACATTTAGGACATCATCCAGATGTTTGTTGTTATAAGCAATGCAATAAACATCCTTCCACTTCGTTGTTATTTTTAGTGCGATTTTCAATTAGTTCCTTGGGATAGATTCTAGTATGGGACGTGGTGGATCAAAGGGCATGCACATTTAAAATGTTAATAGACAAGTCAATTGCCTTCCAGAAAATTGAGCCAATTTGCACCTCTACCAACAATGTATGGACATCTCTGTTCCCACTTTTGAACCCATTGGATATTAGTATTATTTTACCCATTTGGCAAATCTGATTATTAGGGAATCTTCTATTTTAATGGATCATCTGCACTTTTTGTGTGTGTGAAATACCTAATAAAACCTCTTTTCCTTTATCAGAATATTAATCCCCGAAGAGCCCAGGCTGAATGTATTAATTGATCTGGTATGTTGATCTTAGTAATTAATTCTAATCCCTACCTCCCACAAACACAGGTGCTTTTTAGGGAGTAATTGCATTTAGTTCCCACATAATATTCTTGACAATTTCCTGGAGCGCCGTGTTGTCTTTCGCTCCTGCATCCCCATCCCAGGTCCCTGCCCCTGTCAGGATAGTGATACTCTGGGTGGTGGCAAAGAGACCCCAAGAACACAGCCTTGGGGGTCTCAGCTATGACATTGCTAATTCAAAAGAACTGGTATCTCCTCTTATTAACCGTCCTGGTCACGGGAGGCTGGGAGGCCGCTAAGGAAATTCTCATTGAGCCTATTATTTAGACAAATATCCCAGTTTCTTTGGTAATGAGGTACACAATCACAAATTATGTTGAGATGACAAACTAGAAGGCTTTGAAAACAGTTGTCAGACTCATGTGAGGCACCTGGTGAAATGTGGATTTTTTCTGCCTAACATGAGTACTGCACACATAGTAGGAAATGTTATTTTTGTCTAAAAATTCCTACTTTATAGAAGCAAAATAATCACAGATGATCTGTGTCATTAAGTTTAAGAATATATTTTTAGTTAATTCCCCGAGATTTGTTTCTTGAATTTGGGAGTAAGGTACTCATTAAGGATGGGGAAGCGAGGACTCTGCATTGTATTAGGGGCTCCATTGGCTACAGACTTTGGGACTTAGCTAGCTACACACTCTCCATCTCCACAGTAAGAGAATCAAACCACAGATTATTGAAGGCCTAGCCAGTGGTCGGCAAACTGCGGCTCAGCAAACTGTGGCTCGCGAGCCACATGTGGCTCTTCAGCCCCTTGAATGTGGCTCTTCCACAAAATACTGACTTCTGCGCATGGGCCATGAAGTTTCAATCGCACTGTACATGCACGCCCACACGTGGTATTTTGTGGAAGAGCCACACTCAAAGGGCCAAAGAGCCGCATGTGGCTCAGGAGCCGCGGTTTGCCGACCACGGTCCTAGCCGGTTTCATCATGTTAGCATGTCCTGGTGCTATGTGCATATGATGGTTTTATTTTATTTTATTTTTTTAAATATATTTTATTGATTTTTTTTTTACAGAGAGGAAGGGAGAGGGATAGAGAGTTAGAAACATCGATGAGAGAGAAACATCGATCAGCTGCCTCCTGCACACCCCCTGCTGGGGATGTGCCCGCAACCAAGGTACATGCCCCTGACCGGAATCAAACCTGGGACCCTTCAGTCCGCAGGAGCCAAACCGGTCAGGGTGCACATGACGGTTTTAGAGGATGTACAGGGTCCAGGACCACAGTTTAATGTAATCTAGATTGAAAGCAAAAAGCTTGAACCATAACAGAGCAGCTATATATTTATAGCCGCAGTCAGCTTTTCTAACACTTGAAATCTTTAACATCATAAACAGAAGTCTTTCCTTTCCAGGGACCACAGTGAGAGGAAAGTTTCCGTGTTCTTATTTTGTGCTTCCTCGAACAGCTTTATTTTTTTCTAACTGTGCCCATATATTACTTATTAAAAAATGTCAGCTGAGATTACCTAGATGGTAAAAGTATAGGTTCTTTTGTTTTGTTCTTTAATATTTCTATAACCCGAAAAACTAATGAAACTTTTAAATCTCCTTCTAGAGAGATTTACATGCATAGAAAGAGGGGGCACATTCCTGGGGTGCTGGGTGCCCACCCTGCAGGAATGGAGCCCGGGGGCCTGGGCGTCTGGTCTCCTCCGTGACCTTGGGAAGGCGTCGAGGCCTCCCTCCTTGAACTCAGGACCTTTCATAAAACACGGACAGTGATGCAGTGAGGGCTCAGATTCTTGTGGGGAGTTTCAGGGAACAGATTAGAATAAGATGATAAACCGCCGCTTTAGGTTTTAGCAACTGCTTTTTACTAAATCCTTGACATCACAGATGACATTACTAATGCTTTTGTTGACCTTTGGCGCAGTCTGCTAGATGGAAAATATTTTCTTATTTTATTAGATGTTTGTTTGATTCTCAACAAGGCTGAGGTTGAACATCTTTCTTCCAAGCATATTGTTCATTTACTGTGTGTGTGTGTGTGTATGTGTGTGTGTGTGATTCTCCTGATGATGATTCTCCTGATGATGAGGTTCTCCTGATGATGAGATTCTCCTGATGATGAGGTCTCCTGATGATGAGGTCTCCTGATGCTGAGGTTCTCCTGATGATGAGATTCTCCTGATGATGAGGTCTCCTGATGATGAGGTCTCCTGATGCTGAGGTTCTCTTGATGGTGAGATTCTCCTGATGATGAGATTCTCCTGATGATGAGGTTCTCCTGATGATGAGATTCTCCTGATGATGAGATTCTCCTGATGATGAGGTCTCCTGATGATGAGGTCTCCTGATGCTGAGGTTCTCCTGATGATGAGATTCTCCTGATGATGAGATTCTCCTGATGATGAGGTCTCCTGATGATGAGGTCTCCTGATGATGAGGTTCTCCTGATGATGAGATTCTCGTGATGATGAGGTTCTTGTGATGATGTGGTTCTCCTGATGATGAGAGTCTCCTGATGATGAGAGTCTCCTGATGCTGAGGTTCTCCTGATGATGAGATTCCCGTGATCACGCCTTTTGCTCCTCATCAAAACGCGCGAGCAGGAGGAGGGAGAGCTTTCTCACACTTGTCCAAGGCCAGGGAAGGGTCTCACTGAGCCGCCAGGGTGAGGAGCTGTGCCCGCTGTGGGGAAGGGGAGCGCTCACTGAGGTGGTCCGGATGGTGACAGTCCAGGCTTTGTGAGGAGATGGTGTCTCAGCTCAGAGCCCACTTTCCGTCCCCTCTGCTCGGTGAGGCCGGACGGGAACTTTGAAAGCAGCTGGGTTTGGGCCAGCTGCCTCCCTGCCAGGCTTGCCGAGGGGGCGCTGGGAGGCAGGCGGGTGGCCTTCCCAAGCACTCGCTGTCACAGTAGTGTCTCCCCAGGACCCCCTCACCCCGGCAGTGGTGGTGTTGGTTTGCTGGTTGGTTGACCAAGAACCAGCTTCATCCTGACTCAGAGCCCTTCCTCCCTCCCCCCCGCCCCCCACTCCTGGGGACCAGCTCCATGGAGTGACCTCTCTCCTCTCACCCCTGAGCCCTGGGGAGTCGCCCTCCAACTGCTGGCTTCTCTGAGCCCCACTCAGCTCGTGCCTGTCCCCTCGGTTCTTCCCAAGAAGCCGCTCACTAGCTGCCGTCTGTGTCACCTCCAACACTCTGCGCCCACGTCTATTGAATGCTCTCCGCTGAAGCACCTGGTGTGGCGTCTTCCTGGCTGACCCCTGAGTGGCCCGTGGGGAACGATGAGGGTCAGCTCTCACCTGCTCAGGTGGAGGAGGGGAAGGGCCGGAAGTGCCGGGCTGGAGTTCAAAAGGGGTGTCAAGACTGACAGTGTCAGCATGGCCGGCTCCCTCATCTCCTGTCTAGACCTAAGCAATCACTCCTAGCTTTACATTTTCTGACCTAGAAACGCACACATATTTTGTTATGAAGATGGGTTTTGCTGCAAGAGTAGCTGCTGAGGCAATAGGAAAGGATAAAAGACTCCGAGACAAATCTTAGCCTTATGCTGTCAAACCAAAATTTTGTGCAGCAGCGCGGCCTCTGAGGTTTTGAGATGGTGGTGGGGGTGCGAATGGCCGGTTATTTTGAGCAGAGTGAGTCCTCGGAGTGAAGATGGAGCTGGAATGCCACAAGAAGGGCTGAGTGGATGAGCAGTTGCCCATCATCACTCTTCGAGAGTCTATCTTCTTCCTCCCTCTGTTTTCACAAAAGGAAATCTAAATACCGATGGAGAGCTTCAGACAGGAGGCGAGATAAAGCCTTTTTAGAGCCTGAGAATGAAAGACCCAGAGAAAGGTTGAAAAAACAAAACACTACACAAACCATATCATCAAATGATTAAGTCATCAAAACTTTCCAGGGCACTTGAGACCTCCACTCCCCGCGCGTCGCCAACCATTGAAGTGGCCGTCGTAGCTACTAAGCCGGTAGGAGATGGCACTTTTGAAAAGGATACTGCCTTCGGGAAAGACCTCTGTGCGCCTCTGGAAGGTAAGAAGTTCAAGGGAAACCTCACTGCGACACTCCACTGATTTCAAGGCAGTTTAAATGTAATAAAATAGGCGTGAAATGCTCTAATAAGTGCTCTTAAGCCAGGCTTCCTCAGCCTGATATTTAGAGGTTTAAAGTAGAAAACCCTTTTTCAGATTCAACAAAACACAAGGCAGGATCAAGAGTAGTGGATATAAAAGTAGCCTGAGCACCGTTTTCAACTTTTTAATGCGCTACAACGACAAAGGAGCACACGTCTAGAGTTACAGCGGGTTTTCCATTTCTCGATCGTTCCTTTGACCTAACCCTCCTCCCCCCCCCTACCCCCATCTCCCCATTGTTTCCCAGTCATTGGGTGGGCAGTGTTCCTTCAAGCATTTCATTCTGCGATGAGAAGTCTCCCAGCTTTTCTTTGAGATTCTGAATCCGTGTTTTATTTCCCATCGGTTCTGTTGCTTAACCTGTGGTTAATTCTATCACATAGCAGAACAAAAGTGGTTAGCGGTAGATGCGTCTGTAACTCAAATCTTGTAGTGATTTGAGCTCAAGTTCTGAGATATTATAAAGTGTTTTCATGTTGCATATTTTTGAATTTCTAAGTGTGAATTTTTAATTTAATATTATGAGCTTCTATTTCCCTATTTTTTAGAAATGTTGTAGACAAACTAAAAGAATCGAAGCATTCGTATAAAGAGAGTCGGTCTGTGGTGAAATGAGGGTTTATAGGCCCCTAAACTGTTTCGTCAGTAGCCAATCACTGTTTTGTTTTTTTTTTACCAGTAATTCTGGGCTCAGAAGGGGTGTTTTTAAAAGGACTCCCCTACTCAATTTGAAAATATACAAATGCATTGACTTCCTTTGATGTCCAGGTTTTGTTTTGGATTGAATGAAATGATGATGGAGTGAGGGCCTGGGCAATGGACATCTGGGCAGAAAAAGGTTATCCCAAAGCCACACTTGGAGAAAATGCCCTTGTATTTCTAAGCCAGAGCAGTGTGTCGGTGTGGGGGCCTGGACAGGAGGACACTGAGGAATGGGGAGGCTTACTCATGAAAAAGATGATGAGGAGGAATAGGGTTGGGAAATGCTGGTCAGACACACGTTCATTCTATGTGTTTACTGAAGAACTTACCTAGACAACTGGAAGGAATAGACTAGCTCTGCTAGATCTTGTGGTGACCGGTCGCATACGTAATACTACTTACCATGAACCTAAAATAAAGAAACTTATCCAGAGGGAAACCACAGGGATGCCTAATGAAAGTAAGATAGGGCTGCTCATTTGGAGAACTGATCTAAATCGTTTGTAGCTACCAGCCGGCTTCCAGCCGTATGACCCAAGGAAAGTCATTCTCACTTTTTTTTTATATGTTGCCAGTTTTTTTTTAAAAGAATGTATTTTTATTCATTTCCGAGAGGAAGGGAGAAGGAGAGAGACATAGAAACATCCTACATGCCCCTACTGGGGATGGAGCCCACAATCTGGGTATGTGCCCTGACCAGGAATAGAACCATGACCTCCTGGTTCATAGGTTGACACTCAACCACTGAGCCACAGCAGCTGGACTCATTCTCACTCTTTGTGACTCGATTTCCCCCCTCCATTAGGTAGGAATTTAACTTTCTAAGAATTGTTATGTTTGTAGTTAAAGCTTTTTGTGAAAAAGCATTTGTAGAAGTTTAGAAAAGCTAAACGTTCTATATTGACTCAAAGCTTTTTTAATCAAGCAATCAACATTACTATTTGAATTAGCGTGTGCACTTTGGTAACTAGCAAGAGGCGTAAGTTATCACACCTGTCTTAATAATAAAACACAATAACTTTAAAAGACAACATGGTTATGTAAAAACATGGGGTCAAATGTTCATGACAACAAAAAATAACAACAATTTCCAAGAATGAAAAAGGAGAACTCTGTGCATGTAAGGTAATTCTGATTACAAACTGGTGATGTGGTTCAGCTTCAGTTCCCTATTTTAGAGGATGACTAAGAATTGACTACTGCAGTTGGCCAGAGGAGATTACCTACGACCTCTTCCTGTAGGAAAATCACATTTTAAAAACTCTGTGGGCTACTTCTCAGAGATTAAAGGGAAGAGAAAGGAATATATAAAATACTCTTCTTCCCTTTCAAGATGTATGGCTTACAAGTCTAATGTCTCCTTAAAACCCTGTTTTGAATATTAGATACTGAAAAGTCACTATTCCTTCTTCTTTGCATTTCTTTAGGCACCTAGTCTCACCACCTCTATCATACACTGATGCCTGGGGTGATTATGTACATGGGAAGACAAGAAAGAAAAAGACATTACTTTTCAAACTATTAGCTGGATTTTTATTAGTCATCACCTCCCTGTATATTAATTTATGTTATCTATTCATTTATTTATCATCTTATTGATCATCAACCAATCTAAGTGGCCATAATACATAAAATACCTTCTGTTTGTAAACATGCAAAAAAAATGTTTAGAATATTTTTAGCAAATATGAATATCTATTTTTTTTCCTGTGTGGAAGATTTTGGAGATATTTTGTTTTGTTTTGTTTTTCTTTGCACTTTTATGAATAACTTGATTTTATTTTTATATAAAAAAAGATAATATTTTTCAAAAATATTTTCTTAAAAATGAAGGAAAAAATAAAAATTTTTATTGGTAACATAGGATAACAACAATAGAATTCACCTCATGATGTTGTTTTGAGGATTTCATGAGATGATAGATGTCAGGTGCTTCCCCATGGCCTACATGGGACATTGCTGACACTCAGGCATATTAACACTTCAGTCCATTTTTCTTAATCACATTTGGTAATTATGGACACTGCTTTCTTGGTGTGAACCTAAAAAACTCAATGTATTTTCTGAAATTCCTGGAAAATAATATCTTTGATAAAACAAAGTTTGACTGTAGTTTGCAAAGTTGTATCTAAAATAAATTAGCGGGAACTTTAGCAACCCCAAAGGGGACAAAAAGGACAATTTAGTAGAGGAAAAGCTAATGTTTACAGAGAATAAGAATAATTCACAGACTAAGAGACAGTTCAAAGACATGTTTAAATCTAATGATAAAAGAAAAAAATCTAACTTAAGTCCGACTATTTTCTTTCTGCTCCGTCTACAGCTGTACTAAGCAGTACCTGCTGGAAACTTTGAACTCACTTTGGCACACATAGTTTCTGGTAAAATCTAAAGGCAACTTAACCATTTCCATGTAAATTTGCTAAGGCGCCAGACAAAGCAAAATGAGTGCTCCAGCCTGGAAGTCCGTGGGGTGAGGGAGGGGATTCTGCCAGGAACGGTTCCGCCGCAGGCTTTCTGTGTTGTCACAACCATGATTCCAAGGAGGGAGCAACACAAATATGTGTGAACTGACTCTTTAGCCACGAAATTCTTGACTCATAAGATTGCAGATACAATTCAAAAACTCTCCTTGTTTTATTTGCTTTACCCGTTTTATGTTTTTCAAGAACTCTCATTCTAGTTTACTTTCATGATGGTTGGATAACATCTATTTTAAAATTTTTCTATAGGTATTGAGTCCTTCATTAATTCAGTCTTTTTAAAAAAATCTTTATTGATGAAAGCATTACAGATGTCCTTCTTCCCCTCCCCGCCTCCCCTGGCTCCCGCCCGCCCCAGGCCTTCACCACCCTGTTGTCTGTGCCCATGGGTGAGGCACACATGCATACAAGGTCTTTGATTACCCCTTCTTCGGGGCAGGCGGCCTCCGCAGCCAGGCTCTCCCCTCAACTAAACACACCACACACGTAGGTCCGACCAGCCCACTCCACGCCTTCGCCCCTCTGCCATCCCCATGTGCTTTCCTCGACTTCCCTAGTTGTAGGACCTCCATGCAGCCAGGTTTCAGGTGGTTCTGACTGATGGTGGTTCTGTATTTTGGTTGTGATTTTGATGTGGTTGTGGGAGGCTGTGAGTGCCTGTGTTTACCTGCGCTGCCAGCTTGGTTCTCTATTGACTCAGTTCTTAGAGACTGAGCTGCTCTAACATGAAGTGTCTATGACCAAAGGGGTTTGCAAGCTCAAGTCAAGTGTTCAGGAGACCTTCCAGCTCAGCCAAATTCCGTGCCAAATTCTTGGGCCCATTGGCAATGGTCTGGGCTTAGAGCGGGGCATCTGGTGGGCCCCCATCCCGTGTGGACTTCCTGTTTGGTATCTTGGTTCACTAATCAAGTAAGACATTTCCTTTGAGGAAAACAGTAATTACTGACCACAGTAAACTGTGTTTCTTAAACTAAAATTTTTTAACAGTGATTTTAATTCTGATTATTTAAACTTGTTTTATAATTTTCTATCTTTTTATTAGAAAAAACACATGTATCTGGTGGCCACTTGTATGTCTTCTTTTGAAAAATGTCTTTTCAGTTTTTCTGCTTATTTTTTAAAATATATTTTTTATTGATTTTAGAGAGGAAGGGAGAGGGAGAGAGCAACAGAAACATCAATGATGGGAGAGAAATCACGATCAGTTGCCTCCTGCACATCCCCTACTAGGGATCAAGCCCAAAACCTTGGCATGTGCCCTTGACTGGAATCGAACCCTGGACCCTTCAGTCCGCAGGCCGACGCTCTATCCACAGAGCCAAACCAGCTAGGGCTAAATTTCTATCTTTTTACTGTTTTATGAGATGAAAGCACCTTGTAAAAGCACCTTCACTTGTATCTGGGACACTGTAGACGCTCAAAAGTTGTGAGTTTTCTTACCTTTTCCTTAGACTGAGAAAATTAATATACACTGCTCACTTTGTTAATGTAAATGCAATGAATTTTATGGGTCATGATCTTGAAAAGAGCTAAATATATGTACTCAGTCACTCTGAGGAAAGAGGAAGCTGTGCAGCTCCTGAGCCATGAATTTGCCATTAAAGTTTTAATTCTTTAATCCATAGAGGAAGCCATGGCTGGCTAATAATATAATAGAAAGTTTACCTATAAATCTTCTTAAAAATACATTGCATATATAATTAAGGTATAGCCATATTTTAAAAGTAAAATGAGAACTTGTTTTATGTATAACATCCTGTAGTGACATGAGACTTTGAAAATGAACAGTTATTTTTATTACTCCCTTATTAAGGTGGACCTCTGGGTTAAAACAGTCAGATACAGTCCATAGGTTCCTCTTATGCAAAACAAAAGGATAGAGCTTATATTTTCATTTTTGCTATTTCAGTAACCACAGACTGTCAAAGGTTTAGTATTTAAATCTCCTTGATTTTGTTTCCACAAAGTAACAAAGTTATATCTGAAAAGCAATGAAAATCACTATTTCTATTTTGCCATTGTATTCTGAATACAAATGATTGAAAAAAATGCTCTTTCTCTTATTCCTTAAACATTGGCTGGTGCTTTTAGAATTAAGAAAGTACTACTAACATGACAATGAAGGGAATATTGTTGAAAATTTCCTTAGAGATTGAAGTTTATTGAAATAACAAAATATAATAGAGAAGAAAGATTCTGGTGTAGTTGGCTTTAGGTAACATTGCCATTTAAGGGAAATCTTATTCATATTTCTCAGCCCACAACAGGTATAAAATTAACAGTAAGGAAAAGAACGCAGAATGAAAAATATGTTAAAAAATATATCTTAATACAATGTTCTTTTTCCCTAGCAAACCTTGTCAATTAGCCGTGGAACCTTCCACTTGTACCACTCTCATTCTGAAAGCACCCCATTAGTCTTCACTAGAGCTTCCCACGGGTCTTTGTATCTCATTTAAATTCCCTTTACCCAATCTTTTCTCCATATCGTTCATTCTTCTCTCATATGCTCACCTGACAGTGAATACTCTCATAAAAAAAAGTGAATGAACAAATATAACAGAGAGAGAAGGCAATGTCTACTGTAATTCTAGAATCTCTACATTGACATCGTCCCCTGGACCTGATCTTTGATCCTCTTGTGCTCAGAATGTGGTCCTTGGACCAGCCACCTTGCACCACCTGGGAGCTGGGTAGACCTGCAACACCTCAGGCTCCACCTAGACCAGTGGTTGGCAAACTCATTAGTCAACAGAGCCAAATATCAACAGTACAACGACTGAAATTTCTTTTGAGAGCCAAATTTTTAAAACTTAAACTATATAGGTAGGTACATTGTTATTAACTTAATTAGGGTACTCCTAAGGCTTAGGAAGAGCCACACTCAAGGGGCCAAAGAGCTGCATGTGGCTCGAGAGCCGCAGTTTGCCGACCACGGACCTAGACCTACCAGGTTGAAACCTGCGTGTTAACCGAGTCTCCTAGTGTTTCAGATGCTCATTAAAATTTGGAAAAACCAAGAAAAACACAATCCTGCTCAGCCTACCTAGAAAATGCTATTAAAACTTCTCATCCTTATGTTACTTGAGCTTAAGACTGAAACTAAAGTGATGCTGGATAATGTCAGCAGGCGGACCGAATCGTTCCATTGTAAGTTAATTTTCCACTTTAAGATGCTCCCCAGTTGCCTGTCTCCCACGAGCTTCCAGCCACTGAGGCCAGAGGCGATGCCCACCACTAGACTGTCGTTTCTGTTACTCACACACTGCAGTGGGGCTGGAGAACGCCGGTCCTTTCCACCTTCCTCCCTCTCCGCTCGTGACATGCAATGACTTCTATAGATGATCTCCAATTCTCATCTTCCTTGACATTTCTCCAGCCGCCAGTCGAGTCTTGTCCCTAACAAAGCTCTTGGCCTCCATCCAGTCTCTACCCCTTTCCCAGAGCTTCCTAATGAACATTTCCTCCAGTATGTTTATAGGAAAACCATTTCTCTGCTGTGTTCATGAGAACGGCTTCCCTGCAGTGTTCAGTGGGGAACGTGTTTCGGAAAGGCTTGATCAGGCACAAGCGGATTCTTGGCCGGCAGGTGGGCCACACTTTGAACAGCAGGACACTCCAGGTAGTGTAGTTCTCAACGTGGAAAAGATTGGAAATTTAAAAATCCAAAGCTAATCCTTGACCCCCGCTTCCATAGGCTCATAATCATTTGGGAATCATTAATTGGCTAGAACTTGATCTGGCCAGAAAATCTTTTTTATTAAATATATTTTTATTGATTTCAGAGAAGAAGGGGGAGAAAGAGAAGAGAGAGAGAGAGAGAGAGAGAGAGAGCAACATCAATGACGAGAATTATTGATTGGCTGCCTCTTGCATGCCCCCTACTGGTGATCAAGCCCGCAACCCGGGCATGTGCCCTGACTGGGAATTGAACCTTGACCTCCTGGTTCATAGGTCAACCCTCAACCACTGAGCCAGGCCAGCTGGCCAGAGAATCTGTTTTTTGCATAGCAGCTACAGAGACTCAGCTTCTGCGACTATGTTTTAAAAATATGCAAATAGGAAAACCTACTTTTCTCATGCTCTTCTGCTTAGGAACTCAAACCAGTGTCTACTCTCTACAGCAGCGGTTCTCAACCTGTGGGTCGCGACCCCTTTGGGGGTCAAACGACCCTTTCACAGGGGTCGCCTAAGACCATTGGAAAGCACATATATAATTACATATTGTTTTTGTGATTAATCACTATGCTTTAATTATGTTCAACTTGTAACAATGAAATTGCGGTCACCACAACATGAGGAACTGTATTAAAGGATCGCGGCTTTAGGAAGGTTGAGAACCACTGCTCTACAACATCAAGTTTAAGTTTTTCTTTTTCCTTCACAATTTACCTGATCTGATTTTGCCCTGTTGTCCCACCTCCCCTGCATGATGCCCCCCTGGCTTTACACCCTCAATTAGTTGCCAGGAAGTCTGTTTTCTCTGACATCTCCATAAAGAATGCAAACCCCACCTCCCCATGTGTGTGCCTATGACTCTCTCCCCCTGAATACACCTTTCAACACAGCTCCCCTAAACACATTAAACACCCAGTTCAATGTCACCTCTCTGCTTTAGGCTAAGTTCCCCCGCGGCAGATGCAGAGGAGGTTTGTCTGGAAGTGGTTGATTAGGAAGGTCCAAGAAAAGGTAGGTAGGGGAGGAGCAACCGGGATCAGCTTGAGGAGGGGCCAAGCAAGGGAGCCATGTGGAATGTAGTCCATAGAGGCTCACGGGGGCTCAGCCTCACAGGAGAGCTCTAGACACAGGGTCAGGGCACCTCTGAACTGTCTGGTCCCTGGGCAGGACCCAGGGGGCCCGAAGGCATTGATTCAGGGCTAGGGGTTGGAGGTGGGCGAAAATTCATAGGCAATCCCAGCTTTCCTCAGGCAAAGACACCTTGAGGCAGGCTGCTGGGAAGGGAAGCCCAGGGGAATATGTGAGTGCAAAGCAGGTCATGTGATGGGGTGGGCGGAGCACTGTGCCTTCGCTGCAGCTTCCCAGCATCCTTCTCTAACCAGGTAGCTCTCTATTGATCCAAGTCTCACTAAACTTGTCACTAGAATTGCTTAGTTTTCCACCTACTTGTTCTCTATTTTCATATATACATTTTTTTTCTAAATTCAGCAAGATTTTAAGCCCTTCCCAAACAATATTCATGCATGATAATTCTCTTGTGCATTTCCAGGCAAACTCATTTATTTATTTAGGGAACATATTACTGAACAAAAGTTAAACTTTGCCTAACAATGTTATTCATATGAGAGCTTTTGATATCATCCTATGATTATATCATGATAATTATTATTCCAGTAATTTTATATTTATAATGTAAGAGATGAACAACGTTGATATTTCAAATAAAATAAATTTATAATCCAGCAGAAGAGATTACACTTTACGCATGAAAAGTAACCAGGCACAAAGAAGTAATTGCTGGCTCTCTAATGGGAGGTACAAACCCTGAGAACTAAAGGAGCTCAGAAAAAAACAATAACATATCACTCTGGGGCTATGGAAGAATTCACGAGGAGGTCTGATTCGGGCTCAAAGACTGATTGCTGTTTGATGCTGAGATTGTGAAGTTGGATCTGTGTGGCATTATAATTGTCTATAAAATTAATTCATTTACACAAACAGCTTTTCTCTTCCTGCCCCAGATTCCATTCGGAATTGACTGGACTTCCATCTGGCATCTGCTTATTAGGCCTGATCTCTTGCTCAGAATGGCCTTCAATTTTTCTTTCCTCGTCTCTCCCTAGCCTCCTGGTTTCTTGACTTCTATGGTGGTGGGTGGGTCTGGAATTCCTCTGTGGCCCAAGTCACCTGCTTGTCCTATAATGGCTTCTCCCTTTCCTTCTATGACTGGCCACAGCGACAATCGATGTGTAGAAAAGGAGTCACACAAAGGAAGACAAAATCATAGTGATTTTCTCTGGCTCAGAAAAAGGATCTGTTGGCAGCAATCTTCTTTCAGAGTCTCATTCTCTGAAGTTACCTTGACACGTGTCCTTCAATTTCATTTTATTTTGGTTTAAGATAAAGTAGGAGCAAAACAAAGGAATGGGCACATTTTCCTGCATTGACAATTAGGCAGCACAGCTTGAGAATTAGGAAGGTGGATTTGGAAGCCAATCCGAGAAAAAAAGGAAAAGACAGGACACGTTAGGGATTCCATTAGAAGGAACAGAATCAAGGACATTGTAAGCAGAGTAGAATATGCAGAATTCTAAATAGCAGAATTGAAAAATATAGGGGCTAGTGTAGTAGCATCCAGGATTTTTCTAAAAGAACTCTGAACACCTTTTAGGGTTAGGTTGTTTCAGGAACTCACTTTAAACACAAAGATTGAATGTCGTTCATTTATTTAACATATCCACGAAATCTGGGCAATACAGCGATCGTTGCAAAACTGAGAGGAAGAGATGAATTTCTGCCTTTGAACAGCCAGTGGCCTAGAATGGATACTGACATTGGGATCAACGATGACCAGGGAATATGATCATCAACCCAGCAGCTCTGAGGTGGGGAGGAGAGGGGGGCATGTGGGCCATAACATCCTCTGTCCGGGATGACTTCGGCATCCTTTGGCATCTTTTCATTTTAACATTATAATTTAAATTTCAGAGCTCGACTCATCGACCCTCGAACCTTTCCGTTTTCCTTTTCTACCGAAGGGGATGCAACCATTTCACTTCTCCTTCTCTTCACTCTCCTGCTTTCCCTGCTCCTTTCTGACCCCGCCTTGCGCTCCTTTCTGATTTCTCCCCTTGCGCTCAGACCTGGCGTTCCTCCCTCCGGCTCCATGTCCTGGGCGTGCAGACAGTGCGGGCCACGTGGTCTGTGTCACTGCTCTTCTCTTCCCAGCCATCTGCCCAGGGCAAGGATCTGCCCAGACCAGGCTTGAACGACTGCCGAAGTTTCTACAGCCACCGGGACAGGGTGTTGTTGCGACGCTGCCTTCCTATGGATTTCAGAAAGAAATCAAGAGACCTGATTAAACAGCGACTGGATTTTCACTGTGAAATCACCTCCCTGAGAATCAGTGGGAAGTAAATTACAGGCAGGAAGCCTGCTGGGGAAGTTGTTGCTGATTAGACATCACTTTCACTGACCACTCGAAGGGAAGCCCCGTACTCGAGCATTTGACACAGAGCACGGGACCCTGTGGGCACGAAGGAAAATAATGGAGGAAGTGGGCTGGGCTCCCGTCTCAGCAGGAACAGGGGGCCTATTGATTCACTCACAGGTTGGTATTTGGGGAGAGAAATACACATTCATCATGTGGGAAAACACTGCTTTCTAGACAGGAGTCCCTATGAGTGTATTAATTTTAAATATATATTTAAGTGCTCATTTACTTACTAATGGTGCTCAGTACACAATTCCTATATACATGAGTATTGCTGTAAGATATAAACAATGCAGAGATGTACGAAATTAGGGAGAACCAAGATGGTGGCATAGGTAAACGCCTGTACTTGCTGCCGCGCACAACTACATCAAAACTACAACTAAAAGACAAAACGGATATCATCCAGAACCACGGGAAGGCTGGCTGAGTGGAAGTTTGACAACTAGAGGGAAAGAGAAAAGTGCATTGAAACCGGTAGGAGGTGCAGAGGTGCGGAAGAGCGGAGGTACGGAACCGTGCGAAACAGGCTGGCAACTGGGTACGCTGTGGTCTTTTTCAATCGGGAGGGAGTTCCAATTTCCCGACTGCTCTGAACTCCAGTTCCGGGCAAGACTCTGGGGACCCAGAGTCATGGGGAGAAACTGGACTGACATCAGGCCAGAACACGAGGGCGGCTTTCTCTCAGAGGTGCTTGCAGCATTCATTGTTCCTGCTTGGGGCCTCGGGACACAGAAACCCAGGGACCTATGGGGCAGGGCTGACAGGCAACCATTGCTGTTTGCACCACCCTGTGATTCCCTGAGACCACACCCTACCCAATTTACAACCCCACCCAAGCTATGCATAGAGGCTTTTGCATATGAATGGCCTGGCCTTTTGCAACCTAACCTAACAAACTGCAGCTGGGTCAAAGAACCGCAGAGCTTCCAAAAGAAGGCCTAAGGCTCATCAGCAGCCTGCATTGCTTCACAGCTGCACCTCATCTGGACACCTCCAAACCCCAAACAAAGAAGAGGAATCTGCAGATCTCTCTGTAGCTCCTGCTGGGTGGCCTCAGGCAATGGCTGACTTTGCACCTCCTTGGAGATCCAAGAGCCAGTGTACCCAGTCGTCAAAGTGAGACCACACCAGATTACAATTCTTCAGATCCATAAGAGACACACTCAGGGGGTAGACTCAGTGAGCACCAAAGTCCCACTGAAGCAAGTCCTGCCCCATAAGGGTGCTTCCAGCACAGCAGTTCTCCCACTGTAGACACAACTGGTCCTCAGAGCCAATTGGTCTGGAGGTCAATTCCTCCCAGTGATCCCAACAGTGATCAAAGCTTAACTACAAGAAGACTGTGCACACAGTCCACAAAGGGGTGCACCAAGAGCGTCCACCTCAGGTGACTGGGGAGGCTGAGCCACTGGGCCCTATAGGACACCTAGCACACAAAGCTACTCTTTCAACACAGGGAAGCAGCCAAATGCGGGGACAAAGAAACATGTCACAAATGAAAGAAATGGAGGAAAGCAAACTACTGGATATAGAGTTCAAAACCACAGTTATAAGGTTATTCAAGAATCTTCTAGAAACCTCCGAGAAATTTAGTGAGACCCTCAAGGATATGAAAAAGGACCAACTATAAATTAAACATACACTGACTGAAATAAAGAATAATATACAGAGATCCAACAGCAGACTAGAGGATCCCAAGAATCAAGTCAAAGATTTGAAATATGAAAAAGCAAAAAACACCCAACCAGAAAAGAAAAAAGAATCCAAAATATGAAGATAGTATAAGGAGCCTCTGGGACAACTTCAAGCGTACCAACATCCAAATCATGGGGGTTCCAGAAGAAGAGAGAGAGCAAGATATTGAAAATCTATTTGAAGAAATAATGACAGAAAACTTCCCTTACCTGATGAAAGAAATAGACTTACAAGTCCAGGAAGTGCAGAGAACCCAAAACAAAAGGAATCCAAAGAGGACCACACCAAGACACATCATAATTAAAATGCCAAGGGCAAAAGACAAAGAGAGAATCTTAAAAGCAGCAAGAGAAAAACAGTTAGTTACCTACAAGGGAGTACTCATATGACTGTCAGCTGATTTCTCAACAGAAACCATGAAGGGAGTGGCAAGAAATATTCAAAGTGCTGAAAAGCAAGATTACTCTACCCAGCAAAGCTATCATTTAGAATTGAAGGTCAGATAAAGAGCTTTACAGATAAGAAAAAGATAAAGGAGTTCATCACTGTCAAACCAGTATTATATGAAATGCTAAAAGGTATCCTTTAAGAAGAGGAAGAAGAAGAAAAAGGTAAAGATAAAAATTATGAACAATAATGTGACAACAAATACATATCTATCAACAAGTGAATCTAAAAATCAAGTGAATAAAAATATGATGAACAGAATAAACTGGTGAATAGAATAGAATCAGGGGCATAGAAAGGGAGTGGACTGACAATTCTCGGGGGAAAGGGAGTATGGGGGGTGTGGGAAGAGATTGAACAAAAATCGAACACCTATGGATGAGGACAATGGGGGCGGGGTAAGGGCATAGGTGGGGTGGGAACCCGGGTGGAGGGGAGCCATGGGGAAAAAAAAGAGGAACAACTGTAATAATCTGAACAATAAAGACTTATTAAAAAAAGAAAGAAATGTACGAAATTAAATGTTACATTTCCCCTTATTCTTCCCTTCAAAAGTAACTTCTATCAACTGATACCCATCATTTCTGTTTCTCATTTCTTCATAAATGCCATGCACAAGGGATTTTTAAATATAGATAAATGAGATCATACACACTTGTATTGCTAGATTTATATTACTCTGTGATTTTATTTTTTTCAATTATGTTTTTTTTGTTTGTTTAGATCACCGGGTTAGAACTAGAAATGTAACTATAGTAGTACAATGTTTGAGGCTTTAGACTGAATAAATTCAAATTTAAAGCAGAGTTACCTAGGCTAAGCTCTCTATCCTGTTGAGCGATTGAGCCTCACATGGGGAATTCATTTGGTGTTTGGTGTTTGAAACTTAAAATGTGAACAAGGAATGATCGTTCATGGAGCTTGGTAGAGAGTAAGCCCTTAATAGATACTATTTCAATAGCGTTCCATGACTTTCTCTTAGTTTTCTGTCAGCATGAATAGTAGAGCCATCTCAGTTAATTTACCTGTATATTGTAAGAAATCTTCCAGAGCATGGAGTCTGTCTTATTGTATCAATCAGTCTGCAAATGGTTACTGACTGCTTACTGCCAGTCAGCAGAACTCACCACTACGGTGGGCCTTCTCTCTGTCGGAGTTTGGGAGACCGGAAGTCATCCTCACGCCCATAGTGAGATCAACACTAATGAACTGTTACCTCTGTGGAATGCTCTGCCGCTCGCAAGGCCCTTTCCCTTCCTCATCCACGTGACACTCTCCGCACCTTTGGGAGGTGAGCATCATCCTGCCACAGAGAGGAGGAAAGCGCGCCTCTCATGGGGTTTGATCAGCCCAGGCACTGAGCGCAGGAGGGTGAGAGGGCTGAGGCCCAGGCATCCTCTGCTATCTTTTTTCTTGTACAAAAAGTCACTGCCCTATAGGACAAGCCCACTTTTGACAAATTAATTCACATCTGAAGAGCCATTTATCCTACAGTAAGAAAGAGGGTCTCTGTTGGCACAGAAAGTAATGGAGTGCATTGAGGGGACACGGGTGCACTCGATCCGTTGTATATATTCTACACCCCTGGTCCTCAATGGGTGGTCCCCGACCCGGAGCATCAGCATCCTGGGAACCGGCAAGAAAGGCAAGCCCCCCTCTCCCCCCGCCCCCCCGAATGACTGAGTCAGGCAAATCCGGGTCTGCTGGGGCCCAGGGTCTGGTTTTAATAAACCCTCCAGGCTATTCTGATGCACATGAAAACTTGAGAGCCATAGGTCTGCCCGGTGAAATGGCAGAAGATCAATAACTTGCTATTCAAGTCTAAGCAACTTCCTGTTAGAATCTCTTTGCTGAAACGTACTCCTATCGAGGCCCAAAGATGCACCTTCATAGAGACCCAGAGCAGCTCGCTCACTCCAAATAAAAGCAGCTGTTCTCTTTCTGGTCCAGGGCGAGGCTCACTGCTTCCGGGCGCGGTGGTAACATCTCAGTCACTTCCCTCCATGTATTCTATTTCTCGCTTTTGTGAAAATTATTTTTAAAAGCCTCTCTCTATATTTCTCCCTATATATATGAATGGAATTAACATTTCCCACTTAGGACTATGAAATAATTTCATGCTCTGTGCTGATGCATTAAACGAGGGAAGCTAAAAAAAATAAATAACAGACCAAACGGAATAGAAATGAACTTTCCTCAATCTTAAAACCACAGTTGGATAGGAACGATGACAAGCAAGATGGTTCCTTGTTGTCAACTTGTGCGGGGTGTTTGTGTCCCCTTCACATTCCCACGTAAAAATCCCTCCGCCGCGGGGTGATGGTACCAGGAGTGAGGCCTCGGGAAGGTCCCCCCCCAACCCCCCATAAATGCAATTAGTGCTCTTGTGAGAGTCACCTGAGAGCTGGCTCCTCTCCGCTCTCTGCACGGGAGGAAGCGGGTCCTCACCAGGACCCGACCATGCTACCACCTTGATCTTGGCCTTCCAGCCCCCAGAAACGTGGGAAATAAATTGCTGTTATTTATAGCCACCCGTCCAGGATTGGTGATTAGTTACTGCGGCTTTGATCTTCTTGATGAGATTGTAGAGAACTGGTATGTTTTGGAAAATTCACCAGTGAAATGTTTTGGAAAATTCCTGAAATGTTTTGGAAAAGTCATCAGTGAAACCATCTGTGACTGGTGCTCTAAGTTTTGGAAGTTTACTAATTATTGATTCATTTTTTTTTAATGAACATAGGCCTATACTGATTCTCTATTTCCTCTTGCATGAGTTTTGCAGATTGTGTCTTTCAAGGATTTGGTCCATTTCATTTGGGTTATCAAATGTGTGAGCATAGAGTTGATCACAGTGTTTATTATTCTTTTAATGTCTGTGGGGTTTATAATGATGTCCCCTTCTTTATTTCTGATATCAATAATTTGTGTCTTTTCTCTATTTTTTGTAGTCTGGTACATACTCCTATCCTTTTTATTGATCTTTTTTAAGTGTCAGCTTTTGGTTTTCTTGATTTTCTCTATTGATTTCCCATTTTAAATTTCATTGATTTCTGTTCTAATGTTTACCATTGCTTTTCTTCTGTTTACTTTGGATTTAATTTGCTTTTCTTTTTCTAGTCCTTTAAGATATAAACTTGATTTTAGATCTCTCTTGATTTCTTTTTCTTTTTTTTTAAATCCTCACCTGAGGATATTTTTCCATTGATTTTTAGAGAGAGTGGAAGAGAGAGGGAAAGACAGAGAGAAACACATCAATTGGTTGCTTCCTGCACGTGTCCCGACAAGGGCCCAGGCCAGGGAGGAGCCTGCAACTGAGGTACGTGCCTTTGACTGGAATCAAACCTGGGACCTTTGGTTCTCAGTCCAACGCTCTATCCACTGAGCCAAACCGGCTAGGGCAGATCTCTCTTCATTTCTAATGCATGCATTCGCTGCTATAAATTTATAAATTATAGACTGTTGTCAATAGATGTTCGGGGATTTTTTTTTCCAGTATTTCTTCTCTTTGGCTTTTCAGTTTGGGGAGTTAACTTACTGTTATATTTTCAAGCTCAGTGATTCTTCCCTCAGCCATATGTATGCTAATAAACCCTTCAAAGGTATTCTTCATTTAAGTTACCGTGTTGTTGTTTTTTGTTTCTAGCATTTCTTATTCTTAGACTTTCCATCTCTTTGCTTACATTATCTATCTGTTCTTCCATGTTGCCTACTTTTTCCGTTAAATCCTTTGTTTCATTAACCATAGTTTTAAAATCTCTTGGTATAATAATTCTAACATCCCTGCCATATCTGACTCTGGCTCTGATGCTTGTTCAGTCTCTACAAACTGTTTGCTTGCATTTTCGTGTTGAAAGGTGGACATACGTACTGGACAAAATGCGCTGCAGCACCTAATCAGTAATGGAATGGAAAGGTGTCAGGGGAGAGGACATCGTCTATAATCATATGAGTAGGTCTCAGTCTTTGGGGGAGCCTATACCCTTGAACTGTGAACTCCACCTGGGCTGCTCAGGCCCTCCCTATCCCCTAACCCCCATGGAGGAGGATGGCTAGAGGGGGTTGGAGTTGGGTAATTCTTTCCCCCATACAAGCCCTAAAAAGAGCTGGAATTGTGTTACTTCAGTTAGGTTAGGCTTTTAAAACAAAACATAACAAAAAACAACCCTCTGTAGTCTAATGCTTTGGTACAATAGTAAAGAACAAAACGCTCCGGTTTATTTCAAAGAGGTTTCTTCTTCTCTCCCCCACTGGAAGCAGATTTTTCTAAGACCCAGCAATTCCTCGGGTACAGTTTGGGGTAGCAGTTTGCCCTGTGACCTCACTTCTCTGATGGATCTGAGTTGGTTTTTTAGTGTGTTCAGCTCTTCACTGGTTAGAATGAAGTGGTGACTTCAAACTCATCACATGCCTGACCAGAGACGCTGTTCTTTCTGTTTGGATGAATAAAATACAAGCTAATATCAGATTGTTTGCTTTTCCTTCACAGTGAACAGTGTTTCACTAAGAGGGGCAGGTGACATGAAGCTATATGTCTGAGTAAAATTGTAATGATGGGAAATCTGTACCATATAACATAGCACAATATAATCATGTTGTTATTTGGAAAAAGATTAACCACTAAGCACAATTTTTAATTAAAAAGAAGGTGGGAACTAGATGAAAAAAAAATTAGGGATGTGCAGTAAGCTAGTGATCAAAGCCAAACATTAAATTAAAATGTTTTCTATGAAAATGTGAATCTGCTTATGCAGATTATCCCACTGAATTATTCCACCATCTGCAGAATTCATGCCTTTTTGTTTGACTCGTTTGTTACAAGTAGCTTATCAACAATAGCACCCACTATTAACATAAATAAGAGACTCTTAGATGACGATGGGAAGAGACAATTGGAAAGTCATACCCGGTTAGAAAAATTAAAGAAACCAGCACTATGTTTCCATGCAATGTATTACAATATCAATGGGACTGTGCCCTTAAGAAACTCAGCTGTATTCCAAAAAGAAAAACGTCAGTTGTCTCACAGAGAAGGCTGAAATAGTTGAAAAACTATTCTTTGTTATTCTAGTTATAATTTTCAAGCACAAAAATGGCAGCCTGTTCAATGAGGAATCTGAACTACTGGCTGAGGTCAGATATGCTGATATTGAGAAAATTTAGAAATCGCATTTTTTATTTAAACATATTACAAAACATGTTTTTAAAGACGTACTATTCACAATGATGCCTGTATTGCGCATCAGCAGACACAGGAGTTTTCAGCGTTTATTTATGTGATAATGAATTATTCAAGCTTCCATAACTGGGGCACCCAATGTTGAGCCTGTGATCTGTCTCTTTAGTGTGAGGAAATAATATGAGGACACAAGAGGCATCAAAAAGATTTTTATCTACGTATCTCTTTATCCATCTATTTAGCTGTCCAGCTAGTTACCTAATACCTATCTTTGCATTTATATTTGAGATATCGGAAATGAAAAGTCCTCTTTAAGATTCCACATTTCCTCCTACCAAGAGTGAATCCATGAGTCGACACTTTCATGTAAATTACCTCTGGTGCAGTCAGTGGGATCTGTCCTGGGGACATAGGACAGCCAGAATCCACGGGAAGCCATGCAAAGCTAGAGGGCGGGAGAAAAATGGCCACATATAGAGCAATCAGACGAGAATGTGGAGGTATTAATAATGAAGTTACTCTAAAGGCGCATCCTTTGCAGGTACCTGAAAGAGATAAGTTCTTCCTTGGGAGCACTAACATTTCCCTCTGAGCTGCTGTTAGTGTGATTGCTGTTGACAGATGCTACTAGCTCTTCTACATCACCAGGAAGGCTGGTGGACTGTAGTTTCTGAGAGGAAACAATTGCATTTAAAAATGGCTAACAGTGCCTTAGCCGGTTTTGCTCAGTGGATAGAGTGTCAGCCTGGGGACTGAAGGGCCCCAGGTTCAATTCTGGTCAAGGGCACATGCTCAGGGTTGTGGCCTTGATCCCCAGCAGGGGGCGTGCAAGAGGCAGCCGATCAATGATTCTCTCCCATCATTGATGTTTCTAGCTCTCTCTCCCTCTCCCTTTCTCTCTGAAATCAATAGAAATGTATTTTACAAAAATGGCTAACCGTGTGGATATTGCTAGAGGGAAAGCTGGAGGTGTTTGGCATTAGAGAATGGAGACTCTTGCCAGCATTCAGTGGAAGAGCCAAGTTAGAGGCCATCCTAGAGACATTACGTAGGTGCTTTTGGGAGCTTACGACGACCCTCTACTGTAGTTAGTGAGTCCAAGATGTTTTTGAGGAAACCCTAAATTTGCAAAGCTCTGCTATGCTCCCATAATCAGAAGGGGGGAGAGATGGAAAGTTTGTGTGTAACTTACATCTGCTGTTACTGACATATTTTATCTATAAGTGCATTTCATTGGTAGCAACAGATGGAAATGACTTCACATAATGAAGACCCGGAGAACAGTAGTTGAACATGAACATAAAATTGTATTCTGTACAGCCCAGTTCGGCAGGGTTCATCACATCAGGAAAAAATGCCAAACAACAAAAATGAAAAGGGATGGGGAACATAAAGCTGGAAAAATGAAATTAAGAATAGCGAGGGTTTGTTAACCCGTCCAGAGATCAAATCAAATACGGGTCAAATCAAACTATTTTTAAAAGGTGAAGGTGAAATGATACAGTTAATTAGCTTTAGCGTTGTTGTTTTTTAATTCCAAATAGTCGGTTGTTAAGCCTAATTTAGTGTCGCTTTGATTCCTGGAGTCTCCAGGAGCACGGTGAGGAAGAGCGCATGGAGATTAGCCAGAGGCTAGAAGCGTTGGACAGGCAGGATGATCCGGGCCGCAGCTCCCATGTGGTCACAGCAGACACAGCGCCACACACGGGAAAGCTGGGTCCGCAGCCCTGTTCTTGGATGCAAAGGAAGATCAGCCCAGCGCAAAGGAAACAGTTTTGCTTACGTTACAGGAGGTTGGATAAAGGCTGCAGACAATAAGAGCAAAGAGCTAAATGAACTCCTCAACTCAAGACAAGAGAGTTCTGTCTGCTGAGGGATAAAGGGGGATTTGGGAATTCTACACTTTGAAATCTTCCAGAAATTGCGGACCACGCTAAGTTTGCACATGCACCGCTAATGTATACACCTGTGAGAGCTAACATAAACACCTCCAGGGGCCTATGCACGGGAAAGAAAACGCGCCTTTGATTTTAAAGTGGACCCTTCAAACTTGTAGACGTCCGATTTTCATGAACAGAGCACAGAAAAACAAACTTCTTCTCCTTCTCTGATTCACATTGAGGAACATTGATATTTAAATAGTGACTATTTTCAACTGTACTAATAATAGTATTGCTATGCTTCTCTAATTTTCCAAACATACCAAATGGCAATTTTATTGCTTAATTGTGAATATCCCAAACTTCTTAAGAACCAATTTAAGATCATTACTTGAGTCTGGGTGAGAAAGCCATCAATTTTCAGAATTCATTGATCCAAACCACTAGTTAGTACCGGAACCAGGACAGAGACGTTGACTTTCTATCAACTTTCTGTCGACTTTGATGTGGTCTTTCAAAGTGAAGGTTTGTCATTATAATGACAAAGAAGCGGAACTCACATGTTCAAAATTTCCAGAGATCATGACATCAACATTGCCTCAAATGTTGTCAATTGATATTTCTTTGGAGGGAGCGGGTAGGAGGTTATAGCGGATAAATAATTATAACACTGAATAAGAAAGGTAAATGAGAGACAATTCCCATGATCGAGAAACACAGAGTCTATTGGGGGATGTGGAAAAACAACCAGATCATTAAGTTCTTGTCCTCAGTGCTACAAACTAGAAAAGCACCACCTGCTTAGATAAGACATAAGAACGCCCTCTAATTTTCATTAATAGAGAGATGGAACAAACTCTGGCGAGGAGGTAGTTTTAAAACTTGATTCTTTAATGACGAAGTTGAAGAGATAAAAGCAATAGGGAGAGAGCAACAGCAACAACAAAAGCAGTCCAACAAGAGAGCTGTGATGCAAAGGCAGGGAGGAGAAGGGAGAGAGACTTGGTGGTTTGGAGATGGAGTTTTACGTAACAAGTATAATGTGCAAAGGGAAGATGGAAGGCAGGAGTGAGAAGAGTCATATGTGGCATGCTAAGGAACTTAGTTAGGCTTGTTCTCAAAAGCTGTAACAACCCGCTGAATGATTTAAAGATGCATGCCTTATTGATGCTGAAAAGAAACACATTTGTTAATTAAGTTTTTCATCATTGATCATGCTGAGGGAAGTTGTTGAATTTGATAAAGGTCACCTAATGCCCCGGAAAGAGTACCGCTTTTGAAAAAGTAAAAAAATAAAAAATAAAAAATAAATGCCAAGACCATAGATCACTTGAATTCCTATAGAACATTGTCATTTTGCAATTGGCATATGTAACTGCAATTAATTCAAACAGGTCATCAGTGTAAGATAAAAAGAAATATTGTGTTCTCTCTTACTTACTATTCGTTCAAAACGCAAACAAATCTCATAGTTGTTAGATTTAGAGTTTAGGTCATTTGATACTTCTCTATTTGAAACTTGCAATGTCATATAAGGTTTATTATTCCCTAGCTAAAAAACATCCTTGGAATTAACAAAATAAACCAGAAGTCAGATTAAATCTTTGGTTCTATTGGAAGAAAACTCAATATTTAGTTGAACTGTGACTTTAAAAATGAATAAATGCCTTAATCAATGTATTATGCATAATTAATTCCATATGTCTAAATGCTCCTAAAAGTGTATTCATATCACAATTTAATTTGGTATTCCTTTTAGTGTAAGAGCATACCCTTCAGAATTCACATTAGTGTGTCTGATACTCGTTTCCCCTCCATTTTAATGTGACTAAGATGTGTAAGTGATATGTCTATAGGGTAAAAATTGGACAATTAAGAATAAGTTATATATTATGATTTTTAAATCTGATGCTAAAACAAAAAGTAAAAAAAAAAAATAAGTGGGGCATCATACTAAAACTTCTGCACAGCAAAGGAAATCATCAATAAAATGAAAAGGTAACCTATTGAAAATTATTATACGTTGATTTTATGGGCAAGTTCTTACACATCTTTTAAAGGAAAAGTTAATTCCCATGATACTAAGCCATCTTTAGAGATGGTAATATAATTAAACATTTTCAGTTTATTTTAATAAGATGTCCTTTATCTTAATGTCAAAGTCTGATATAAACTATGCCCCATATTTATCATTCCTTACCCTGGGTAAATTATACCCCCTTTACATCCAGTTGGTTAAGCCCTAAATATGGAGTCATCCTTGATTCCTCTTCCTCACTCACTCCTCACTTTAAATTGATCACTAAGGTCCAAGAGTTCTGCTTTCAAAATACCACTAGAATTAGTTGGCTTCTGTCCCTCCCAATTGTACCCATGTAACCTAGGCCATTGCCATCTTTCATTCTGGTTCATTCAGTAATGTGCAACTTACATCATTATGTGTATTCTTGCTACTTCCCATCCATTTTCTATGCTGTAGTCTGGGAGTTCTTTTTAAAACATAGATATGACCATGTCATTTCCACTCTCAGTGCTTATCAATAGTTGCCCATTGTAATTTGGACACAGTCCAGTACCAAGAGCCTCCATGATCTGGCTCCTGTCTACATGTTGTAGTGGAGATTACCCATTTATCCTGATCCAGTGGGAACTCTGGGAGCTGGAATTCCTGGCATCTGGAATACTTCCTGGACATAGTTAATGTTAGAAGTCAATACTGGAAAGCTTAGTGGGATCTCGTCCAAAAGAAGGAAGTTTAAACATATAAAAACTTCACACTGTTTAAGGATGTGTCAAAACCCCATTCCTCTTTGCTCTGATACTATCATTCACCTCAGCAGTGAGCAAAATGCTTGCATGTTGTGGACCACAAGTAAACATGTGATGAATGAGCAAATGCATATGGTGAGTGTTCAAACTTCACGGAAAGTCAATAGCCCGTGTAGAACTCACTGCAGTGAGTTCAAAGACAGTTACTCTCCACAAACATCAAAGTCCAGGAGATCAATCAAAGCTACAGGTATATTAAATAATTCTACCCATTTCTGTAACTGTGTACAATAGAATATAGCAGTAGGTTAACATATCTGTAAAGTTGAATAATCATATGAATTAAAGAGTAGTTGACTGAAGAGAACACTGAGGTAGGTTTTTGAGATCCTATCTAGCAAAACACTCTGCATCTGGACTTTGGGGAATCCGAATTTTGAGTGAGAGACTTTACACAAAGAATTAGAGTAAAGAGGTATGGAAGGTATGAGTGTCCCCGTCTCAGGAAAGATTTTAGCCCACCTGGCGTGGCTCAGCAGTTGAGCATCAACCTATGAACTGGAGGTTACAGTTCAATTTTTGGTCAGGGCACATGCCTGGGTTACAGGCTTGATCCCCAATGTGGGAGGTATAGGAGGCAGCTGATCAAGGATTATCTCTCATCATTGATGTTTCTATCTCTCTTTCTCTCCCTCTTCCTTCCTCTCTGAAATCAATAAAAATATAGTTAGCAAAAAAAGAAAAGATTTAAAATAGTTTCAATAGATCTCCCCTATGGCCTTTTTTCAATGTAAAGTGATTGTTAATCAGATGTGCTATAACCACTGGGGTACATTGATTCCCATGCGGCGTGGCCTGTTGGGGTATGCCGGATATTTTCTACTTGCTCCTCAGGTCTGTTCTGTGCCCCAGAGGGTGAACTCTATACCCTTCATTAGTTTGGGTCCTTCTGGCCCAAGCTGGAGGGTGGGAAGAGAGAAAGGTCAGGAAAGTTATTCTCCCAGCTCCCTCCTTGCTTAGCCTCACTTTGCCAGTGACCTCTACAGCCCACGGCTCTTGTTAGGTGCCCCCTCCTACATTCCACCTCAGCCACTGCTCCCGCCCCTTGCCCCTTCAGGCCCACAGATGGGGGAGGGGAGGCTCTCTGATATTGCTACATCTGGGTGCTGCTCCACTCCTTGTCGGCTTTCCTGTAAACCTCAGATCTTTGCAAACAGACTATTTTTATTTTTTAAAAGAATTTTATTGATTTTTGGAGAGAGAGAACGGGGAGGAAGAGAAACATTGATCAGCTGCTTCCTGCATGCCCCCTTCAGGGGTTCGAGCCTGTAACCTGGGCATATGCCTTGACCAGGAATTGAACTGGCAACCTGTAGGTGCATGGGAGGAGGCCCAACCAGCGGAGCAACACCGGCCACGGCACAAAAAGACTCTTTAGTCAACCTCCTCGATATCCTCCCTTGAGCTTGCTGTTCAATTGAGAGCAGTATCTCAAGCCATCACGGAGTATTCTATCTCTCCTCTGTGTCTCAGTGAGTCCATGCTATGAGCAGCCATAACCCCAAACCATCTTTGGTGCTGAGGACAAAGCTTGCCATTTTCCACTGCGACTTTCTGGAAGAAGATGTTGCTGTTTGTGTAAGTTGCTTGTGAAAGGATTTAGCCCTGAGCCCTTTTGAATGTCTGCGTGGATTCCTTCGAGTTCTAGGGAAGATCCTGGGAGGATTTGGGTGGCTTTCCATTTGTTTGTATCAAAATAGGAACCAGGGAAACAGCCCTAATCGCTCCGCTGCGGGCAGTCAGGGCCATGGCAACGCGCCTGTGACCAGCTGCAGAAGCGGAGGGGACTCGCTGACGTGCGCTCTGCCTCCACCGCCTTAAACACCGCTTTTGCCATTAAATTAATTTTGAACGAAGCAAGCTGACATCTGATAAAACCACCTTAGATTTACTTACTTTAAATTTTAATCAAGGCTACTTCTCCAAAGTCAGCGAGGAGGCAGTTGAAACTAGACTAAAACATAAAACCTCAGTTTCAGATTTATTATCCTATTGCAACCACACCATTGAAACTAAACAGAAAAATTAAAACAAATCAACATATACATTAGCCTTCTCTGGGCCAGATTTGTACCCGTGAATGCCCTCACTTTCCTAAGAACCCTCCATTCTATACTTGGCAGCGGGACTCTTCAGCCCCAGAGAGAAACAGTTGGTTGGCATTGGGCTAAGGTCATATCTCAGTTTGCAAATTTAAAAATCCCCATCGCCTGCCGTTACTCAGAGCTTCTTGGAGAGTCTGGCAATGCTGCCGAAACAACCCAACAAGCCACCAGGGCGGTGGTTCGTGCTTCCTGGGCCCAGCGGGCGCTTCCTCTTTCCAAAATGGACAGGCAAGGCCTCCCGGCCTGCGCTTCTGCACTGGACGCCTGAGGCTGCATCGAGAGCTGGATGGGGTGCCATGTGCCTCCATAGCAGCTGAACACGTGTCCTCCCCACCTCTCTCCCCTCCCCCCCTCCCCTCCCCTCCCCTTCCCTCCCCGCCTCCCTCCCCTCCCCCCCCCTCCCCTCCCCTCCCCTCCATGCTGACCAGTCATTTTGTAAGTTACTACCGAGTTTCTCGTGTTAGGGGTAAATATAGCCCTGGCCTGTGTGCCCGGTGGGTTGGGTGTGGGCAGGTACACAAAGGTTGCTGTTTTGATTCCCAGTCAGGGCACATGCCCAGGTTGCAGGCTCTGTCCCCAATAGGCGGTGTGCAGGAGGCAGCTGATCGATGTTACGCTCTCAGGCCCATTGATGTTTCTTTCTCTCCCTCTCCCCTCCTCTCTCTCTTTAAAAAAAATCAATAAAAATATTTTTTTAAAAAGATAAGTCTAGAAGTTTACACAGTTGTTGATTCTCTCTTGGAAGGCTCAGTAGAGAACCAGTGAGAAGCCATACAGGGTGGGGCAAACGTAGGTTTACAGTTGGTCATGTGGAAAATAATACAATAATTAATAAACAATAATACAGGAGTAAATTCTGTTTCACATACTCACAACTGTAAACCTACGTTTTCCCACCCCTGTATTGGTTTTTAGAATAAATAGCTTTCTTTGTCATTTTCCTGGGAGACATTTGCAGACAGTGTCCCTAGAAATGCAGTTTCTCAATGGCAATGTGTCTACTAAATGTGTCTACCTGAATGGCATCGTGTGTCAGGATGACTCAGAGGATTTTCAAATAATATATTAATTATTTAAAGCAACCGCCTTTTTAAACATTTACCTTTTAAAATACCTGTTTCTAAGTTGTCTAATTCTAAGTTGTTTTGTACCCCCTACTTTTGCAACAGGAGCAATAATTCACCCTTTACTTGCATAATCAAAAGAACATCATTACGGAAGAATCTTAAAGGATTATAAATGCATTGTTAGGCCTATCTGTTCATTGTGCAATGAATGAAGAGTGACTGCAGCAGTTGTTATATGTTCTAGGAGGGTTAAATTTATGGGTGAGGCGTGGTAGTGAAGGACATAACCAAATACTATAATTTGGGGAGAAGTTAGTGTTGACTCAGTAGAAGACCTGCCCTTATTACTATGTCCCCTTGGCAAAAGACAGATAATGGAACCTTAGAATGGGGAGTCTGGCAGGACTTGGTGGTGTTCAAGAATTTCCAGAGTCAGTATAGGGCAGTGATTCCCAAAGTGGGCGCTACCGCCCCCTGGTGGGCACTGCAGAGATCCAGGGGGGGCGGTGATGGCCACAGGTGCATTTGTTTTAACTTTTTTTGTATTACCTTCCTATTCTGAGTTCAATAAATAGTTTCATAATTTCAAACTTCAATGTTTCTAATTTACACCTTTCTTTACTATATTTTACGAAAAAGGTAGAAACATTAATACATATATCTTTCTGTTTAATTGCTATTAAAATTTAAAAAAATTAATTTCCAGGGGGCGCTGAGTAATATTTTTTCTGGAAAGGGGGCGGTAGGCCAAATAAGTTTGGGAACCGCTGCTATAGGGGAATGTTTTGGTCCTGAAGAGAACAGAGGAATTCTGGGACATTAAGTAGTGAATCAATGCAGATCATGAACTGGGTCACTGTAGACCAAATACCATCCAAAGCCATGGTTTAGAGGCCATCTGTGCCTGCTCAACCCCAGATCTGGTCAGCAGCACAGTGGATTCAGAGAACTGCATTCTGGGGTTGGAGAACCCGCTAAAAGTCAAGCGCTTACATAGTTGGTGTCGGTTTGTTGATACACCTCGTGTAGACCTGACCCTGCTTAGCCGCTGAGGCCTCTTATAAGGAGTAGTTATAAGCAGCGAAGAAAAACAAAGACAGAGAAATAAGCTTCCAGGAATAAAAGAGATGAAACAACAAAAATGAATGTCCACTGTATGATTTAATAGCCACTATATTCAGGTGGGGGTCAAAATAATACATAGAAGACAAGATTTCCTTCCTTTAGAAATATTGTTAGAGAATCCAACAGCTAAACAAACCAATTCATCATCTAAAGGAGGCAAAGCATTTCAAATGGTACTAACCAATTTTGTATGTTAGAGATGTGCAGCTAAAGAATGAGCTTTAAAAAATGTGCTTAGAATTTTATGGAATTATTGTTCTTGTCATTGACATTTTCAACCTCGAAACGACAAGGCTTTGTAAAGATCACATGGACTTGAGAACACTTCCTACCTGCGACTTTCTGCAAGTGTCTAGTTTGGTCAGAGTTTTGACAGTTTTCTGGGGGAAGGGTTATTAGATGGATCTGAAGGAGCATGAGGTACAGTCGCTACACAGAATGGATGGCCTAGTCAAAAGAAATATTATTTGTAAAGTCCAAAATACTTTTGAGAGCCTTTGGTGAGGAAGAAGAAAATTGATGAGAAGGGTCTTTAATTAACCTTACCAGACTATAAATATTGTCAGTGAGTTTTAAAATAAATAATTAGTAATACTGTCAAAAATACAAATTTTACATACGATGTATAGTTTGGTTATATTCTGTAGTCTCCAAGCTTAAATGTCACACCCTGTTCTTAGAAAAATATGTTGATAGAGCATTTTACAAGAGCATCTTGATAGAATCATCAATTCATGTTTTAAATTTTGAAATGTATCCATGCACAAAAATTAACTCATTAGATTCAAATAACAATGTCCCATTCTTAGTCTGACAGTGATTAATAAGATAATTAGAATTTTATTAAAATTTGATTTTAAAAAACTGGCCTCAACAATAACCTATCCCTGAATTGCAATGCTTGCATTAACTACCCATTTAGTTTTACAGCTAGAGGGAGACCTGAAAGTATTCCTCTCGCCCTTTTATTTTACAAGTACGAGAAGGGAGACCCAGAGAAGTAAGCTTCCAGAATTACTTTGTGTGGAAAGCAGCAGAATCAAGAGTGGAATGTGAATCTGATTTGTAGCCTAGAGCCCTTTCTTTTTCACCAACCACATCATGTCTCTTCTTTCTAGAAGAGTTGACATGAGCCAAAGGTCTTTGCTTGCTTGTCTTCTATCATCTCCCACCAATGCTCACATGTGCTTTTTCTGGTTTGTTTTGTTTTTGTTAATCCTCACTGGAGGATATTTTTTTCCATTGATTTTTTTAGAGAGAACGGAGGGGAGGGAGAGAGAGGAAGTGAGAGAGATAGAGAAATATCAATGTGAGAGAGACAAATCGATTGGTTGCCTTCCTCACATGCCCTGACTGAGGCCGGGATCAAACCTACAACCCAGGAATGAGACCCACAACCCTTCAGTACCTGGGCAGATACTCTAACCACTGAGTCACACAGGCAAGGGCCACAATCTTGATGATTATTTCTTCTTATCTTTCCAAAACGTAGCCTACTAATCAAAGCAAGTTCCTCTCAGTGCCACCACGTGCAGAGTAGGTGGCTTTAATGTTTTATAATCCCTACATTATCAGGGTGAGAAAATTAAATTGGAATGGTACTCATATGAAAGGGGAGGAAAGAAAGTGTTGTCAGTTATTTTTGGAACATCTTTATTGTAAAATATGTATAATATAAAATTTTGCCATGTAAAGCTTTTTTAAGTGTACAATTCAGTGGCATTGATTGCATTCATAATTTGTGCAAGCATCACCACTATTTATAAAACTCTCTCCTCATCCCCAAATGAAATTCTGTATGTATTAAGTAATAACTCGCTTTCCCCAGAGAAAGACAATAGCTACTCTCTTTAAACATGCCATTGTCACAAATACCTGTGAATAGTATGTTATAAAATTCACTAACACAAAGGCACACACAAAAAATTTTGCAGATGATATATTGTGGTTCATAGGACCCCATCAAGCCCTTTCAAGACTTGAATTCCCAGGTATAGTTTTAATTTTGATGGATAGATATTTGACCAAAAGTTCTGGGTGGGAGGTAGAGGTAAGAGTTGCAAATGGTCCCTCAACTCATTCTTTTTTTTTTTTTAATCCATTCTTAGAGCTCCAACAGAATTCTCAAATGCTTAAAATTATGACTCATTTTGTTTGGACCTATTATCCTACCACAGTAGGCTTTGTTTTCCTTCCTAAATTGCAATCACTTATGGCAAACAGCCCTAGTTATATTTCCGCTAAAATTTTCATGCTTTCTAGCACACGTTATATTTTCAATAAAAATTATTATTTATATTTTATTACATTTACTAGAAAGTTTCACACGGAGATGCAATACCTATTCTGAGTTTTCACAAATGCCATTGCCCTCTTAACAAAGATACTCTAGCACCATATTTTTTGCATACATAATATTCCATAATTACTTATTAGTTTGATTTGATTTTGTCCTCCTTAAAATCATTTTTGTTGATGTGAGTGGATGGCTTCTTATAACTGGAAAAGGAAGTGAAGAGGTCACGTGCTATATATTGTATCTTTCGGAAGAAGAATTACACTTGAACCATTAAGAATAACTTAGCTGATATTTTTCAATTCGGGTCCAGTAAATATTTCTAATATTATTAACCATTTCAAAATACTTCCAAGGAAAACATGAAAGTGGTTTCAGTACTTTCAGAGAAAAGTTAATTCACAAAGGAAGCATGTGTTTTATGAGGCTTTCCTGAATTACAGAAATTAAAGATGGAAGGGCCCATTAGGTCATCCAGTTCATTCCCTTAAGAGTGCAGAATGGCTCCCTACAGAATAGGCACCAGGGCTGTTCTGGAAAGGAAACATTAAAACTCCAGCGCAATCGAGACAGTAAATTTGCAATTTATGCACAATAAAGGTTTTTCTCCTCAGATATTCATACCACTGCCCACTTTAAAATCTGGCTAAAGCATTAATAAAACATTTAGCAAAAGTCAAGAAGGCCATTCGTTAGTGTACTTCCTGATGAAAGAAAAAGCTCCCAGGCAATTCGTGTGGAAGGAAATGAAAACGAACCCCTAATTCCTCCTCCGTGGGCCACCCATCGAAGGCTTTCCCTCTCTGTTTCCCCAAAGTACACTTTTAATGTCCTGTAATTGAGGGGTAAAGGTTCCTGCTTGAGAAATGTCAGGGGCAGACATTTTCTTATTAACTTCATTTATTCAAGTATGGAGTCCCTGCAAGCCTTCTAGAAAAGGAAGCATTCAAAATATTCATTTGAAAAATCTATAAGGTCAACTTTGGAAGGATTGACGTTGTTCAGCCTCTGCAGATCTCAAAAATAGTTCTTAGCCTCGAAACTACTTTCCCACCAAACTACTATGGCACCTTAAAATGTAACCACGGAATTAATTTTTTAGCTTAACATTTTCCAGCATCTTTTTCATAGAACATGCAAGACCATGGATCTATGGGCAAATTTAGGAACTGATGAATATTCCATTTCCTCTCGTAGGGAAATAATGAATATTTCACTTCACACTTGGCCATCCGTGACTTAAAGACTGAAAATCCCACACTAGAGAAAGCCGCTTAACTTTGAGAAGCCAAATATTTTACTCAGAAAGTTTTCTATTTCATGACCCCCGAGAGTATGCTTTTGAAAATGCTGCCTTAGAATTCTCAAGATTATTCCTTTAAATTATAAATATCTTGGGTAGGAAAATACCCATGTTTGTCCATCAGAGATTTAATCTGTACTATGAATCAGTATCTCTGAGTTTTTATAGGTGGTTTTCTAGAAGAAAGAACTGAAGGAATAGCAAAGACTAGCAATAACAAGACTAGCTCTGGAGCATGAACATGGTCTATACATTTCTTATTCCCTTGTTCGACTTCCATCTCTCCTTAACCTCTTTTGTGTGGTTAGCATGGGTCTTTCCTTGGGGAACTATTGATTATCTTAGGCGATGCCACTGATAATTGACCTGTTTTTTGCAAGTCCATATTCACTCTGTAACTTTCTGGTTCTCTTAGGCTAAATGGTCTCATGGGACTTTTCTTCACATGGCAGGTTCCCCATTTTGTTTTAGTTTTTGAACTATGACTAAGCCAGGATCAGCGCGGTGGGCTCATTTCCAAGGCTGCCCTCTGGGGCTCAGCTTTCTGTTTGGGGCAGATGAGGAACCGGAAGGAGGGAACAACTGGCAGTTGGATTCATCTTCTTTACCCAGATTCACACTCGTCTCTGCTGTCCACATGCTATGATACCCTCTCTGGTTCTCAGTCTCCTGAAGTGAAAATTAAGAAGTAGAAGTGGGAAAAGATGACTTTTATGATTTTCTTTAAATTTATCAATCACTAAAACATATACAGATAAATTCTAGGACACAGGTATAGGAAGACATAAAAATTTGATACTATAAGATAATGATACTAATAGCAACATAACTAGTCATATGACAAAAAAATACTTCATTCTTGTGCATTAATATCTTCAACTGTAAGATTAGGATATTTCTAGTTACTAGAATCAATAAAATTCTCTCTCTGGTTTAGAAATTGAGTTTTACCCGTTTCTGGCTAAAATGGAGAAACAGTAACTGGATACACCTTCCAAAATGACATAATAGTAACAAAATACGCTAGATGAATAACACTAGATGACATTTTTTTCTGTATCTACACAAAGGAATGAAGAATATTGGAAACAACTAGATAAGTATAACTTATGACTGTTTTCTTTTTACTGAAATCGCTTTTAACCAGTTAACTGCCACAATATTTTGAAATTAATTAAAAAAGGTCCACTGCTTGCATCTACAAATGCTTATGGCATACAAATGGTTAAAATATAATCAACTTTTAACCAAAGATAATACATTTTGGAGTTTATAATATAGGTAAAGATACAATGTATGACAGCAAGAGAAATATAAATAAACTACACATGAAGTGAGATAATATCATGTGAAAGTAAACTGTGACACCTTAAATAGAGTATATACTATACAGCCTAACAAAATAACCGAAATAGAGTTTAATAAACCAACAAAGAAGATAAAATGCCATCATCAAAATACCCAATATAAAAGAAGTAGAAAAAAGGAAGGGGGGGAGCAAATAAAGAAGAGATGGGACATATAAAAAGTTAAAAGACTGTGATGTATATAAGCCTAACTATCTACACTAATAAAAGAGAAACATGGTAATTAGTGTACGACCGCTACCCTTTTCATTGGCTAATCAGTGAGTTTATGCAAATTAACTGTCAGCCAAGATGGCGGCCGGCAGCCAGGCAGCTGGAAGTGAACATGAGGCTTGCTTGCTTCAGTGAAGGAGGACTTCAACATTCCCTGCCTGCGCTGCCGGCCTCTGAGCTGGCAGTTTGAAACTTTGTAACAAATATAGAAGCTAAACAAAACCCCGCTGGGATCTCAGAGCTGGAGTTATACATTGTTTCGATTATAGAACGGCAAACAAATTAGATACCAGCTTTCAGCAGCCGAGGCCTCAGAGCTAGAGCCAGAGCTAAAGCTGGCCCAGAATAAAAAAAAATAAAAAAGAAAAAAAGGAGCGGTTGGGAGCTTCAGTCAATAGCCAGCCTGAAGGCAGCCCTCAGCCCCTCACCCAGGCTGGCCAGGCACCCCGTGGGGACCCCCACCCTGATCCAGGACACCCTTCAGGGCAAACCAGCCTGCCCCCAGGCCTCTATCCTATATAGTAAAAGGGTAATATGCCTCCCAGCACCGGGATCAGTGGAGCCGCGAGGCCTCCTGGCACAGGATCAGCGTGACAGGGTGCAGCGCCCAAACCCCCTGATTGGCCCTGCTCTGTGAGTGACAGAGTACGGCGCCCCAAACCCCTGATCAGCCCTGCTCTGTGCGTGACAGGGGGTGGCGCCGCAACCTCCCCATCGACCCTGCCTTGAGTGTGACAGGGGGCGGTGCCCAACCCCCCAATCGGCCCCACTCTGAGCGTGACTGAGGGTGGCCTCGCAACCTCCCAATCTGCCCTGCTCTGTGCATGACAGGGGGCGGTGCCCCAACTCCCCAATCGGCCCTGCTCTGAGCCTGACCAGGGGCTGCACCTAGGGATTGGGCCTGCCCTCTGCCACCCGGGAGCAGGCCTAAGCCAGCAGGTCGTTATCTCCCGAGGGGTCCCAGACTGCGAGAGGGCACAGGCTAGGCTGAGGGACCCCCCCCCCCCTTCCCCCCCCGAGTGCATAAATTTTTGTGCACCTGGCCTCTAGTCTATACTAATAATAGAGGAATATGCAAATTGTCCAGGACGCCGGCATGTAACGACCAATCAGGACGGGGGCGGGGCCGCAGTGGAGAGCTCTCAGCATGCCTGCACCGGGAGTCTAAAAGGTGTAGAGAGGAAGGGAGAGCAGATAGGTAGTTAGGGGGATCAGGCCAGCAGAGGAGAGCAGTTAGATCCATCAGGCCAGTAGGGGAGCAGTTAGGGGCATCAAGCAGGCAGGCAGGTGAGTGGTTAGGAGCCAGTGGTTCTGAATTGTGAGAGGATCCCGGATTGGAGAGGGTGCAGGCCAGGCTGAAGGACACCCCACACCCCCCCCCCCCCCGCACGAATTTTGTGCACCAGGCCTCTAGAATTAACTATAAATGGCCTAAATAATTGAGCAGAAGATATGATCAGATTGGAAAAAAACATTAACTATATGCTGCCTATATGAAATGTTCTTAAAATATAAAGAAATAGGTTAAAAGATGGAAAACATTATACATATGCCCAGATTAATAAAATGAAAGCCAGAGTGGCTATATTACTACAAGACAGAGTAGATTTCAGACCAAAGAATCTTTCCATAATTAAGATGGTCATTTAAAAATGAAAAGGGAATAAATTCATAACAATCTTAAACAAGTATGCACCTAATAAAAGTTTCAAAATATATGCAGCAAAAACTGATAAAACCGCAAGATACTATAAGTAAATTCACAATTGTAATAATAGATGACAACACCAATCTCTCAATAATTGATACAGCAAGGAGACAGAAAGTTAACAAATATATGTAAATTTAAGCAACACTACCAACCAAGTTAGCCTAATTAATATTTATAAAGCACCCTGCCCAATTGCAGTGGAATACACATATTTTGAAGTGCACAAGGAATATTTACCAAGAAATTGAATTTTAAACAATTCATATTTAGATCCCACTTATTACTAAGATGTTTTGATCTTCACTTTGTAACATTTATTTAAAAATTAATTTACAAACATTTATTCTGCTTTGCTTACTATAGAAATGAATTCTTCTACACAACATTTTCTTTGGAAATTTTAAATGTAGCATCTATAAAATATAGAAATATACCTAATTATAAAGATGCATTTGGTATTTCAAATAAGTGTCTGGCCCAAAGAAAAAATAAAGCTTAATGCCATTTTAAAACCAAAATCAAAGCAGCAATTAATATTAGATACTACCACCCACTAAAATCACTTATTCTCATTGCAAGAATTCTTATCTTTATCAAATGGTATAGATATTAATAACTTGGGGATTAGGAGCACCACCAAAAGGATGCTATTTTTGCAAATGTCCAAAATTTGTTTTAATCAATGCTTTTTGCTTTAAAAAATACTGCTTGGAATATTGCTCTCCATTCTTTTGTCAAATGCTGACTGTTGTTTTCAAGAGAGCTACTCAGTAGTCCAAGATTTAATAGCATCTGCTTATCTACCACAAAGTTTAAACAGGGATAAAATTGGCAATAGCTTGAAAGAAACAAGCCGTGGAGGGGAGCGAACAAATTTAGGACAGGGTTGCTTTAGGGTCACAAAGCAACAGAAAGGCCAACGTTCGCCCTTGTTCAGGAGCAGCCTCCTTCGGTAAATCCTGCCCGAGCCGCGCAGGGCAGCCAGGAGCAGATGACCTGATTGTCATCTCTCCCCTCCCACCCGAGTTCCACATAGAAAGCCAGGTTCGCATGTGGAATGCTGTATAGAGCAGGGCACGGTTCAGGACTCATAGACAGACTTTCATGGTATATTTCAGAGCTTAGCTAAGCATAACATTTCCCACCACACACCTTCCACACGCTGTCGTCAGCAGCATTATCTCAGTCCTCAGGATGATGAAACTCATCTAACCCTATTTAGAGGTGAGAACATTGAGGCCATAGAAGTTCAGCCATGTATGGCCATTCAGAAACAAGGTGGCAGCAGAACCACTTGTCAACTCAGGCCTCCAGTTAGCAAAGCTAAGGTCTCCCCACCCTTACTCTTCCGTCTTCCCTGGGGGGCTCTGTGGCTTCCACATTGAGTTCCGCTCTAACTGGACTTTGAGGCAACCAGGCCTGGGTTAGATTCTGCCTCTGTTTCTCACTGGGTACTTTAATTTGAGCCTCATTATTTCTTATCTGAAAAGTAGGAATCATAAATATGTATAAACTAGTGGCCCGGTGCACGGATTCATCCACATTGAAAGGAAATTAATTAGAAGAAAGATTCATGCAGTAATTACGTTACTGCAAAAAATTACATGTCAAAATAGTATTTATAATATAGTATATAAAATTGAAACACGCGTGCAGTTGGCACCAGTGAGAGCTTTATAGGTATCGGGCATGCACAAGTCAATGCTTTTTTTCTCTCTCTCTTTATTGATTAAGGTATTACATATGTGTCCTTACCCCCCATTGCTCCCCTCACCCCCCCCCCCCCCCCCCCGCCCTCACCTCCCTGGTATCTGTGTCTATTGGTTAGGCTCATATGCATGCATACAAGTCCTTTGGTTGATCTCTCCCCCTTACCCCCACCCTCCCCTGCCTTCCCTCTGAGGTTTGACAGTCTGATCGATGCTTCTCTGTCTCTGGATCTGTTTTTGTTCATCAGTTTATGTTGTTCATTATATTCCACAAATGAGTGAGATCATGTGATATTCATCTTTCTCTGACTGGCTTATTTCGCTTAGCATAATGCTCTCCAGTTCCATCCATGCTGTTGCAAATGGTAAGAATTCCTTCTTTTTTACCAGAGCATAGTATTCCATTGTGTAGATGTAATGTTTATTTTTAAAGTGCCAGTGTGTGTTATATGTACCGGCCGGTCGGACGGTTGGATGGATGTACGGTCAGTCACTTAGCCTTTTATGTATATAGATAAGTGAACATTCCCGAAGTACCTGTGAGACTACCCAGGCCACAGAAGACCTTCAACAAATATCAATTCTTCTAGCAGCATACACAGACTCTTAAATCCTTGATTTTAGTAGCTCTGGGTTGAATAAAACTCTAGAAGTAGATGTTGCAGATGTATTCAAGGCATCTCAATATGGTGATGAACATAACATGTGGAGAGAGGTAAAAAACACAGGTAGATAATTTGTAGGATGTGTTTGAGATTAAATGTTGTTTATTAGTGAATGAATCAGCCTTAAGAATATTGTGTAATGTAAAATTTGGGGATATGGTTGGAGTTTTATCACAATTATATCAATAAAGAAAGAATTTATTGTCTTATCTTTGTGTGAGTATGGGAAAACTGAAGATTGATCGTTTTTCATCTTTCAAGCGTGATTTGTGGACTTCTTACGACCATGTACTATGTACAGAGTCAGTGCTTTCGCTTCCTTCCCCCACCCTCCAAAGAGGCTGAGTAGCTGATGAGGGAGGAGAGCAGATGCCGGCACCATGAATTCTGCACCTCTAGCACCTGAGCTGCTTTCCTAGTTGCTTTGGCCATTCCAAGTTCCTTCCTTTAATGAGTGTATCATCCATTTATTATGATAATCAACAAAGATGCTCCAGGGGGGGAAAAATGTTTCCTTTAAGTAGATGCCTTTTCAATACTAATAAGTACCGTCGGCGTTTAAAACGTTCCTAACAAACGCAGCACATGCAGAAATGCACATAAAATATAGATGCCCATCATTGACCGTGCGCAACGATCCAGCGTCAGACACATTCAAGGGGAGCTCGTCACGCAGCCCCGGGCGCCGTGCGAGGTCCGGGCGGGTGAAAGGGGGTCGGCTCAGCAGGTCTCACTCGGTGTTTCCTGCACCATCAGCCGCCCCTGAGCCGCCTGCAGGGCATCCCGGGCGGCCAGAGGCTGGGCGCCGGCTGCCAACGGGTTAACGGACCGGGTGCAGAGCCGCTCCCACCCAGACTCCACGCCTGCCGGGCTCCCGTTACGCGGATCAGACGTGGGGGAGCTGTAACCCGAGAGGCACCTGCCTGTCTCCCCGGCGTCAGCCGCCGCCCCCCAGCACATACCTGGCATTCCAGCCCCGTACTGGCTGGGGGAGGGGGGGCGGGGAGGCTGCCCAGGAACTCGGGGTCCCCCCCCCCCCCCACCGCAGGCAGCCCAGCGCCAGGCCGGGCGCGCAGCCTGTCCCCTTCCCTGGGTGGCAGCGGCTCCGCTCAGTCCCCGGTCCCCGGCCTTGGTGGGGACCACGCCGGGCGCCCCCTCGGGTCAGACGGCCTCGGGCTGCCCTTCCCTCGGCGCCGCCCTGACCACCAGGCTCTCCGCCCGGGCCTCGGCCTGTTGTCTCTTCTCCAGCCGGTGCTGGGGGGGGGGGGGGGGGGGGGTGGCCCTCGGCCGTGCGGCTGGGCTGCTCGGCGGGAAGCCCGAGAGTGTGTGATGCGCCCTCTCCCCAGAGGCTGTTCTCTGTCTCGGGGAGAGAAAAGGCACCCCCCCCCCCCCATCCTGAGACCGCACCTTGCGGACCTGTGTACACTGGGAGCCGAGAAAACCCAGCCCAGCCCCAGCCCCAGCCCCAGCCGGGGGGTTGGGGGGGGGGGGAGAAGAAGTGGGGAGCAGGGAGCAGCCGGGCCTGCTTTCTGGGCGCCAGCTGCGGGCTGTCCACTGTCTGTCCCCCTCTCAGCTCCCATCGGTCATCAGCCCATCCGCCTGGCGCAGCCTCGGGGAAACTGAGGCAGCGCTCAGTCAGGCAGCGTCAGCCTGCTCCCCGGGAAGGTGCGCCCCTCAAGCCAGGGGACTCCCCGAGACAAGGCTTCTCCTCCGGACACTGCCGTCAGCAGCCACGGGGGTGTAAGGGCCAGGCTGCGCCCACTTCCCGGCAGTGGCCATGGTCCCCGGGCTCCTCACCGGCCAGCCGAGCGCAGGAAATGGGGCCAAGTGGGGAGGGGAGCTGCGTGGGAACAAACCCAAACCCCCGGTCCGGTCAACCCCACGCAGCAGCGACCCGCGTGCGGGCCTTTCCCGTGTGTCTGGGAGCAGCGCCCGGTGGGTCCCCCCGGGGCGCCTGCCTTTTGAACGATGCCAGTGCCCAGTGCCCAGTGCCCGTGTGTGGCAACACCCTCAGGGGAAGTTGCGTTTAGGGAAACGGATGGGTTGCTCGGAAGAAGCAGTAACACAGGGAGCTGCCACTGCCACACCGCCCGGCGTGGGAAGCCCTGGGGGTTTGCAGATGTGTGTCTGTCATTTCTCAGCATATTGGCCACCCTCAGACTCCTGAACAAGTAAAGCAAAGCTCATATCTAATCGCACACGATCTTAAAGACCCATTTAGTCCTGTTTCTTGGTCAGGGCTTCCCAATGAGAGCAACTCTAGGGTCTCCCCTTCTCCTGAATGCCTGCCGTAACGTATTGTTGGAAGCCCCTACTGGACACTTTATTAACCGTCATCTTCACAACGTTACTCGCTTTTACCCTATTTCTAATCTCTCCAAGGCAGACTGTGCACTAGAGAGAGAGGCTGCATCGCATACTCTGTGGGTTTCCTACAGAGCTGGCTGTATGAATGACAATAGCCAATATGGTAGTTCCTGTCCTAAACCAAGAGTGTTGGCATGTCCATTCAAGTGTGTGTGTGTGTGTGTGTGTGTGCACGCGTGTGTGCGTGTGTGTGTTGAAATTGTTATCTTCCCAGTGTGCTTTTTAAACACTTAAAATGCAAAAAAAACACAAAGCTTGCAAATATAACATGTGTAACAACTTATAAACCATCCGATTTACGTACACAATGCTAAATATCATTAAATTAATTCCAACATCACTTCATTCATATGCCTTTTAAAGTTTCGATTAAATACATTGGACATTTAAAATTATCCCAGTGGGAGGAAAGGGGGTCATGTGTAATCCTTTCAACAACAACGATTTAAAATAAGATAAAATAATTCCTCTCAGGCACGCAGTGTTAGTGGGCCTTGTCTGCGTGCGGCTAAGAGGGGGCTGGGTAGGCCAGCTACCGTGCTACCCACCTCGTGTACTAAGGGATTCATTGGCTGAGAAAGAATTCTAACGGGCTCTGTGGCCTGGGCTTGAATTCTGGCTCAGCCACGTGCCTACTCGGGCCAGTCCTTTAAACTCTTTAACCCTCATGTCCTCCTCTGTAGGCGGGGAGTCTCTCTCAGCGCTGTTGTGGGAATGAACTACATTGATGAACATAAAAGCACTTGGAAGACTGTCTCACGCGCGGCAAGCTCTCCGTGGGTGTGAACGGACTGGCAGGCAGCTCTCCCTTTGCCCATCCAACACCCCGGGGTCAACACAAGGACGAAGACGTGCCTGACTGTCCATCGCTCCTGCGCGTGGGGGGCTGTGGGTGACCAAGATCAATAGCCATGGTTACTTCACAGCTCACGTTCTCTCGGAAATGCGTTGGCAGCTTTCACTGAGTGGGGTGACACCCCGCCCCCCACCCTAATGCTAAACATGACGGACAGAGGAGTGTGAGGGGTCTGCTCAGTGAAATCCCAGCGCAGCGACTTCACATTGACATGCTGAGACCCCCCCAATGCTGAGCCCCGTCTCTCCCGGGCGTCCACGGAGACGCCGAATACACGCTTGGCTTCTCACGCTGTGAGACTAAGCTGACATCCATCCATCGCCCGGTCCTCCCACCCTGCGCCCACACGCGGACGTAAATGCTGGGGCCACACCAACACCACAGGCTCGGCGTTTCTGAGGGGCCGGGAAGGGGGTGTTGGAGGCTCCTCGTTGCTTCAGTTTGTCTGTGTGTGAAATGGAGGGAGATGATGGTGCCCTGAGCTTATTCCAAATGTGAACTTACGGGCTTCCTAAGACCTCGGCTTTAGAGCTCAGAAACAGCTCCTTCTCGGAGCTCAGCGGCTCTGTTTCCGCGGCAGCGCCACTCCAAGAAGATGGAGTTGTCAGTAGAATGAGGGTTCTTGTTCCATGGAGTCTGAGTATCTAGTGATGAATTTCATCCCGCCCCGTCAGAGCACTGCAATCCTCTCTCTCTCTCTCTCTCTCTCAACAAAAACAAAAATCTCTGTTATCATTCCAAATCTTTCTTTCAAAAGCATGTGTTTTTGCTATCAGCCAAGGACTTTGCATAAACATGACAGATGCAAATGTGAAAGTAAAGTCCAGCACATTTACTGAGTCAATGCCTTCTAAAAAGGGGCTTTGTAATCATCATAGGAACGAATGCAGTGAGAGGTGCCCTGGGTGGGAGTCTGTGTTCAGGGTGGGGGTTCGCCCCGCCCACGCTCTGCAGTGAAGTCAGAGGGGAGCTGCAGGGCTGTGTGCCCACAGGTAGGGTTAGCAAGGCATCCTGGTTTGACGGGACGCCCTAATTTTAAAACTGAGAGTCCGGCCCTGAGGAACCCTTGAAGTCCCGGCCACTCTGGGGCGGTGGGGCCCCCCGGGAGGGGGCAGCATTGGGAGGGACCTGTGCTTTGTCTTGGGGGTGGGGAGAGGAATGGCTGCAACAGTAATGCACTGCTCCACTGGGGACCTTCGTGTCATCCTGGACTTCTGGAGGACCCTGAAGTTACCCCCAGAGAAAGTGCAAGGCTGGACGGGAGGCTGTGCCCCTCCCCCTCCCTGCAGTTCGGGGACTGGGCTTTCCTGGCTCCCAGTTCACTCAGAACCAGTCCAGAGGCGTTGGCTTGTTGAAAGATGCCCACCTGCCCCCACAGCTCTCTGCTCTTTGGGCCACATGGTTACCAGCCTTTCTCTGCCCATCTGCTTCCTTCGCCTCTTGCTTCCTCTACACCTGACCTTGGTGCATCCCTGCCTTTGTTCTCCTCTGAGGCAGCCTATGTGAGCGTCCAGCTGACCTGACCGCCTTTTAGCTGAGTTCCCCCACTTGAGCATTCTCCCGTGAGGTCTGCCTTCTGAATACAGCCTGGATGACGGCTCCTAATTGCTCTGTCTGACGTCCGAGGATGCAAGCTCTGGCCTCACTCGCATTTTTTAAAAAGCAAGCACATTTATTGAGAGGGGTGGGGTCATACAATCACTTTCCTTTTGCATTATTTTTTCTTCATAGACTAAGTGACTTTAAATGGCTTCCACACGTCTTCATTGGGTTTTGTTTTCCCAGCGCAGGAAAGTTCCTCCTTACAGCACTCAGAGGGCTGCGTATGCATCCGACTCTCATGCTTGGGTTGTTTCCCATGTTCTTTGTGGAACCTGTGATTTTTAGAAGGCAGGGGGCAGGAAGAGTCTTCTTTTAAAGTAATTTCTTAGGCCACTTTTAAAAATATACATTTCTTGGTGCCTATTATGTGCTAGAGACACCCAGCGGTGAGGAGGACCCCTGAAAAGATTGGAGGTAACCCTTGAGCCTTGGCCGTTCGCAGCCCATTATATGGAGCCTGAGGAATAGTAACCACAAGTGCATGGCCACGGGTGGATGAGATAGCTGCTTCATAAAAGTCTTATGATGTTTCAGCAATTTTCATGATATTTTCAGCTTTTACACTTCATATATTGGCATTCCTTTCACACTCAAAATACTTACCTAATTTTAAACTAGTAAATTTCTTTATTTGTTTGTTTCTTAAACAGTGCTCCAGGCACACAACACTTAGATCTGCCTGTGCTAATTAAGAAAATAATCAACAAGTTCTACCTTGTTCTAAGCTCAATAGTTTCTGTCCTTAAAAAACATGTTTTTTATTGGGGTGTCCTTGGTTTCTACAACAGAAACTGCCAGCTACCCAAATAACCCAATTTCTAGGAAATTAAATATAGAGTTAGACCAGCAATTAAGAGGATTCATCTTCCGTCCACGGCGTATGAAACAGATATGTGTGTGGATTGAAAAGAAAATCCTCGTTAGCTTCTCAAGTATTTCTGGCTGTTGCTTGGGAGCAAGCTTTCTTGTGGTTGTGAAAACATTTTATAGTTTCTCCCATTCTTCTAACAGTGGTTTAAAGAGATTGGTGCAGCCAAATGGAAAGGAAGATGAAAGAGAGAGGTCTTAGCTTGTTCCCTACACTCCAGGTTTATTACGTTATTAGCATGTGCTCTATGCATACTTCCTGTAATCTCTTACTTAACGTTTTGTGACAGGTTTAATATAGCAAAATTAGACACGCCGCACAGTCGCTCTGACAGCTACCTGGTTCCCTGCGCTAATACCGCTGGCGTCTTGCCCAACACAAATGCTTGAAAGGGAGGCCGAGGAGCAATCAGGTGAAGTCAGGGAGCATGAATCTCAGAGTAGGTTTCAACATGCAACATTGCATGTTTCTGAGCAATCTTCTGACGTTACTCAGCACCGACTGGCTTGGGAGGAGGGGGAATGACTGTGTACTTGTTACAGGTCTGTAAAGACTGCCCAGAACAGGTAAATCACCTAAAACAGACTTAAATGCAAAATAACATTGCAGGCCTTTTTTTTTTTTTTTCCCACTTCATACCCAGTTAGAGCCCTTGGAATAAATTCAAATGAGTGTTATAATCAACCCATTGTTTCTATAGAAGTAAACTTAGAAAAAGGTGAACTAATTTCTTTCACTTGCATCAAAATAGTTTGATCATTTTGTAGGCTAGACTCGATAATCCATGAAGCATAATTACTCAAAAAGACAAACAGTTGCTTTAAAACCATTGCTCTCTCTTTGATTTACAATCTTAGTGATAATTGCACCTATAAAATAAATTACCAACATAGTTAGGAAAAGTGAATATAGAATAAAGAAAGATTAGGGAAAAGTAAAATTCTTGATATTTTATCCATTTGTACCACTGTTCAAAAATCCTGATGCCACGTTCCCATCAGACAACGCCAGAGAGGACAGGAGAACATGAAACAACCCTATAAAATCCAACATTCAGAAGCTTATGGTTCCTGTTAGTAATTTCTCTCCCTTTTGTCCATTCATGTAAATCATTACATTTTGCATTTATTTACTCCATCATATACTGAGTCATATTCTATAGTCCCACTATCTTGCTGTTCTCTATTTGTGTTTTCAATGTTAGCTTTAAATAGTATTTTTGTTATGATTTTTGATGTCACTTTACCCTCCAATAAACCATTTTTGAGCCATTGATTTATTTTCATGAATTGAGAAACTAATACAAATCAATAATAAAAAAATGAACAAATTTAATAATGTTTACAACTATGAACAAATGACATAAAATATATTCATTTAAATAATTCTTGCCCATTTTATTACATTAGCCAAGATGAGCTATCTGAAACAGAAACACAATCTTCAGGAACATAATAATTATTAAAAATATAACATAATTTGAGGGAAAATAATTATAAAATATATGACACATCAGAAAATTTAAAAGTCTGGCAGTAGCATATGTTGCTGAGATTATGGGAAAATGGCATATGCTTGCTGGGAATGTCAGTTTCTAGAAAAGCTATAATGTGTGTGATTAATTTATCCTGCAATTCTACTGTGGTTATACACATTCTAAATCACTACACATGAGCACAAGAAGACATGCATTAAGAGAAGAAGGTACCCAAACCCAGTGAATAAAAAGGATAAGAACCTATAGCCCAGGTATTTGAAGTTATCAGATACAGATTTAAAATAACTATGATTAATATGCTTAAGGAAATAGGTGTGCCTACATGGAAAATCTTACCAGAGCCCTGGAATCTATAAAAAAAATAAATAAAAATAAATTCTAGATTCTTGAAAAAACACACACATCAATATCTAAAACTGAGAACTCAGTGGATGGGTATCACAGTAAATTAGAACAGAAAAGAGGGTTGGTGAACAGAAAGATAGGTCAGCTGCATGTATACAGGATCAAGCTAGAGAGAAAAAATTATGAAAAATGTAAAAAGAAGCATAAAAGATATGTGAAGCCAGGTGAAAAATTATAATGTACAGATAATCGAGTGTTAGAAGAAGAGCGAGAGAATGGAGCAGAACTTTCTAGGCCTGAGGGAATTATAAGGTCAATGTTTCAGAGGCTCTGCAGTCACCTCTCACCACGTCTTCCACCCTCCTAGGCCGTGGCCTACACCTTTCACAGTTAAGCTGGTACAGCTACAGGCAGAGGGAAATGCAGGACTTGCATCACTTCAGTTTTATTCTCCTCGGAACACTTATACATTGGGAGAATGTTCTGTTTTTTAGTAATCTAGTTAATAATTGAGCCAGATTTAGAAAATGTGCTTTACAAGGAAGCAATATCAACATGACCATCTTAGAGATCCAATTAACACTGTAAATGAGCAATGACCATATTACGTGTTTAGCTACCGTGACAATGTGGTGAGTCTGAAGAAAATGGATAATGTTCATAGTATATATCCTCCTTTTCCAATAACTCTTTAAGCATTAAATATAAACTTGCAAAATGTGTATGTGTATTCAAACATTGAGAAAACATAATTAAATTTATCCAACCACTTGGTTATTCTGGTGGGAGTTTTATCCCTTGGTTGAGTAGACCACGCTCAACCATTTCTTCCACTACCTACTGTTTGGCCAGAAGTTCATATTGCGTTTTCTCTGTACTTGCCAAGGCACCACAGCCATTCTGCTTTCCAATGAGAGGAGTTAGGATCAGTGTTCTTAGGTTGGCTCGTTTTCCTGAGTGTGGCCTCAAACTAATAAATGTTCACTACCTTTTGGGTTATGTGCACTTTCTAATTTATTTTTAATCACAAAAGTTTATAGAGTCATTTAAATATACAGAAGTAGGTAAAATAAGAAGTGAGATTTCCCTTCTCTTTATCCCCTTAAATCCCTCAGAGGGAGGGATTTAATATTCCTTCCAGTCTGAAATATTTTTTTATTAGTAACATTTCTGACAAAAGTTAACCCTCAGTATGAAAATAAGTGCAAAATGTTAAGGTCCCACTTACAACAATCTTAGATCATCAGTTTTAATAGTGCATTAGGGCAAGGAGACTGCTGCTTCTGAAATTCAGATCTTTTTTATGTAGATGGATATTCAAAAATTAGAATTGGGAATAAGGATGATTTGAGAAAAAATAAAAAATTGCCAACAGAAGTAACGTTAACATTCATAGGTCTTTGTGGAGATGTTTCCGTGGCCAGAGTCTTCACATTTTCCTCAAACAATACTCCTGTATCTGTGCCTTCTAAACTTCAGCACAACGTTTACCTTGACTGATGACTTCCTCAGACAACTCCCCTATAAATCGTAAACTTTGCATTTTCTTCTCCACTTGACTATAAGCTCTTTTAGGCAAGGACTTTGTCGTATTTCCATCCTTGGTGCTTAGCATTATGTCTGGCACTGGGTAGGGGTTGAATTCATAAAGTTAGTCCTTATTAAAAAAAATAGATCTTTGGATGCAATTACAAATAATCTGGAGAGATAAGTAAGAGTAGGATCTTTAAATCACTACAGTCCAGAATGTTCATGCACTTACTTGTTCCTTCAACAAACACATTCTGAACCTATATGTAAAAGACTTGCCAAAGTCCTAGCTGCTTTGGCTCAGTGGATAGAGCGTCGGCCTGCGGACTGAAGTGTCCCAGGTTCAATTCCAGTCAAAGGCACATGCCTGGGTTGCAGGCTTGATCCCTATTAGGGGACGTGCAGGAGCAGCCCATCAATGATTCTCTCTCCTCATTGATGTTTCTATCTCTCTTTCCCTCTCCCTTCCTCTCTGAAACCAGTAAAGATATATTTTTTTAAAAAAGACTTACCAAAAAGCAATCAGGCCATATAAGAGATAGTGGGGTTGACTTAACCTAAGTAACATTATTAAATGCGATCAAACTCTTGCACATGCAGTCTTCTTTGGACAGGCCAGAATTCCTGTCTGTGAATCTAGGAGCAGGACTTTTAGATTAATTCCCAGTTTAAGGTCAATTTTCAATTTGTGGTCTCCGTGGACAAATCATGTCACAGCACAACAGTGCAACTACTCAGATGTGACCTTCACACCAGACTTCTAGCCTTTCTCACTCTCATTTTGAATATTAAAAATATGTATACTGTTTTCTTGCTTACTTAGTCATTTTAGCATCCAAATTTAGAAAGAAGACATTTGTAAGTGGCTTTAATAAAATTATTAGTTTGCTCAGATCTGTGTGTGTGTTGTTTGCCTCGAGTGTCCCAAGTCTCAATGAAAATGTGCTACACACTTTCTATATTTTACACTTATTAATAGCAGTGAATGGCCTCCAAGACAAGTCTACAACTGCGTGAGAGAAGTAAAACATTAGTTATGTCTTTTTGACATAGGCTCAACTGGCTGAAAAGTAAAACGTATAATCGCCCCCAAAATAAACTCTGAACTATTTTTTCCACACTAAACTTGTTTTTAACTCAGAGTCAATTGATTGTAAATGTTTAGGAGCACATAATCTTGTAGACTTGGAGAACAAGTTATGGTAAATTCATTAATTTTTATTCAATTCATCAAATAGTTATTGCGAGATTGACTCAGTAGAATTTCCTCAAGTCCAAATGGCAGAAAGGAAGGATATAAGCAAAGGCAGCAAAACATTGAGAATATTGAGGGCAGCCTGGGGTCGCATTTGGCTCTAAGTATTGGAAGCTGTGGTGAGGGGCTGGCCAGTGGGGCTGGATTGTATTGTAGAGGGACATGAATTGGTCAGAATTTGTCCTAATTTATTAAGCAATTTACAACCATGGAAAGTTTTTATATAGAGGAGTGACACCCTTAGGGACATTGTTTAAGAAAACTAACCTGCAAATAGTAGGAAGATCATTGGTGTTGGGGGAATTGGGGAAAAGGAGCTCTATAAAAGGTCATTATCAGACGACTCAATACATTTTATTCAAATTCTATTGATTACAGTAACAGACACGAATTCATATACAGTGGCTGGTCTGGTTAGAGTACCAAGCTAGACTTTTCAATTCTCTTTGTAGGATAGAACTATCCCAACAAATACCATGCATTTCAACCATCCCGTTTTCTGGGATTGTTCCTGTTGCTGTATGTTTATTTGCTTGTTGTGTGTTAATTTGTGGTGAGGGGCGAAGGGAGCCCATAGGCTGTTGACTTAGACAAGCCTATTGCTTACCTCAAGCAGTCTTTTTTGTTGTTGTTGTTTCACAGGATTTATTGAATATTCTTTTTTTTAGATGCTATTGTTGAAAGTATTACACGTGGAATAACATAGTGACCTTCTTCCCTCCCTTTTATAATATGCAGAAGCTCACAATGCGCTATTAGTCTCCAGCATATACCTGCTTCCTCTTAGAGTCATGCTTTTAAAATGGTTTCCATAAATACATTAAAAAGTCAGTCATCCAGGTGAAATATTAGGAAGTCGGGGATTCCAGCCACACCGAGGAGGTTGTGTCACAGCCCTGGAAGTCAGTATTTGTCCATTAAAGTTTCACGTTTGAAAACCAGAAGAATGGGTGCTGAATTAATTACCCTTCCACAAGCAGGTGACGCCTAACACTCCGCCATTTACTGAGTGGGTGGAACTCTTTTCACCAGTGCCCATTACAAGTTTTGATAAACGAAACCTCCACATTTTTCTTACCGGGGGTTAAATCACACTTCCACTGGGCTTTCAACAAGCATGCTTATTTATAAATCAGAACTAATCCAGGGAAAATGATGACATAAATAAATGTTGGTGGGAGGGAGCTAATTGGGCATGCCATCGGTGCAGGGAATAGTACTGGGAAACTTACAGCCCTTTGGAATATGAAAGATGGAGTCAGGGGATATTTAGACTCAGTCCCCTTTGCTCCTAAATCACATTTCTTGTGCAAAAGTTCCTATTGGACAAAGGAAAGTTTAGTGAATCGGGCCTTAAATTATGGCACTCCGTAATTGTTGACACATGTGTACTTTACAGCGCTAATTTATTTCACCATGAACCCGGTGTTTACGAACACACAAAAGCAGATTTATAGTTTGTGAGATTAGGGACATTTTTTATTCTTTATTTTAGATATTTAGGTTAGATAGATTTAAAAATATAAAATGCATTTGAAAAGGATGTGAACCTGCCCAACATGAAGCACAACGAATATTACTTCCCGGGGAACTGGGAACGAAGATTATTTCATTTAAAAGACATTACAGCATGTTTGAAATGCTGCGATGATTTGAAGATCTTGGATCTAAGGTCATGTTAACAGATAAGATCTGAGGGATCACAGGATTAAGTTGTGCTCTTCGTAATGAGGCTGCCTGAACATTGCCTGAGCCCTCATCCCTGCCTGCACCGTCCTAACCCTTCACAGTCCCTCGTCTAGTCATCGTCACAGCCACCGGGCCGAGTGCTGTTAATATTCCCATGACAGAGTGGACATCCTGACTCAGAAAAGGCAACTGACCCCCCACTTCCACACAGTTGAGGAGTGGGGGAGCCAGGACTCAGACCCATGTAGTGAGTTCCAGAGACTGGCTGCAGCCACCCCCTCCATTGCTGGAATCGGGGCTGCCCCTTCCCGCGTCTGTGGGAAATGAGAGCTGCTTGATATTTCTTAGAAAATAGTAACTTAGTTCCGCGTCCATAAGTACAGGCTGAGACGGGCTAGAATGGAAGGCAATTAGATTAAATTATAAGACAGCTGCAACCCGCATGAGCAAAGATCACTGACAAAGGATCCTTTAAACATGTCGCAAGGCCTATTTTCTCTGGGTTTTAGTCTTTCCTTCCTTACTGTTCTTGCACAGGATCTCCCTGGATTGCGGTGTGTACACACTAGCCATGCGCGTAGTCTCCTTGGAGCCTGGTGTGCACACACTAGCCATGTACACAATCTCCTTGGAGTGTGGTGTGCACACACTAGCCATGTACACAATCTCCTTGGAGCGTGGTGTGCACACACTAACCATGTACACAATCTCCTTGGAGTGTGGTGTGCACACACTAGCCAGGCAGGCAACCTCGCTGCAGAAAGGGTGAGCCTCAGGAGGAAGGGATGGGAAGTGGGCTGGGTACTCAGAGGAATGTAGGGACCTGACACCTGACCCGGAAGTAGTTTTTTGATACTCTTGTATTCTTACCTGGATAAGAATGCCTTTTGTAATAAGTGATCAGCAAGTCATAACCTCTATTCATAGATGAGATTCTCAGCATTAATAATTTTACTTGAAAACTTCAAATAATGTGTTTGGATGTGCTCTGTCTGGGCAGGGCTGCTCCCCAGCACTGCTGACGGGCTCCCTGTGCACAGAGCTCGCCCACCGCAGGCCGTCGGTAGCGCTTCCCTGCCTCGGACATCAGTGAGGCCTCTGGACACTGGGTGCGGCTCCCCCTGCAGAACCAGAGAAGCTCCAACGTGGCAGACTCAAGAGGGCGGCTTAGATGGGACAGACTGGTCTCAGAAGGCACGGCCCCTGCGGGCATGGAAGCCTGCGGGCGAGCTTCCCTTGCTGGGTGGCTGCAGCAATAACGGATGAGCTCCGGTTTGGTCCGTTTTGCATTGCCTTTCTTGTGTGCCGTCATGAGAATGAAGAAAATCCACAGCAAACCACCGAGTCCCTCAAAGTCTGAGCCTTGAATCACTAGAGGGGAAGGAGTATTCTTTAAATTGTCCCAAGTTCTGCAACCTTCCTTCTATTATGCTTACTACACCTTAATGGCAACACAGACGCTGCAATTCACTAACTTTGCATTCGTTTGGTTTCAGTGTAAGGTAGAGCTGCTTGGCTAGTAGTTCACTAATTTGTTCTGTCTTTCACTCATAATAAAAAGACACATTTCTACCCAGAGACCTTTAAACCAAGTCTACTTAAAAGTCACACCTACATCTGTTTAATATAACACATTCAGAATGTGGCTGGGATGGATCTAATACCACAAGAATAATTAAAGTTGAACTTATTGATATGTCTCAGAATGATTCTAGACACTTTGGGGAAGGTTCAATGTCAATGTTGCATAGTTTTAAATACTGTGCCAAACTAGCTCCGTGAAACCTTTTCATTTTGAGATACAGATATATATGATACTTCATTTATATACACTGAAAGCAATCTATGTGCTAATGCGCTCACTTCTGATTGGACACACTTAAGGATATGTCTAATCTAATTGCCCATATGTCAATGATGTCCTTTTCTCCCCCAAGCAGAATTTCTCTTTATTCCAGAATCACTACCACCAGGCAATCCACACATAGATAATTTCTGAATGCAAAGGGAATAATTTATTTAAGAATTTTTGCGTTGTCTTTACTCTGCAAGAAATTTCGATGCCTTTAAGTATATGATGACGAGGAAAAGATATGCTCTCACAGTTTCCGCTCCATTATGGATACACAGTTTAATCTAATTCTGCTCTTCTTACATGTTTATGTACAATTTCTTTCTCATGCAAGGAATTTCAATATATCCAAATATCCAACACTATGTACATCTATATTTATATAGCCAATATAAACCAAGCTATCAAAAGATAATTAAGTGAGACATACATGTTTTGTCATAATTAATATTCTGTCAATAGGCTAGATAAGAAAACTCCAAGGGTTAATGTTTTGCTGGGCTGCCAGATCCTGTTGCCAGTGAATTTTTCTAGCTCACTCCATTAATCCAGTCAGCACAATGGATCAGGCTAGAGATGTGTCTCCATAAATCACGCTGAAGTGCTGGGGGTAGGAGTGTCTAATTAATCAGCACTGTCATTATGTTTGACTTGTAGCTGCCTGACTGTGTTTGGGATGGAGATTCAGTGTGTTTAACCCACATGCTCTTAAACAGATCTCCAGCGGTGTGTAAATTTTAACCCATTTACAGAAAAAGTCAACCAGCGTGATTCAACCATATTTTTCAACAGCAATATGTCTTTTAGAGGTATGATCCCTCATTACCTTTAGTTAATCTTCCACCCGCCACAGACCTCTTTTGCAATATGGAAAACAAGGCATAGTTGACTATTACATTGTATGTTAATATGTTGATCAGGACAAAAATATTTTCTTAACCAATAGTATAGCACACTTTTAAAATGAAAAGGGTTGGATTTTTGTGTATCATCACCAATTAGTGATAATGTATTCCTGTCTCTTTGATTTTTTCCCTCTTGAATTTCACTATTTCTTAATCATAGATTTTCATCTAGTGCTTTTTCTTCATAAAAATGTTCACTAATAAAACAATTACTCTATACTTAAAAATCATATAAGCAAATGTTACCCATTTTTATCTTTATTTTTTTATCTATTATTGATTTTAGAGGAAGAGGGAGAGAGAGAGGAGGGGAAGAGAGAGAGAGAGAGAGAGAGAGAGAGAGAGAGAGAGAGAGAGATTTGCTGTTCCATTTGTTTACCCATTTACTGGTTTATTCTTGTATGAACCCTGACTGGGAATGGGACCCCTAACCTTGGCATATTGGGATGATACTCTCACCAACTGAGCCACCTGGCCAGGCCCAAATATTACCCATTTTGCAAATGAATAAACTACTTCAAAGACTTCTCAAGTGCATACAGCTAACATAAAGTTGAGCCCAGTTTAGATCATGTTTCATATCACTCAGATTACTAAGAATGTATGAGGAGAGATAGATAGTAAAATAAATAGATTCTTATACATGGCTTAATGAATCCACCATTATTTCATAACAATTCACAGGATCTTTTATGACAACTAATATCAAGATAATGATGTAAAATTGGAACTTTTCCCTACAAAAACACAAAATGTAGGTAGTACTATTAATCTTTAAAAAATTGTCTTGGATTTTTTATTTGAATATATATCCATATATACATCTATACACATCACACACACACACACACACACACACACACACACACACTCAAACATACTGCAGATGATTCCCAGTAAACATGTTCATCTTGACAAAGATATAGGAGCAGTTGAACTTGGGAGGACACACACTTATCCCAATAATGATGCAATCTGTTGTCACATATTTCTGGATTTCTTCGTTTGATGACTCAATAATAGTGAAACTTGATTCTTCAAGAATGAATTTTAATGTCAATAAGGACCAGATATCCTTCAGAGCAAATGCAGTAACAAGGCGTGTGAATTTACGAGGGAATGCCAAATAGAATACAACTGACAAGGAATGCAGAACAATAAGCCAATTTATCTTGTAAAATCTTAGGCAAATTATATAATCAATATGCCAGGAAAGTAAGGTTAAGTCTATTAACAAAGATATGTGGGTCTGAATTCTAAGTAAAAAAAAACTTTCATACTTAGATTGCTTGTGTGGTAATTTCAGCCTGATAATAAAGAATTATCATATATTTAGATATAAATACAATACATATATATATATATATATCATATTTTCACATATATAAAAGTATGCCTACCTGAGTTATGTTTTGCATCATATTATTCATAGAACATAGAGCATATAATTATATATAGTGTTGTACCTAGTACTAACAATTAGATGTTTTGATTGAAAGCACATTTAATAAAGTCCAATATATATATATATGTGTGTATCCTGATGATAAAGTTGGTGCTGGCCCTCCTCATCGTTAAAGGATTGATTTTCCAGTGGACGGGCCTCCTAGTAATCCTTCACCCCTCTGTGATTGGCAGCACACATTTGCAAGTTCAACGGCATGGCAAGTTTATTTGTGATTATGCAACCGAGGAAGTCTACCCGCTGGGTTGGTCCCACGCTGACTGAACAGCTCTGCTGAGCCTTACAGGGAGACTTTAGAAACTGAGCAATAACTGAAAAAATATTTACCCGCTAAGGATAGGCCCGAGTCGCGGAGAGAAGAGTGCTGTTCTCTGGTGCCCCTGCTTCTGCGAGCGGACGCCTCCTGGTGACTTTCCCCTGAATGATGACACTTCTCCACGCAAGTCTGCAAAAGGAGCAGGCGCACTTGGGACTTACCAGGGTCATCACAAATGTCAAGGAAAACACCCCAAATATATACACGCGGCTGTGGCTGCACAGTTCGGGGTAGAAGGCGCTCTTGGAGATGAGGATTCCTGAAGAGTGGCACACACAGAAGCAAAGGCGATATTTACATTGTTAAATCTGTGATGATATTACGTTGGCTACGGCGGTTAAAACGCTGTGGTATGGGAGGGAGCTGGAATTTCTCTTCCAGCCGGAACCTGGACAAGCTCTGAGCGTGGGTGAGACCTTAGGCATTTATATCCACTCTGTCTCCAGAGGCATATTGTTTTAAGTCAGCATTATGTGCAGGGTTCTCTGCTAGTGTCTGAGTAACATATATGAATACGGTTCACCTGGGTTGCTTTTCTTAATAATTTTCATGTATGTATATGTAAATATATTTTTAGATTTTATCCTCTTATTTATGAGAAAGATACATTTTGATTGAGGGTAAACTTCAGGTTTCCAAAGTTTTATTGAAATTTCATATCCTCCGCATAGGAGATATATTTTATACGGAATATCAGGTAAATATTTCCTATAGTCAGAACAGCTGCCCGTTGGCGCGGAGTGTCTCATTCCATCAGTGAGTGGTTTGGGGTGCCGCCTGTATGCTGCCCGCTGTGGGGGGAGAGGAAATAGAGGCCTTGCTCTCAAGACCATGAGACTGAAGCGCATGCAATCAGAAATGTGGGAATAATGCAGTGAAACGCAGCGCCAGGCTCCGTGTGCGCTGAAAGCAGGGCACCGGGCCGAGGGCGACAGGAGCTGGGGCTGAGGAAGGCTGGCTGAGAGGGCCTGTAGGTGGTTAGAAGTGAGGTCGTTTCAAGTAGGAGAGACAAGAACGGAGCAGGGGTATTCAGAAGCCACACGGAGCAGTCCAGCCTGAGTGATGAGTGGAGAGAAGGACAGAAGGGAGGTGAGGGAAAACTTGGTTACAAGGGCCCTGAATTCTAGCAAAGCAGTTGGAATCACCCAGTTTGCCAGGGGCAGCCATTAAATACTTCCGATGAGATTAGTAACAAAATGAGCAATTTTTAAGCAGAGTCGTCTGGGATCTGAGCATAAAGATCTGAGTGTGGGAGGTGGGAGCCCGTAGGAGGCCGCTCAGGGGGGCTCCAGGTGGAAGCGACAGAACCTGGAACAGAGTGGTGATGGTGGAACAGCAGGGAAGTCGGAAGAGGGAAATTTTTAAATTAATTTTAATTTTTCAATTACAGTTGACACACAACAATATTTTCTATTCGTTCCAGGTGGACAGTACAGTGGTGAGGCAATCATACACTTTACAAAGTGTCCCCCCCCCCATATTGCCAGTGCCCACCCCGCCCCAAACATAGTGATTCCAACGTGATAGGCTCTGTCCCCTGTGTCAACTTTCCCTGTTGACTACTTTGTACAGAGAAAGCACAAGTTTTATTTTAGGCACAGAGGCATAAAAATCATGTTAGGGAATACAAGTTTCTTTATCATAGTCGTATCAATACATACGCCCAAAGTGAAGTGAGTTGGGGATAATTACCCCATTATTTCGACCAATGTAATAATCTCATATGGATTTCAATTTCGGCATTAAGTTAATTTGCTGTCTCTAGCAGAAACCATAATTCTGTTATGTAGCCACTATGCTTTCCCATACAGAATCAAGCTGTGTGTGTGCATATGACTTTTGTATTGAAAGTTTATATATTTGCTATTTATTTTTAGCATGTATTATGACTGAAAATAAACATAGTACATAGCAAATATCATGAAATCCCACTTCTGCTGATATATTACATTGTTTCTAACTTTACATAACATTTATTGGCTCCAGTTTAAAACCATTTTAAATTCGTTCTTACAAGAAAGGATTAGTATATAAGATGTAGTATTACAATAACACATTTAGATTCGTGACCCTAGAAAAGTCCCTTCTTACACATGGAATAAGACAAATTGTCATTAACTGGTGTCCTGCTTTAACCGGGAGATGACTGTGATGCACCCTGAGCTAAAGACTTGCAAACACACACAGACACACAGACCCAGACACATACAGACACACAGACACACACAGACACACAGACACATACAGACACACACTGACACACACACACACACTGACACACACAGACACACACAGACACACAGACCCAGACACATACAGACACACACTGACACACAGACACACACTGACACACACAGACACACACAGACACACACAGACACACAGACCCAGACACATACAGACACACACTGACACACAGGCACACAGACACACACAGGCACACACTGACACACAGACACACACAGACACACAGACACACAGACACACAGACCCAGACACATACAGACACACAGACACACACAGACACACAGGCACACACAGGCACACAGACACACACAGGCACACACTGACACACACACATCGACACACGGGCACATAGGTCTCATCAGGATCACACTGGCCTAACCTGTTGAAAAAGCATGGGGTGATTTCCAATGATGGATCCATGGCGGGTGAACTGCAGGGCAGAGGCCCCTTATATTTTACAGGCGCCCTGTGCTCGGGCAAACAACCCACTCACGTCACAGCCTGTTCCCATTTGCAGCGGGGACAGCTCATGGGTGGTCCTCAGGGGAAACCTTAGGCCACAGGCATCGCTGAAACCCAATCCCTCCAGCGAGTCACCGTGGCGGGCAGAGAGGCACGCGGCCTGGCACCCGCCCCGGCCACCGGTGGACAGAGCTGGCAGCGCTGGGAGCACAGGGTGCCCGCCTGACTCCACTCCCTGTGCTCAGCTCCAGGAAGATGCCGGCTTCCTTCCCTGCGCACAGGCCGCTGCAGGGCCCTTCCTGCACGAGTGAGAGAGGGGGTTGTCCGAATCCGTCCTGGAGAGGACGTTCCCTGTGAATGCTCTCGTTTTGTCGAGTTTCCAAACAGCTCACCCGCAGTGGTTCCCTCTGAAAGTGCGGGGACCCCGCGCCTGGGTGGGCTTGAGTCTTCAGGGGACACAGGAGGCGATGGGTGCCCCAGCGCTGTGAGCCACCCACTCCGAGCGGGTGAGCCACGTTCATGGAGCCGCCTGCTCCATGCTTCTCTCTTAAGCACTAACTTCCCAGCGAGTCCCGTCATGTCATGTACTCACCCATCCACTCACATAGCAATCATCCAGCCAAAACGCACCGTGCTCTCACTAGCACAATGAGCGGGCATCTTTTTAGGCTCAGTGGATACAAAGGGGAGTGAAAAGGGGACATGAGTCCTCTCGTGGAGTTTACAGAAGAAAACAGTCATTAATAACACGATCGCAATAAGAATGGAAAATGGGTAGCTGACATCATGGGAGTTCTGCTATAGAAAACGTCATGCATGACCTGTTTCACTGATGGTTATTTTAGTTGCTGGCCTATTTTGTGAAGTTATATTTATAACACATGAGAAGTGAATATTCTCTTATATATACAGGGTGTCCCCAAAAATGTATACACATTTTGAAGGATTATCAAGTCAGTGTTTATTAACATACAGTTCATTTTCAAAATTAAGTGAGTTATCAGCTGTTAAAATGTGTATACATTTTTGGGGACACCCTATATATATATATCCAATTTTTATTGGTTTATTGAGAGAGATATATAACCATTACATAGACAATACACTTTATCTTAAGTTGTGTTTGTATATATAAATTTATGGATGAGCTTTAAGTCAAGTTTGACCCTTACGAAAACTACTCAATATAAATTTATGGGAAGAGAAATTATTTTTCTCATGGAGAGAACGTTACTATTAATAAAACCTGTTATTATAAAAAACAGCCACTTGAGAGTAGTTTCTTTCCAAATCCTCACTGACAACTTGCCAGTCGGAATAATTTTTCATTAACTTTTATAAATTGCGAGGACGAGGCAGAAAGAACAAGGAAATGGGTGGAAAGAGAGAGGCGGTTCTATCCATTTCCTCAATTCCATGGACCCATGCGTGCTTCCTGAGGATTCTGGGCCAGGTTCAATAAAGAACGTGTTCAGCCCTCAAGAGGTAAGGACAGTTTCCTTTCCACGCCGGGGCTTTCTCGGGTGGCACTGAGTTCATTCCCACCAACCGTGGACACGGCAGCAGGAGCATCATCTGTCCCCTGACATCTGGGCACACGCGGCAGCAGGCGCACCAGCCAGAAGGACATAAAACCAGGCGAGCGGTCTGGACGCCTCATCTGGTACCAGTTAGAAGTCAGCTCGGATCCTGTGCTAAGTGGTCCCACAGATTGCACCAGGCCGGGAGCAGGCCCCAGGGGAGAGAGCCCAGGGCGTGGGGCTGGGGGAGTGTGGCCGGCTCCCTCGGTGACACTGATGATACTGATGACAGTGAGGAGAAAGGGTTTAGAATGTGAATGGGGAGCAATCCCGCTGCCACAGCTCCAGCAGCAGACTGTAGCCCCAGGCAAAGGGGCTCTGCTGCCCTTTGTTGTCCTGTTCCTACCGGGGGGTTGAGGGGAGATGGGGGCAAAAAGGAGAATTTATAAAACCCAGAACCAAAATTTTAAGCAAAACATTGTTGAAGAATTTAACGTGATCGTTTCTTTAAAAAGGGAGTTGGTTGCTTTTCTAGCTTTAATACATGTGAGATAGCCCACACCACTGGGCTCGTTCTCAACGGAAAACATATTTGAAGAGAAAGGGTTTGTATCTGTCCAGAGGCAGACATCAGATGAACACCACTACATATTCTACCACTTCCCCTCACCCCCCCTCCGCCCCCCGTGCCTGGGGGTGCCCCCAGCAACGTGGTGGGGTCCAGCCAACCTTCCTCACAGTTTGGATTGTCACTTGAACCACATGGAGCAAATTTTGTTTTAGGTTCAATATCCACCCTCCCACTTGGATTTACTGCACTCTAAGGTGAATTAACAAGCATTTGGTAGCTCACCGTTTTTGTTTTGAAATCAAATGTTTACTTTATAAATGGTAAGGAACCTGATAGCTTTTCTTCTCATGTCAAACAATTATTTTACGGAAGAAGTCCTATGATTAGATTCATCATATAGTTATAAACAGTACTACCGTGAAGAAGCATCAAAAATCTACAAATTTTAAAACTCCCGCATATATAAAATCCAGAAGGTGTCAAAGGCAAGATTTTCCTCACATATTATCTCTGAAATGGAAACTGTACGACACCAGTAGCAGGTTGTTTTTATGTCCTAGAGAGAAATACTGTTCGAGTCCAGCAGGCTTTTCCATCATATTTCGTATACTGATTGCATTCTACAGAAGTGCCACATAAAATGTATTTCTAATGTTCGGTGGGCAATTCTGCTTCAGGTCTCAGAACAAAGGCAAGAATTCCAAAATACAGGGTGTCCCCCAAAATGTATACACACTTTGACTAATTATTAATTCCAGTGGGTTAAATCTGAAACGAAAGAAACATCAGTTGAGCTATTATCAGCTACTAAGTGTGTATACATTTTTTTTGGGGGGGGGGGCAGGGGGGGGTGGCGGGGGACCCTGTATGGGGAGACTAGTGATCACTATCAGGTGTTTAAAAGTTCAAGTTAGGATGGTTTCCCTTGAGTTTCAACAGATACATGACTTTCAAAAACAACAGGTATTTGATGTGTTCTGTTTAATCTATCATACAATACGTTTTATTAGACTATTTGTAAAAGACGGCTTAAGCAATGTATTTTAAAATATTACCCTAGCTTCCATGAGCGACAGCAGAATCCAAATGAGGGAAGGACACGCGTTTCAGTTTTGCAGAAAATACATTTTATTTCAGACCAATGACATTATTATATTTTATGCTTTCATTCTGTGAGCAGATAACTTCGAGTGCAAAGGGCCTAAATATCCTGCCGTAGCTGTGAAACAGACTCGGTGACAGACTCTGTTAGACCAGGATGAAGCTTCTCATTGCCCCTCTGTATTTATGGCTCATTATGTTTACAAGGGAAAAGCTAAGTGCCACCTCTCACCCAGAGCCCTCAGATCCCGGCCACTAGCACCTGAGGGGGATTGTCAGTGGGGAAACAGAACCAGGCCCAGCTCCATCCCCGCTGATTCAATTACAGCGGCCCAGACTGCTGGGGAGCCAAGCTGCTCATTAGCAATGGAGATGGCTAATTCAGGCTCTGGGCTTTGATCTCTTGGCTCACCCGATATTTATTAAGTTTATTTAAAAAGAGAGAATGGAGAGGAACGTATCCTGGAAGCTGGAGGAGACAGTCAGAGCAGTAGTTTACTTATAATTTACAGACTTGTGGCACTTAATGTATAATGCAATCAGCTCCCCAGCGCCATCCGTCACTGGGAGGCGGCCGCAGATGATCGCTCAGGGCGCTGCATCTGTGCAGGGATCTGGCAGGAAACGGCCGCGGAGCTGGAACAGCTGAGCGTGAGGTGGCGGTGGAGCTGCAACCCAGCCCCTGCTCCAGAGGTCACCGTCCCCGCGGCTTCTGTCCCCATCGGAGGCCTGTGGCTCATCTGCATGCGGGACCAGGCTGCTGGCCCGGAGCGGCTGGTCTTCCTGGCGGTGACAATCCCATGGAGGAAGCGCCGCGCGGGTGACTAAATGGAGCATATTGATGTCCCACTGGGTGTAGCCCCTGTTGTTTTGACAAATTCCCCTCAGCATTTATCAATCAGGCCTCCGGTGGGGAGCGTGCCGCATGTCTAATCCAGACAGGCCTGGCAGGGCTCACGGAGCGAGAAAGCGTGTTATTCAATTTGTACTTGTTAGCGATGTCCCACTGTCACCGGGCAATTTACCTCCGCACTTCACAAATGAAAAGAGAAATTTGCTGGGCTTCACACACGTCCGCGGGTTACAAGCAAAATTTTAATTAGCATGTCATTACGGCGGTGATGTATGGCCGCTCGGTCCTCCCGGCCTCACACTGAGCCTTGCCTGGGCCAGCAGAGCTGTCCTCCGGGCCACGAAGCCGGTAGAGGTGAGGACAGCCAGCCGGCGTGGCCGAGAGGTGCCGTGGCTGCGTTCTGTGGGTGGAGTTGTACACGCTCATCGACACGAACAGAAAAGCGATCTCTGGGAGTTTTCTTGTCTGTGACTCTCACTGTTACCAAGTCTATTTGTCTGAGTCGATGCGACCGCGCTCCGGTTTATTTCGAACTTTCGTACACGTGGGCAAAGGGAAGATGCACCCCCCCTCCCCTTAAAGCCCTTGGTGCCGGCCAGGGGGACCTCGTGGCTCCCAGGGCCTGCACGTGAGGAAGCACAGGCTCCTGGCAGATGGGGACAAAGGGCAGCCGCTGTGTCCTCCCCCCTGCTCTTCAGGGCTGGCTGGGAGCTCGGTCCTTCATCAGCCGCCAGAGAAGGCCAGGAAGGCGGGCGGGGAGGGCGATGGGGCAGTGGCCCCCGCACGGCCTCCGGCTGGGTCTTCGGAGCACAAAAGGGAGAGAATGGCCCTACATCATCCGAGACAGAAAGAAACCGAGAGGATCGCGTGAACACACACGGTGGCCTGGAGCGTGGGGGGAGAGGTAAGTGGGGTGCAGACTGATCACCGCGTGGGCATGTTCTGAAGAGCCCCACGGTCAGCACCTCCTTGCGTGGAAGGCTGGGCAGGGTAGGCAGGAGGGCGATGGACAGCACCTCACAAATCAAGTAGGAGAATCAAGAAAAATAAACACACTCAGTGTCACTGCATCTGTCACCCAATGGAAAACAAGAGGGCGCAGTGACGCCAGTTCCCATAGATTTCCCAAGGGCTGGAAGCAGGACTCGGGGGACCGAACCCCAGCTTCCTGGCTGTACCGGCCCTGGCGCGAGGCCACCTTGGAGCAGAGCCTGTGTCGGGGAGGGTCCTGGGCCGTTGCTGCGAGACATGCGCAGTGGGAGGGTCGCGTCTGCTGCATCTTCACGTGCCACTGACCAACCAGCACGGAGCAGAGCATCAGCTACAGCGCGAGGCGCAGCCACTGAAAGAGGGAGCAGGTCTGAGCAGACCCTGAGCCACAGGAATGACTACATCACGCACTCCTGGTTCCAGCGTTCGTCTCTGTTCACAAGGGTACTTGACAGCCTCTCCATGTCGTCAGGAAATCAGAACACTCCATGGAAACAGGGTATTTCTGAAGTTGCTAAAAGTATGTGTGACGAAGAGAAGTTGGTTGGCATTGTGAGCAATGTCTACACGTCCGTTCTACATTCCTCTGTCTTCGTTGTCCGTATTTCAGAAATCATCCGCTTTTTAAAACAGAAACCATCTTCTGGGTCAAGTAGACATACACACAGCAGAAGGCTGTCATAATAATTACACTAATCACATGATTACTTTAAATATTTAAAACTATATTGTGCCTGTGGTTTTTTTCTGGATTAGTGTTAGCATTGCCTTTTGATTTCAGACTGCTGAGTGTGAGTGTGTGTGTGTTTGTGTGCGCGCGTACACACACATGTGTGTGTTCCACTACTAGAAATACCATGCCCTGCTTAAAGAGGATACTCTTGAATAATAACATCTTATTCTTTCTTAATACAATTCTCCACAGTGAGCATCTCCAAGCATCTAAATGAAAGTGTGACACCTAATGTAGATGAATAAATATCAGTAGTTAAGTAACTCTTGCATATAGTCAAGGTTTACAGAGGGCGCCTAAGATACTCTTTTTTTTTTTTTAACCTATTAAGCCATTTCCATGCAAGAGGGTATGACATGAATAATATTTTCAGTTGATATATACGTAAGCATATATACACACACATAGACACATGCTCCCAGAGAGGCAGGGGGCACTGTTCCCACTTCCCACCCCACATTACTCTGCTTCGAATGCCTTTGAAATCACAAAATTAACATTTATTTTTTATTTGTTTGTTTGGGGGTTATTTGTCCCTCCTTCCAGCCAAATTGTTCCCTAGCCATTTCTACCCCTCAAATCGAAGAGGCTAAACCCCTGTTCTGGGTCGTCATGGGAGATAAACTGTCAGACTTTAAATCTGTTTTCTACACTGCAGCCAGAGTAATGTTTACAAAATGTATACCTGGCCGTGTCAGAACTCGATTTAGAACTCTTCAATGTCCGTTTGCTCTTAAGACGCGGACACGCTTCTTCATATGGTCCCAGTGTATGTTCTGCCACATGCCATCGCTGCCCTCTGGGCCCCATGGCTCCTTTTCCGTTGTTACCATTCGCTGTGCACACCCCAGGACCTTTGTACATGCAATTTTATCCACTTGGAGTGCTCCCCCGTCTCCCATGGTATAGTCCACTCTTGCTTATCCTTCTACAATGTTTCTGTCTCTTTCCTGAGCTCTCAGAATGGTCCAGTCCTCCTCTCCACACACTCGGAGCATCACATGTGTGGTTTCCTTTCATTTGTGTGGTTAGTTGAGAAATGAACCTCTGCCTTCTTCATCGAGTTGTCATTTCCACAAGGATGAAGCTCGTGTCTGTTTCTGTGTGCTCCTGCATCCCTGGCACATCTACTAGCACGTGGTCAACACATATTTGAGAGTAAACATGCTACGTCCCGGCGCCGAGCTTCCTGAAAACTAACTGTAAGCATTCACACAGGCCTTGGCCTCCCTCCTGTGTGCCTCCCTCTGCCGGCCACTCCCCACCTCACCCTGCGCACTCGGTCCCCAGGAGACACCTGCAGTTCTCAGCAAGGCCCCCTCTTTCCTACTTCGAGACAGTTGCACCCACGTCCCCTTTTCTTGAACATTCCCTGGCGATCCGTGTCCATATCCTGCAACTCGAGCCTCAGTTGCTCACCTGGAGTCACCCGGGGGCAGGTGGTGAGTGGCCGCCCGGGGCCTGGAGCCCAGCTCTCTTCCCTGCCCCCGGCTGCCCCCCCCCGGGAAGCTCTGGGTTTGGTGGTGGCCGCATCGGGAGCTGTGCGGGATCCCCAGCGCGGAGCCCTGCTGGTAGTGCTCAGAGAAATGGTGACGAGGCCCTGAAGAAAGGGAGCAGCGGGATCACGCACGCCTTGGCTCTCCCAGACACTAACATGAGTGTTTTTACATACAAAGCACTCCTCTGGCTGTTGGAGAAAAGGCTGCGATGAATAATAGATGGTTGTTGCCCTCGTGGGGCCCGTAAACACTCGGGGAGAAAGAGGCTGCCGCCTGAGCAGGAGCCACCTGAGGGTTTCCTGGCAGCAGCAACACACACCAAGGAAGGCCAATGTCAGCTGAAAAGCAGCTTTTTGGGAAGGGGTTGGCGTAACCTAGAAACCGAACGGCAAAACGGGACAGCCCAGCCTCACAGTGGACAGAAGCAGGGCGATTTCGGCATCTAACCGCTATGCCTAGTCGCTAACTTCGTGCTCTCTGGGCACCTGGCCCCATCCTAGCGGTCCACACATTAGCATCATTTTTTTCTCTTTTTAAAAAATATATTTTTATTGATTTCTGAGAGGAAGGGAGAGAGAGAGAGAAGCATCAATGATGAAAGAGAATCATGGATCGGCTGCATCTTGACTGGGAATCGAACTGTGACCTCCTGGTTCATAGGTTGATGCTCAACCACCGAGCCACGCCGGCCAGGCCACATGTTAGCATCTGTCATCCACGTCGCAGGGCAACAAGCCAGGTGCTGTCCTGTCATCCCGATGTCAGTGGAGGGGGCCATGGAGGCACAGCGAGCTGCAGTCACCCGCCCAGCCTCGCCTCCTTCCTGGGCGCCCCTGTGATGATGACCGAGTTCCAAAAGTGTTTGTTTTTGTGACACTTCCCTCAGGATCCAGGTCCAGGGCCCTGACGGGGTCGCGGTCCTGGCTGCAGACAAGGGAGTGAAGTCAGGAGGAGAAGCTCGACCAGAGCTCGCAGGGAGTCACGCTACTTGGGACGCCACGAAGCCAGGCCACGGCCAGCGAGGGCGGCCCTGCCCACAGATTCCATAAGGCACCTTCCCTGTGAAAGGAGAGGCCGGCGCTGAACCCCTTGGACGGGACGTTCTGTCCGGGACACCCACCGGGACTGTGGTGCCTGGGCAGGGCCTTGCTGGGCGGGTCCTGGTGGCCTCCTCCAATCAGGTCACTACGCAAGGCCCATGCTGGACGGTGCCCACGTGGTGGAATGGCTTGTGCTGATGTCCGTGACCTGACAGCACCTCCACCCCACCCTCCCACCAGCTCTCTCCTACCCCCCCCCCCACACACCCTCCCACCAGCTCTCCCCTCCCCTGGCCTCCCTGCTGCCAGAAGGGAGCAGTCAGCTGCCCCAGGACACCTGCTCATCCGACCAATATCTCTGCAGCCCATTCTCCAGAGACGTGACCACTACGCAGCAGACAGTCTGGTGGGGGCAACAGAACAGGGACTAGGCAACACCTGCTGTAATGGGGACACAGTGGGTGCATGGGAGCACCCAGGAGGGGCATCAAACAGAATCTAGGGGCAATCCGAGAAGGCTTCTTGGAGGAAGGCTTTCTGGAGAACTGGAAGGGAAAAGGGGCTGCAGGAGGAAGTGCATCAAGCAGAGGGGGTACCAGGGTGTGAAGGCCAGGGAGAAACTGTGACCTGCAGGGACAGGAAGAGTGATGAGGAGAAGGCTGTCTGATGCTTAGGGCTGCCTGGGGGAGACAGGAAACCAGGCCTCAGGCAATCAGAATACCAACTGGATTACTCAAGGCTGAGAGAATCCGGGGCGGGCAGCTTCTAACTGGGGGTAATCGTCCACATCCCTTGTTCCCAGGCCTTCCCCCAGAAACAATGTCCAGATGCCATGACCACTTCGAACGGGGGTCAGAATAATAGGGCGGGAAGGAGAAGGTGCAAATCCAGGTACCAAGAGCACGGCACCCACGCGTTACCTGTCTCACATGCTTCATTCCTGGCATTGGTGAGGTTGTCGGGCGAAGGGTACAATATGGGGTTTGACAGCACAGCTGTGTGAGCACAGCGAGCAGCATGGGTGACACGCACACATTCAATAACGTAACCGTTGGCCTCTCCTTGACTTGGGTGGAAAGAGACATAAAACAGCAAAGAAGATTTTCGCCTCCCTTCCTGAAGTCCCTTCACACTCCGGCCACAAGTCACTGGATGATTTGGGGGAACTTTGATGCGGAATGAGGCGCACCCTTCGCGTGGATACTCACCCCAGGGGTTGAGAAGCTTGGCTGCTTCTAAGAATTCTGTACAGAGTGTATGTATAAGAGACACACTTTCCACTTAAGAAAAACACAATTATGGAAATAAACATCACATCCCTGACTCTGAGAAATCCTCTTTCTGCTTTTATTGTCCACGATTATTATGAAAATGTCACCGCCCTGATGCAGGGGACTCCGGCAGCACCGCACACAGAGCAATAGGAACAGATTCACGTAGCTGGCGAGCGCATCTGGAACTTACAGTCTGCAGGCGGTGTAGCTTCCCCGAGCCTCATTCACACAAACTGACATATTTTGCGTGTCAGCCACTCAAGGAAAACCAACACTTTAAATTTAAAATTTTCTCATTCTAAGACATGCATGTCTTAAAAACAAAAAAAAAGGTAGAACAAAGTTACTTGTCATTTTCACCTCTTTTATGTTTGTCCTTTCCTTTGAATTCTCAGTTCTCAAGGACAGAGACCAGGTGGGTCTGGTGGAGAGCTGAGCACACACCTCATTAAAAAAATAAGTAACAAAGCCCAGCCACGCCGGGAAACACGGTCACCAAACAGTAAGTGATGCCCCCCCCACCCCCCCAGACCCTCGCGATGAATACACCTGCGCACCACCTTCCATGAAGAAAGAGCACAGGCAACCGGGAAGGAGGTTGCCCGTCCCTCTTCAGATGCGATGCTTCACCAGACAAATGGCCCCAGTGAAGGGCCGGGGCGGGGCGGGCGGGGTAGGCTGGCGGCCTCATTGAATCAGGGCCGCGCCCCACGCAGGACCCCAAAGCGGGCCTGTGGCCGGCGCTGAATGGGGGCGGCCGCCCCATCAATAGCGGCTGGAAGCGGGTAAATGCATCCGCAGCGCGCGGCGGCCTGAGCCGTCAGCTAACAGGTGGCGAGGGGCCTCAGCTGGTGCCACCGGGGCCGTCGCATTGACCTCCTTTAGGGTAATTTCAGACCTCTTTTTAAAAAAATTTGTTACTGTACTTGCTGTGCTGGAAACAATTTAGGGATGAATAATTTCCCTGGGTCCCCAGAGGCGCCGGTGGCTCTCTCTCCCCCTTCCCCTTGTTTTTCTTGCTCCCCCCCCCCTCCCCCCCTCCTTTTCTCCTTCCTGCGGCTGAATTAACATAAAGGAACAGTGACAACAGCGAGCTGAAAAGCATAGCTGGTGGGAGGATTAAGTATATCATTGAAAGGAATTATGTTGTAAATGACGGGGAGGGCGGGGGCTGGTCGCGGTCCCATCTGGCCGGGAAGAATACCTTGCTGTAATTACCCCCAGATGGTTTCTGTTCCTCGGCCCCGACCGCCAGGTGCCTCTGTGCCCCGCTGGGTGTGATATTCATTGCTACATGCAGGGACAAAAATGGACTTTATTGAAACCTAATTTCTTCCAGGGTATTACACAAATATGAGATGAGCCCAGCTCATCCAGAGAGCTTTGTTTATTTCCAGGCCGATGCAGGCTCACCTCAGACCAGGCTGCCTGGTTATTTTCCTTTTAACAACTGTCCTAAAAGGGAGAAGCAGGAGCAGTTCAGAACGCGCGCAGGGGTGAATTCGGTGTTTTCAGATCTTTCAAGTAGCCAACATTAGTGTCAGGCTGCTCTGTCTGGCTGTTAGGTAGACTGAAGAGAATAGCGAAGATTTTCAAGGCCATGTTTTGGTCATTTCGTTATTGAAATCGACAATAAATAAATTGAGTTATAGTATATCCAAGTCTAAATTCATTTTGATATTAGCAACCAAAATATACCTCACCACTTAATTTAAGAAATAAGTTTGGTATACAATTCTGGTATCTGTTTGTATACCTGACATCTACATAATTTTATTAACCAATGTAATCCCAATAAGCTCAATTATATAAAAAAAGAAATGTTTGAACATTTTTGGGCTGCACTTTAACATTCATAGCATCATAGAAAACTAAAATGAAAACTAAAAGTTATTAAATAGTCTCACCAGCACAAATAAGAGATGATTATGTGATGTGATAGAGGCATTAGCTAATACTATGGTAATTATATGGCAATTTGGAAATGTATCAAATCAACACCTTACCTACCTTAAACGTATGCAATATTGCTGCAACCTTTTACAGCTAGGGCTCAGGATCTGAAGAAGGGGCCACACACACATGAAAACGCTATACAAAGAATATGAATTTAGAAGGCGTTGGGGGCCAGGGGTGTCTCTTTCGTGAAGAGCACACAACGAAACTCTGGCCGGTCCGCTTTTTATTCACTTTTAGATACACATCTTGCCCTCAGTAAAGCACGGCAAACAGGTAGCAGACAGACAGTCTCAAAGGTCAGTAAAGATTTACTTCGGGGCTATCAGGTCAGGAAATTGCTTCGAGCCACCACTATCTCAACACAGAACAATGGGTGCATAGTTTCAGCCCTGCTAAAGCTCAAGGTTCATCAGCCTTCTGAGTTCCTTGATGCACTCTCATGATAGTATTGATAATGGATGGCTTCCCGCACAATATTATATCAGTTATATCTTAATGTAAAAATTAAACAATTCACCAAGGACTACAGAAAAATCATGCAGTTAATGACTCATACAGCTAACGCGCTGTACAAACCACGTGAGGAGGAAGAGGATGCTGGCCCATGGGGAAATGGCACCCCAAGCGCTCTCTTGGGTTTCAGTGCAGGTTTCAGCTTGGCTTGGGCTTCTCTGGATTCTTCGCTAACATGCAAAGTTTTTGAAAACGTCAAAAGTTCTCTTGTAAGCGTGGAGAGGAAGCTTGTGTGCACAGACACATTTCCTGCCCACCCACAGTTCTGTGAGACCCACGCTGCCGCCACTGAGGTGCACACATAAACAGGGAGGAGAAACCTCCTTAGACCGTGGCCATTGCCCTCCATGTGGTCCTGCTGCCTCCATTGCATGCTCTGCCAGGCCTCCCCTTTCTCTGAAATTAATTTTTCTAACATGCAAACTTTAATTCCCCATTCCCTTCTCATTGCATGGAAAGCCAAGCTCTTCCCCAGGACTTAGAAAGCTCTGAGGCACCTGGCTCTTTCCCCTCTTCTCTTTCAGCATCCCTCCCACCTCCATCTTTCACTTGTGATCAAAGGGGCCGCATGCTAACCTGACAGGCTCAGGGAAGGCCTGCATGGCGGTCTTGCAAACTCAGAGACCTAAAGTAACCACAAAGGATGGTCTGAAATTAAACTTTAACTAAAAGCAGTTATAGTAGGTAGTCACCTCCTAGGCTGGTATCTTCACAAAGGTCAACCTTTACCTTAACTGAGCCTACCTGTCTTTTTGCATCTATGATAACATACCCTTGAAATGTCTGGGTACTTGTAACTTCCCTTCTTCTGGACCCCTTGGGGCACAATCTAATGTGCCTGGGTGCCAAGACAGATACCACAAATTCCTTCATTGTTATCATGTTCATTGTTCCTGCACTCACCTAAGTATGTATCTATCAGTTTATCATTTTACTTTTTATCCAATCCCAGGGGTTCCCTCCCCTCCCACTCTGCTTTGCTTTCTCCCGCCTCTCTTGTCTATCACCAATGGATTTCACGTAACCCACCTTGTTCCCTCCTTTGATTGTAATCTATATATATAAAAGCAAAGCAACCAGAATAACAAGAACGACTGGAATGACCATTCACAATGACCGACCGGCCGGATGGGGTTGGGGCCAGCCGGCCAGCCTCCTGCGGCCCCTTCCTCCAGCTGGCCTGGCCCCCGATTGCTCCCCCAACCCTGATCGGGGGCAGGGCCAGCCAACCAACCTCCTGTGGGCCCTCCCCCTGGCCGGCCAGCCCCGGTCAGCCCCGATTGGGGAAGGTCAGCCAGAGCCTACCCCTGCATGAATTTGTGAACCAGGCCTCTAGTATATAAATATAGATGTAACCTGCCATTCTCCAGAGCACTATCTCAATTTGTTGAGGTTCTGCTTTCCGGCAATTGTCGACAGTTTGGCTCAAGTCACCTCACAAAAATTCTTTACAAGTTTGAATGTTTGTTTGTTTGTTTTTACGTTAACAAACTGCACAGAGAACAATATTAGTCCAACCTGCCTTGTACAGGAGTCTCCCCATTTTAAGTCTGATGCTCTCCTGTGCTCCCCTCAAAAACCAGCTAAAGTGCTATGTCAGCAACACATGGCTGATGAACCTAAGGTAGTCAGTCAGGTTCACAGACACCATGTAGATAGTGGTTAGGCTGGGAGGGGGACAGGTAGCTATTGTTTAGTAGGTACAGAGTGTCTGATCAGTGTTGCAAGTTGAGTTTTGTGAAGGGATGATGATGATGTTCAACCACTCTTAATACCTCTGAACTCTACACTTAAAATTGGCTCATACAGTACATTTTGTTTCGTGAATTTTACTAGAATTTTATAAAATCTGTACCCATCTCATCCCCAGAGGGAGTTGGGCATGTTCATTATTTAATCAGTAGTCTGAACTAGTAGCACCGTAAGTGATTGTCAAGGACTAGAACCTGGAACTCACTCTTGATACTCATCAGATACTTGCTTGGATAACATAGGTTTGCAAAGGATCGACTGAGTGAAATATAGTCTGTGTGTTCTTGTAGACACACGAAAATCCATTCTTGGGATAAAGCACGCAAACAGAATCCACACATGTGGACTACATGGACCATGTGTTCTCTGGTGAAACTGTTTTTATTCAATGCAATTTGACATTACGTAATCATTGGCCCATGCTAAGAGCCACTGTAAGAAACAGCCCTGCGAAATCATTTATCATACAGATGTTGTCCATGATGGTGTATTGTTCTCTTTTTGACTACCAATGAGGAAAAACTCTTTTGTTTTGGCCCAAGGCTTAGGTTAGGTTCCTTTTCTTTTTCTTTGCTGGTAATATGAAGAGTGCAATTTGTTCTCATTTTTGCCTCTTTTCCAGAAAGCCTACGCGTTAATGGGTAGCCTATTCTAGCATTTTCTAAACCTTAACTATGTGTCTGTATATCCATTTGCTGTTGACTTAAAATTATTTAAACTTATTTTCTCTCTGATTTCATTACTCATTTTCTTTTTATTTCATGCTGTTGTGAGCCACTTTAAATCTAGTCTTGAATGAATGAGGAATAAATGAACAATTGATAAATTCATCCTCTCTTCTAAGTTCCTACTGGATATTGCACATTTATTTCTATTATTGCTTTTATCACCATTTGTTTGTATTTACATGTCTGCCATTCACACTGGACAATATACTATTTTAGTGTATGATCTATGTCTTATAAATTAATATTATTGTTTGTCTCAGTACAATTCGAATGCTTAGTTAATAATATGTGTATAAATTAGTCTATTAGATTGAACTGACATCTGAATGAAAGTGAGAAATACAATAACCTTGGAGAACAGAATGTAATTTATTAATCTTTTTAACCTACAACATGTCAATTTTTTGCAAGCAAATTATGAGTTTGGGGAATGCTAATATTAAAAGCTAAAATCTCAGATAAGCTACTGAAATATTTCCCAGCCTTAAATGAATTCTTGTTTATTCTATTTCTTGTGGCTATTAACATTCAAACAAAAATTCAACTCAATTCTTTCTCTTGAGTGTGTGTGTGTGTGTGTGTGTGTGTGTCTGTGTGTGTGTGTGTAACAGATGATCATTATAGTAAGACTAGAGACCCAGTGCACGAAATTCAGGGAGGGTCCCTAGCGGCTACTGTCTGCTGGCTGGAGCCTCCCTTCCCACGATTGGCTGACTGGTTGAACTCCCAGTTAAGGGGACAATTTGCATATTAGGCTTTTATTATATAGGACTTGAGGCCTGGTGCACAAAATTCGTGCATGGGGTGGGGATCCCTCAGCCCAGCCTGCACCCTCTCCAATCCAGGACATCCCTCTCACAATCCGGGACCACTGGCTCCTAACCACTCTGTCTGCCTGCCTGATCACCCCTAACTGCCCCCCTGCCTACCTGATCACCCCTAACCACTCTGCCTGCCTGCCTGATTGCCCCTAACCACCTCTGCCTCATGCCTGCATGTCTGGATGTCCAGAAAGTAGTTCGGCTGTCTGGTCTAATTAGCATATTATGCTTTTATTAGTATAGATTATAGCAGAGCAAACCTTTCTGTATGTATACATATACTATATGCAAAACGAATGACAATATATCCGTTATGTGTGTCTATACATATATGTACTTGTGTGTTATACATCTGTAATACACATATGATGGATATATATAAACTTTTTGTATGTACAAATTTATAGGTAAACATATATTAGTTGTATATATGTTTATAAAGGCACATAAAGCCATATGGTTTTATGCATATGTATACAACACCTATGTGTATATACACAAAAGATTTGTAGGTGTATACAAATACATTCAGAAGTGGGCAGCCCTAGCTGGTTTGGCTCAATGGATGGAGCTTTGGCCGGTGGACTGAAGGGTCCCAGGATCAATTCCCGTCAAGGGCACATACTCGGGTTGCGGACTCGATCCCTACGGGGCAGGGGGCGGGGGGGGGGGGGGCGTGTGCAGAAGGTAACCGATCAATGATTCTCTCTCATCGTTGATGTTTCTATCTCTCTCTCCCTCTTCCTTCCTCTCTGAAATCAATAAAAATATATAAAAATAAAGAAAAAAAGAAAGAAAGACAAATAGAAAGATGAAAGACAGAAAGAAAGAAAGAAAGAAAGAAAGAAAGAAAGAAAGAAAGAAAGAAAGGCCGAAACCGGTTTGGCTCAGTGGATAGAGCGTCGGCCTGCGGACTGAGAGGTCCCGGGTTCGATTCCGGTCAGGGGCATGTGCCTGGGTTGCGGGCACATCCCTGGTGGGGGATGTGCAGGAGGCAGCTGATCAATGTTTCTCTCTCATCGATGTTTCTAACTCTCTCATCTCTCTCCCTTCCTCTCTGTGAAAAATCAATAAAATATATTAAAAATAAAAAAAGAAAGAAAGAAAGAAGGAAAGAAAGAGAAAAGAAAAGAAAAAAGAAGAGAAGAGAAGAGAAGAGAAATAAAAGAAAAAGAGAAAAAGAAGAAGTGGGTAAAAGCAAGTTTTTGGTTGTTTGTATGGAAAATGATACAATAATTAATAAATAATAATATGAGTATAAACTCCTATGTTTCACATACTCACAACTGTAGACCTACTTTTGCCCACCCCTGTGTAATGGATACATATATAGATAAAATCATAGTTATTTACGTAACTGCAAAGGTATACTCATTCCAAAATAGGTCCTACTAGTCCTCTTTACTGAAATGAAATTCTTTACTCTTTCCACATACAATACTCTTTCCTTTGCTGGCTTTTCTAGTCCAATTTGCTCCTCACTGTGCTCCTTCCATAATCTCCATAGTGAGCTTGTTCCTGTGACCTTTCCGCTGTTCCTGTCTCTCCTTCATCACCCTGATCCCTCTCTAGGGCTTTATCTACACAATTCCAGCCGCTTTCCCTGACCTCCAGGCACACGTCCACTCCCTCCGTGGACATGTCCACACAGCCAGCATTTTTCCTCCAACCAAATCCACCTCAGCTCCCCCTGGGACTTCCTTCCCTTCAGCCCCCCCCCCCCGCACCCCCCTCCCCACACACACACCACCACCCCCCACCCCATTCACGGTTGGCCTCTCCAGTTTCCGGTCACCCCAGCCTGACCCCTGGAAGTGATTCACTTCTCTTCTCTTCCTCTTCTTCCCGATAACAGGTCTCCTGCCAGATCCTTCACAGGCCACCTTCCAAATATCCCCCAGATCCTCACTCCCAAATCGTTCTTCCACCCATGAGCTCCTGCAGGATTTGGGGTGAAAACCAGGGTTATTTCAATAATCCCCTAAAATGCATCCCTTTTCAACTACTGGTACTTAAAAGGGAAATATTGCCATTGGTCCTATCTGCTTAACACACTGTTGGCTCTGTGCTTTCTTTCCTCATTAGGGGGGTGCTTCTGCCAGCTGCCCCTCCTGCCTGCGGAGCCAACCCCTGGCATCGCAATAACCACTTGAGTGTCCTCCACACAAGGCACTGTTTCAGGTCTCCCCAACTTTGTTACCGGAGGAAGTCTTGCTCCCCTTCTTCAACCTTCTTGGTAATGGAAAGAACATAGGTTTTACGGGAAAAGAAATCCAAGTTCAGGTTTCAGCTGGACCACTTCGTGATCCTGGAACTTGAATGATAATGTGTCAAAACACTACTGGTACTTCCTTGCATGAGAATCATTACCAACCTAAACTGTTTAATTAATTTAAAAAGATTCTTGCTCTAGAGAACATTTTAAACTCCTACTAAATGTATGTTTATGGCATTAAGCCTGCATTGATTAAACTTTCAGAGACAGTAACATAGATTTATTTCTGAACTAAATAGAGAACTTGCAGTGGTTGATAGTATCAGCTATTCCAGAAAATCCGAAATAAACTATAAGGGATTGGCCTTTTCTTTCATAGTTTTAATAAATGTGATCAATAGTCTATCTCAAGTTGGTATTAACAAAGTAAATACTTTTATCCTAAGTCACACACCCTGAGGTGTTGGCTCTGTGTGTGTGTTATGGTGTGCATGTGTGTGTGTGTGTGTGTGTGTGTATTTAGTTGATCTAATGGCAGATTTTCAAATATATATCTTGCTTGTGTTTTCATTAGGGAGTAAAAAACGTAGTTTCATTCTTATTGGCAGGTGCATCCACATATGTGTTTTTGCTAGAATTTGCAAACCGTGATGGCTGTCCTGTCAGTCCGGAAATTGCAACCATGTGTTTCAAAAGACAGAGGAATCCTGGCACTCATGTAGTCTTCTCGTGAGATTTAGTAGGGAGAGAAATGGTGTAGACGTCACCATGGCAATAAAGGAATTGTTAGCACAGAAGATGCTGGAGAGACATGTTGGACAAGAAGAAACATCACCACAGCACAGTCCAAGAGATGCTGATCGCTGCCTGGCACAACAAGAGCCCAGCCTCAGAGGACGCTCTCTGTCCATTTCAGTTGGAAAACTTGAGCTTCACAAAGAGTAACAGTTCTCTTGAAATCTCCTTTTAAAATTCTAGATTCTGCTCAGAACCAAGAAGATAATGAGGTAGACTCAGAAGAGTCCTCCTGGGTCAAAAAACAACCTTTGATCAGATAAAGCCCAGAGTCAATTAACACTTGGTGCTAACTCAGCTCTCCCTTTGATTATAAACCGTAGAATAAAGTCACATGAATTTGTTGGAATTATCTTCTCTATGATGGTGGATTACAAATTAATTGTTATTTTATTTGTTTTCAATTGCATTTAAAGTGTTTTCTTCAGTAACTGCACCAAAATTACAACTTCTTTTAAATGTATAATCAGAGATGAACATAGCACAAGTCTCTATGTACAGTGAAAATATTTTCTACACTTTTGATTACATATTGCTGGTGATTTTTAAAGGAACTCTTCAATACCTTAGATGTGTATGCAGAAAAAAAGTGTAGGCCATTTTACATTTCAAAAAAGGAATATGCAATTCTTAAACTTAGTATAATCTATTCCATCTAAAGATGGGGCAATTCTCCCATTTTTGCTTATAAACAAATTTTCTCAACTTCCACAACATATTCTACATAAATCATAAAATGATATCTTTTAAAGCACAAAACCAAGTTTACTTGGCCTTAAAGTTTCACAGACTTAGAGACACTCAATTATTTTAATTTAGTTTGGAGCAAGAAAGTGTGGTAAGAGCAAGTAGCAAGGTGAGAGGTCTGGGGTGTTTGGGGAAATACACAAATTAAAATATGAAATATAATTCTTCACGTGACCTTCTCTCACACCATTAACATTAAAGTTTTCCTGGTTTCATTAAATAGATGGAGAGCCCTGACCAGTTAGGCTCAGTGGATAAAGCATCAGCCTGTGGACTGAAGGGTGCCAGGTTCGATTTGGGTCAAGGTCACATGCCCTGGTTGCAGGCTCGGTCCCCAGTGGGAGGCATGCAGGAGGCAGTCGGTCAATAATTCTCTCTCATCATTGATATTTCTATCTCTTTCTCCCTCTCCCTTCCTCTCTGAAATCAATAAAAATATATTTTAATAAATAAATAAATAAAATGGAGAAGGCAAGGAAGAGGGAATAAGGAAGAGAGAGGGAGAGGGGGAGGGAGAGGCAGAGGGAGAGGGAAAGAGAGGAGAAGAGAAGAGAAGAGAAGAGAAGAGAAGAGAGGAGAGGAGAGGAGAGGAGAGGAGAGGAGAGGAGAGGAGAGGAGAGGAGAAGAGAAGAGAAGAGAAGAGAAGAGAAGAGAAGAGAAGAGAAGAGAAGAGAAGAGAAGAGAAGAGAAGAGAAGAGAAAAAGGAGGAGGAGGAGGAGGAGGAGGAGGGGGGGGGGAGGGGGAGAAGATAAGAGAGGAGAGAAGACAGGAGAGGGAAAGAATGGGGTTAGAGTATACTGTGGCCTGGAGGTGCCTCCAAATAGGAAATACTTCTGCGTTCAGCTTTACGAGGGGGTTGTTTTTTTGTCTTGTTTTGGTGACCCCCTGCCCCCATGGGAAAATCTACTTTCTCATTCACATTCCACCTTGGAGCCTCACCCCCCCAGGACTTCTTGGCGGCAGCTCTGCTCAGCACCTTCCAAGCTCCTCCAAGCACCCTGAGCGGCCTCGGCCAGCAGCACAGGGGGCGCGCGCTGCCGTCACTTCCTCCTGAGGGCAGGGAAACTCCCAGGTCTGACCTTGGTGTTCTGCGGCTCCTGCTCAGAGTCCCAATGCCTCCGCTGGCCCTTCGGCCTCCGACGGTCACAGCTCAGCCTCAGGTTCACAGCTGGGTGTGTTTTTTTAAAATGGAAGAACACAAAATTTGATGTAAAACCACTCTCACGCAATATTGCAAATGTTATTTTTTGACACTTTTAACTCAGATTATGCATAGAGAGACAGATACACAGAGATGCATGAAACATACACACAGAGATGCACACACGCACACACATGTACACACGGAATGCTCTACTTCCTACACAGCAGCGCGGGGTTGATGAGAGTCTCCTTTGCTCCTTTCTCTAACTCCATTACCCACCTGCCCCTCCCCAAACCAATGCCAAGATGTGGGTCTGATTCCTTCCAGTCAATCTATGTGCTAATGTTTTTACATAGACATGTGTGTGTGTATCTCTTCTAACAACTTAGTATATTGCTTTGTGTGTTTTTAATATTTTGACATAAATGCCATCGTATAATTCAGCAAACTGCTTGACAGTATTTTTTTTTAACTCCCTTGATATATATAGATTAGGTTACAACTGCTGTTCATGCTATGAATATATCACAATTTACCCATTTTTCCCTATGGAAACTCATTTACGTTGTCACTGTTCCTCCACTACAAACAACGTTGCAGAGAGTGTTCTGGTACACACGTTTAAGAGTATGTTTACTCACTCAGAGGGTGTGTAGATAATTCAGCTTTGGTAGAAATTGTCAAGGTATTTTCTGAAGTGGTTGTACCACTCTACATCCCTCAGGCCGAGTATGGGCGCCTGTCTCCTTTGTCCCACACCCTTAGCAACGCTTGGCTTAATCAGGCTGATTTTTTTCCCACCAATATGATAGATTGTATAGATTTAATTTGCAGTTCCCTGGTGGATTTTAGTGAGGTTCAGCATTTCTCATTTCTTTGTTGACCATTCAGATTTTTCAGTCTTAAATTACTGTTTATGGCCTTTGTTCATTTTTCTCTTGGGCTATTTGCTATTTTTGTTTTCTCTCTCTCTCTCTCTCTCTCTCTCTCTCTCTCTCTCTCTCTCTTTCTCTCCTTTTGTCTTTTGTCAGGGGTTTGTCATAATAGCCTTTATAAAACCTTCTCTCAGCATGTGACTTGTTTTTAATTTTGCCTATAGTATTAGTTGTCATACCGAAGTCCAAATTTGCTACAAAGTAAATATATTAACCTATTTATTTATTTATTTATTTAAAAATATATTTTATTAATTTTTTACAGAGAGGAAAGGAGAGGGATAGAGAGTTAGAAACATCGATCAGCTGCCTCCTGCACACCTCCTACTGGGAACGTGCCCGCAACCAAGGTACATGCCCTTGACTGGAATCAAACCTGGGACTTTTCAGTCCACAGGCTGACACTCTATCCACTGAGCCAAACCGGTTAGGGCTATTAACCTATTTACTTATGAGTCATCCTCTTGTATATTTCTTAAGAAATCCATTTTCATCCCAAGTTTTATAAGACATTCTTCCAAATCTATACTAATAATAGAGGAATATGCAAATTGTCCAGGACACTGTCACAGTAACAGTAACGACCAAACAGCAGGCTGTGTGGGGCAACCAGGCTAACGGGGGTGGAGGAGCAGTAAGGGGCAACCAGGCAGTGGAGGGGGGGCAGTTAGGGGCAATCAGGCCAGTGGGGGGGCAGTTGGGGGTGACCAGGCCAGCGGGGGGGAGGGGCAGTTGGGGGCGACCAGGCCAGCAGAGGGGAGTGGTTGGGGGTGACCTGGCCGGAAGGGGCAACAGTAAGGGGCAACCAGGCAGCAGGGGGGAGGCAGTTAGGGGAAATCAGGCTGGCAGGCAGAGGCGGTTAGGGGTGATCAGGCAGGCAGGTGAGCAGTTAGGAGCCAGTGGTCCCGGCATCCCTCGAGGGGTCCCAGATTGGAGAGGGTGCAGGCTAGGCTGAGGGTAACCCCCCCCTCATGCACGAATTTTGTGCACCAGGCCTCTAGTATTCATCTAATTTTTTAAAAAAATTCTGTTCCATATTATGAAATTTGGTGCATCTTGAATTTATTTTATTTTACAGTTGTGTGTAAGGGTCAGATTCACCTTTTCCCAAGGAGAAAGACAATTGTTACAACATCATTGAATAGTCCATCTTTTTTCCCTTTTCCCCCACAGAGTTGTGTTTCTACTTCTATGGCATACAAGTTGTTATATATGCTTGAGTCTGTCCCCAAACTCTTTTTTTTATAGACCTTTCTTTCCGTCTCAGCATCAAACACATTGTTTTCATTATCCTATATAATAAAAGCCAAATATGCAAATCAACAGAACGGCAGAATGACTGCCGAAATGACCAGTCACTATGATGTGCACTGACCACCAGGAGGCAGACGCTCAATGCAGGAGCTGCTCCCAGCCCGCAGGCCCCAGGCCAGCCAAGGCAGGTGTGAGCCGGGGGCGGGGCCAGCGAGTGGACAGCACCAGGCCAGCCAAGGCAGGTGCCAACGGGGGTCCCCCCATCACCCTGCCAGTCACCCTGCAGAGGGAGGTGGCCAGCGAAAGCGGCGGGGGGACAGGGCCGGCAAGCAGGTGGCGCCAGGTCAGTCAAGGCAGGTACCAGTGGGGGCCCCCTGATCGCCCCACCGGTCACCCCACAGGTCAGCCCTGATTGCCAGCCATGCCTAGGGACCCTACCCGGGCACGGATTTCATGCAGTGGGCCTCTAGTGTATTTATAACAAGCCTTCACTTCTATATGACAAATCCCCTGTTTTCCTTCTTCCATTTTTAGAATTGTCTTGGTTATCTTGGCTGTTTGCCCTTCAACATGAATTTGAGAATTTGTTTGTTCAGTTTCACTAAAAATCACATTGAGGCCTTGATTAAAATTGTATCAAACATTTATGATAATTTTCAGAACTTCCCCATCTATGAAAATAGTTTGTCTCGCTCTGTTTGTTCAGATCTATTTTATTTCCTTCAATAACATTTTGCCATTTTCTCAATACATTAGGCCTCTTTTGTTTTATTTAATCCAAGGGATAACAGAGGTTTTGTTGCTATTCTGAATAGCAAATTCTTTTTATTGCATTTTTCTATTGGTTGCTGCTGTTATGTAAAAACAGCTTGAGTTCTGTTGACTTAAACTAATCTTGTTTTATTAGCTTATAGATCATTTTAGATGTTCTATGGTAGAAAATTACAGTATCAGCATGTAATAACAGCTTTGCTTCTTCCTATCCAAATCTTATATATGTAATTTCTTCATCTTCTCTGAATTTTTTATTAGAACCATTTTTTCATGGTGAAGAGCAGCGATTGTATAGCTCTTCTCTTCCTGTTTCTGACTTCAATGGAGATACCTTCAAAATTTTGCCATAATTGTGAAGTCAAGTGAAGTCTCTGGGTCAGACACCTTTTATCTAGTTTAAGCTTCTACTAAATATTGGAAGTAAATTAGTAATAGTTTACAGGATTGATATTGGACTTTATTAATTGCTTTGTTTGTGTCTGTCAAGATCTTAGCATTTGTATGCAACTTTTTCTTATGATTTCAGAAAGGAAGGGAAAGAGAGAGATAGAAACATCAACAATGATAGAGAATCACTGATCGGCTGCCTCCTGCATGCCTCACACAGGGGATCGAGCCTGCAACCTGGGTATGTGCCCTGACTGGAATTGAACTGGTGGCCTCTTGGTTCCTGGGTTGATGCTCAACCACTGAGCTACACCAGCTGGGCTCAATTAACAATAATTTTAAATGACTGGATGTCCTCTTATTGCCTCATCACCTAGCTTAGATTTTACTTCTCATTTATTCTGTAATATCTGTTCTACGTTCACCATAACACCTCAGGGATGGCATGAGTCGTAGCAAAGCACCCTACTTGGTGAGTTTAATAAAGCCTACTCATAAGATGGCATGTCCCTCTGAGTGACATCAACAAACAAGGTCTGTAAATATAAAGACATACAAGAGTTTGTAATCTCGGAGATTATATTTCACCATGAGGAAGAGGATCTAGGCAAAGCAATGGCTGCAGATTCCAGGGGCAAGGAATCCAGAAATGCTTCTGTCGGAGAGCACAGGCGATGCTCACGAAACGTGACCTCAGATCGTGATTAGCTTGCGATGTTTAAAGAGCAGAATTCCCACAGGAAAGGAAAGAGCAGATCATGGTGGCTTTCTGAAAACGGACATGGAAGTAACCGACTGTTTGCCTTCATTCCAAATTCAGAAGAAGGGCAGGAAGCTCTGAGGCGGACCATGGCCCACCCTCCCACACGGGAGGGATGTTCATTTTCTGCAGATGGCGTGACTTTGGCTCCACCTGTAAATGCACAGGTTGTCATTTTGGTTTCTCGGATAATCTGCTATTACATTGGCTAATAAGTCTATATACTAGTATATCCGTTGTTGGTAAGAGATGGGGTTGGACAAAGAAGCAAAATCCAGCCTTCTTTCCCCTTTACTAGACTTCTTTGCTAGACATTTTTCTGGATGAAACAAAAAATTTGATTATGTAATTTACTCTAAAATGATACTTTTAGAAATTTTAGAGTTTATGGATTGGACACATTATTTGATTAATCAACACACTATACAAAGCATTAGCAATAGGCTATTTTATTTAAAATGTTCTTACTTTAGAACAACTAAAAATTATGACTTCAAAATCAATGTTCCAAAATAGTAATATCCACACTTATGAAAACTACACCTTTAATAAATAAGCTGTACCTTGTATTTAAAGACATACTTTCAGATATAAAAAATAAAAACATCCACTAATATTACATATTATTTTAAAATACTCTAAAATCAATACTGTGCAGGGTCGTAAAAATGAAAAAGATTAATTTTTATACTGGGGAAAAAGAAGATTGAATCTGTTACTGAAAATAAGGCGATATATCATTCCTTGTTAAATATAGTTATAATGTTTTCCTTGTGTTTCTATTTTTCTTTGTATGGTAGATCCCATTTTTAAGGAAGTCAGAAAAAGATAAATAATATTTTCTAGAATTATGATACGTTTAATATGTCTTTTTCAATTGTAGCTAACTTTTAGTGCAAAGATACTTTATGAAAAAATAAATGACTTTGGAAAAAAGATTCTAAATAAAGAGGGATACTTTTGCCCTTGTGTGAATGTGACTAAACAAACACCAAAGAAATGATGACAGATACATTACTCATGTCTTTTCCTTAGACACAGATTGTCAGAAATCTGCCTTAGACTTTAGCTACCCAGTGCCTAACTGAATTGTCTATTAAGTATATCCTTAGTCCATATTGAAATTTAAATTAATGCTTTTCCTAGTGAAAATTTGCTGATTGGATGGCGTCAAGTGTCTCTCCAATCTTTGACCTCCTCTCTTATTTTAATCCCCACCCCCACTTCCATATTTGTGGAAAATTATATATTTTCAAATATAACTCCTCTCTGCCTGGGCACCAATTCATATTGCTCTACTTGGAGCTGTGCTCCAAGCTGTGGGCATGGCAACTGTAAGCCATACTTACCCTAATGAACACCCTTCCTCTCAAGTGTAACTGTGGCCTCAACAAGTGATGGTTGTGTTCGTTTCGCAGGTATCATTTTGCAATCATTGTTACCTCAGTCTCTTCAGGAAGCATCGCACAGCCTGCCTCATTCACCTCGCTGCTTGGTCATTAGCCTACACATTTCTTGAATCTAAGAATGGTCTTCTCCTCTCATGCACCTCAACTAATTGCACTATTGTGTGCATTGACTCCCAAGGAATAGTTTATTAAATATGTCACAGTTTAATAGTTTGCTAAAATAAGGCAACAAATCCATTCAAATCATACCAATATACACAAACTAAGACAAATAAAACAAAACAACAAATCCACTAAGACAAAAAAACCAAAACAACAAATGACTGAACCATCTTTCAAGTAAATAGCTCATTATGCCATAATTACCATATTTGCATATCCTCGATAATGGTAGCATAGCAATATCACACAAAGTAAACTTATTTTTGACTAATCAAATGATATTCATACCAGAGTATGAATATTCAGAACAAAAAGACTATGTTTAAGATTGTCTTCTGAATTAACAAAACCCAATACCTAGTACCTTATTTTAGGGTTATTTTCTAGATGTAAAAAAAAAAGGGGGGGGAGCGAGCATGTTCTTAAAAAGGAGAGTCTGGGGCATCCAGTAGTTAGTGACAGTTAATGACCTTTTACCACAGAGACTCAAACCCTTCTTCTGTTGGGGGGCTGCTGGGGAAGTTCCTTCATGGAATCCATTAAGGTGGCGGTTCTCAACCTGTGGATCGCAACCCCTTTGGGGGTCAAACAACCCTCTCACAGGAGTCGCCTAAGACCATCGGAAAACACATATATAATCACATATTGTTTTGTGATTAATCACTATGCTTTAATTATGTTCAATTTGTAACAATGAAATTGGGGGTCACCACCACATGAGGACCTGTATTAAAGGGTCGCGGCATTAGGAAGGTTGAGAACCACTGCTTTAAGGAAACCCTGTATGGAAATTCTTTAAGGAAAAAAAAATAGTGCATTTGCAAATAAAATCAGTGCTGCAGTTCCCATAATAAACTTCTGCATTTTGTTTAAAATTATTTCTATTTTATGCTCCTCTTTTATTTGCAATTAGGGAATAACATGCTTTTAGGAACAGTTTATTGAACCAAAGACCATTGTATACGCGATCTAAAGAAGCCTGCTACTGCTGTATCTTCAAAGAAAAGCTACCTATATAAGGGGGAATCTTATATCTGGCAATTATAAATATATGTTTTTATGAGTTAATGTATGCTTTCATTATTGCCAGTTTTAATTCTTTAGGTGTAAGATACTAATTTTGTCCAGGTACAAGATTGTCATTAAAAAAATTATTACAATTGCCGAAACCGGTTTGGCTCAGTGGATAGAGCGTCGGCCTGCGGACTGAAAGGTCCCGGGTTCGATTCCGGTCAGGGGCATGTACCTGGGTTGCGGGCACATCCCCAGTGGGAGATGTGCAGGAGGCAGCTGATCGATGTTTCTCTCTCATCGATGTTTCTAACTCTCTATCTCTCTCCCTTCCTCTCTGTAAAAAATCAATAAAATATATTTTAAAAAAAATTATTACAATAGAAACAAAAAATAGTGATGAATTGATATTTCAAACGAAGGTATTATACTATAAAATTTCTATTTTATTTCATTATCTCGATGTACATAAGTTATGTAATTTCAGTAAGGTCACAGCACTAGCAGGGGGTAGAGTCAGCTTAGAGTCTGGTCCAAGAGGGCAGTTCTATGGAGCAGGGCTGGTCCTACTTCCATCATGAATGGGCCTTTGAAGGTATAACATGAGGCGCTGTAAGTAAGTTTTCATTTCTCTCACATTCTTTCTCAACCCATCTACCAAGCACTAAAATTGCATTCTTTTCTTCATTAGAATCTTCCTTAAAGGAGAAATGTGCAGCCATCATCAATTATAAGAGTCATTAGCATGAAGATACACCTAGATTCATAAAAAGGGGTCAAATCTCCAAGAATAAGGGGCAGAAAAAAATAATAAGATGCAATAAGGAGCACGGACAAGAATTAAAGAATTTAGAGGTAAAAGGAACGGGGGGGGGGGGGGGGGAAGCATAAGAAATAGAGCAACCATTGAGTTGAGGAAAACCAGGAAAGCATGGTACAAGTTAAAAGAGGGCAGTATTTCAAGGAGGGAGTGGTTGACTTTGGCAAAGATTGCTGAAAGTTCAAGTAATATAAATCAGAAAGCGGTGTATTGAAGTAGGCCCTTGGATGTCATTGTGGTCTTGATAAGAACAGTTTCAGGAAAATTATGGGGTGAAAACCACTCTGTAGTTGGTCGAGGTGTGGGAGGTGAAGACATGTACACAGCTAATGTATACAATTCCTCTAGAAGCTTCACTTTGAAGGGGTACAGAGAAATGGGATTATTAGGTGAGGAAACAGGATGCATTGTTATTGATGCTGGGAGATTCTAGACTATGTTCATATGCTGACGGAAACGATTTTGTCGAAGGGAAGAGAGGGCATAATCACGGGAGCAAGAGTCCTAAGGGCTGTGACAAGAAGGGACGAGACCCAGCGGAGTAAAGAATTTGCTTTTGGCTCAATCAGAGGGGGAAAGAAGATGTCCGTGTAGGGAGTATGATAAGGCTCAATCTCATAAAAATTAATTACAAGATATTATGCACAACAGAATATGCATAGTATTAATTAGGATACTCTTAATAGTATAAGAATCTTAATCTAGACACATAAATGCAAGAAGTAGTGTAAAGTCCTATATAAACATATACAAAGAGTAAGAGTCTGTAACTAAGTTAACAAATAGATTTACTTCTGGAAGCAGGGATTAAAAAAAAGTTTTAAGAATATTTAAATAACAGCGTTTTGGTGTAGAAAACAATGGGCAAAGGAGACCCTTACCTTCTCCAGTGGCAGGGGCAAGAGAAAGGCGCATAAACATGGTGGCATCGCAGCTTCTTCCGCGTTTATTTATGAGGAAATTCCTTAGGAGTGAGGCGAGGAGAATGGCAGCTGGCATTTTCCAGAGTCCGGCTTGAGAACGGGAAGATAGTAAATTTCTGTTAAACCGTAAGAAGAATGTGTCACTAGATGCCACGATGGACATAGTAAATGGAATGCCGTCAGCATGGAAATGGGACCTGAAACGGAGAAATGATTCCCATCACCAGGATGTGGCAGCTAAGGCTGTTTATTATTTAATGTGGACAAGCAGTTCGAGAAGAAAGACAGTTGTATTGAAGTTTGGGAAATATGCATTGGCTCTTCTCATTCATTGAATTGAATGTCTTAATAAACTAATAAACAAGTATTTGTAGAGGCAGAGTGGCTAAATGAGCATGCTCTGGAGACTCTATGGCCCTGGGTAAAATTCTGGGCCTCTGGGGTGGGGCGGGGGGCGGGGGGGGGGGGGCACTCAGTTTCCATATCTGTGAAGTAAGCAGAGAAAGAGTATGTATTTCCTGGGTTTTGAGAAGATTAGAGCTGAGACACAGGAGCCACTTAGAAGATTACCTGGTGCTCCAGAGCCTGGTCTATCTTCGCTTTGTATTGTTAGACATGCAGTCATGACATTGTTTGTAAGTAGGTGGAATTTTAGGGCCTTTTGAGAGTTTTCACAGTGATTTCCAAACACTCCTTTGCCTGAGGCTCTTAGGAATGAGTGGAATGAGCTCCCGAGAAACTGAGTTGATATTTATGCTCCTGGAGCTGTTGAGTGGGAGCCAGGGCTCCTGGGAGCACAGTTAGTGGCCAACAGTGAATAGAACCAGAGAAGGAGGAAGAGGAGGATGACCAGGGAGTCATAGGGCAGAAATCTAATAACATTAATACACGAAAGAGGAACTCAGCTAACAGATCAAGGCCTAACCATCAGCGTTATGCCCCGGAAAAAGCGGTGCTTCATCTGAAGAAGGTGATGGCGTACTCCTTGAAGAAGAAACGAGAAGTATGCCAAACGCCAGAATTCATGTCTTTCTTCAACTTTTCATTTTATTTTCAAAGTTGATTTCATCAAATTCGTTATGTCGATGTGGAAGTCGATTTAAAAATATAACTGGTCTCTCAAAAAGGTGCATTTAGTGCACCATCTGGGCAATCATTCGGGCCAGGTTCCTCCCTCAGACGCAGATGAGCAGGACGATAAAGCGAGGACAAGAAGAAACAGAACATCGCACAGCATTTCGAGGTGCTATTGTTTTAACTTAGACCACACCCCTAGTTTTTTCAAGTCCAAGGTATGTGGAAAACATGTATTTTTCACTGTGTACATCCTCAGTTTTCCTCATTTACTCAGTTCTGTGGGAGTCCAATCAGACTAGCTCTTATTTTTTTTGGGAGTGATCATAGTCCCTGGGACATTGCTGAGTTATTGCAATCATTAATCAGATGTTTCCCTGGACCGAAGGAATCACAAGCCAGGCCAGGAGCGTCTGCATAGAATCATCTTGGTGTCGGCATAACTTAGCCAAAGCTCACGTGAAGAGCTGATGCCCCTGAGCAGCCACTGGCATAACATATTGATTCCGTTTGAACGGAACTTGGAGAAGAAGAGGAAATGGCGCATGATTATTCAGTCTCTAGCAGAAATCACATAAAAGAGCCTGCGATAGGTCAAAACAAATTTTAATTTACACAATTTGATAAATAGCCTTGTAATCGTTTTGAGTGATACAATTGACTTGCAGACCTAAGAAGCCAATTTTTTTGAAGAGCAGCACAAATGATGGCAGACATTTCCATCCTCTCTCTACTTGGATATTGATTCATGTCTCTGTAACAGGAAAAAAAAGAAAATTGTAATTATAGCGGTGCTGTTCATTCTATTATAAGTAGAGGACTACCCCCATTTCTATTATTAACCCCTATTGTCACTGGTTTATGATCTCAGCAGTAGACTTGGCATGGGTGATACCTCCTTGGGGGTACATTTTTTTTTTTACCATGTTTCATAAGCCATTGGTCTATTTATGAATTATACAACTGCCAGAAATCATGTGCACTCAAACAGGCTTCTGATTTCCAATCACTCGGAAGAAAGGTTTGTTTTTAAAATGAAAACGCTGGCTTCAAAATTCCTTTTGGCGTATCTGATGTGTCTTTTTTTTATTATTTCCTTCATTCCCCAGTCTGTCTTTGGAAGGCAGGATTTTCATATAAATTAATGCAGCCTGGTCTCGGGCCAGTGGCTGGCTTCTTCGGTGCTAACAATTGGCGCAGATTGCTGGGGTGGGGGGCAGTCGGCCGCGATGATTGGTACCAATTGCCAGGCGCCTGCAATGAGCTGTGAGCTTGGTGACAGGTCGCTTAGCCCTCCAGATGCAGTGGAGACTCAGAGGACGTCACATGCATTGTGACACTTCCGACGCACGTACACACCCACCGACGCAGAATTGTTCCTCAGGTACCAAGTGTTATCATTTTAAAAAATGATGGACTCTGTCACCCATATATAAAGATATTGATGCAATGTGTAGTTAGATACACTATATATTATATGCATTACATGCAATAAGGATATAATGTATAGTTAGAGAAAGTTAAAATAAATACTATTCACCCACCAGGTTTAAGGTGGAGTGTAACCAGCACCTTTCTATTCCCTGGATTTTAAATCCTCTCCATTATCGAATCTCTCTCATTCCTCCAAAGGTAACCACTAGCCTAATTCTTTTTTTTCTTTCTTTTTTTTTTATTAAATCTTTATTGTTCAGATTATTACATTTGTTCCTCTTTTTTCCCCCCATAACTCCCCTCCACCCAGTTCCCAACCCACCCTCCTCCCTCACTCCCCACCCACTGTCCTCATCCATAGGTGCACGATTTTTGTCCAGTCTCTTCCCGCATCCCCCACACCCCTTTCCCCCCCAAGAATAGTCAGTCCACTCCCTTTCTATGCCCCTGATTCTATTATAATCACCAGTTCATTCTGTTCATCAGATTATTCACTTGATTTTCAGATTCACTTGTTGATAGATGTGTATTTGTTGTTCAAAATTTGTATCTTTACCTTTTTCTTCTTCTTCCTCTTCTTAAAGGATACCTTTCAGCATTTCATATAATACTGGTTTGGTGGTGATGAACTCCTTTAGCTTTTTCTTATCTGTGAAGCTCTTTATCTGACCTTCAATTCTGAATGATAGCTTTGCTGGATAAAGTAATCTTGGTTGTAGGTTCTTGGCATTCATCACTTTGAATATTTCTTGCCACTCCCTTCTGGCCTGCAAAGTTTCTGTTGAGAAATCAGCTGACAGTCGTATGGGTACTCCCTTGTAGGTAAGTGACTTTCTTTCTCTTGCTGCTTTTAAGATTCTCTCTTTGTCTTTTGCTCTTGGCATTTTAATTATGATGTGTCTTGGTGTGGTCCTCTTTGGATTCCTTTTGTTTGGGGTTCTATACGCTTCCTGGACTTGTAAGTCTATTTCTTTCACCAGGTAGGGGAAGTTTTCTGTCATTATTTCTTCAAATAGGTTTTCAATATCTTGCTCTCTCTCTTCTTCTGGCACCCCTATAATTCAGATGTTGGTACGCTTGAAGCTGTCCCAGAGGCTCCTTACACTATCTTCGTAGTTTTGGATTCTTTTTTCATTTTGCTTTTCTGGTTGGGTGTTTTTTGCTTCTTCATATTTCAAATCACTGACTTGATTCTTGCAATCCTCTAGTCTGCTGTTGGGAGTCCGTATAATATTCTTTATTTCAGTCAGTGTATGCTTAATTTCTAGTTGGTTCTTTATCACAACATCGAGGGTCTCACTAGATTTCTTGTAGATCTCATTAAGTTTATCGGCAGTTTCTAGAAAATTATTGAAAAACCTTAAAAGTGTGGTTTTAAACTCTATATCCAGTAGTTTGCTTTCCTCCATTTCTGTCATTTGTGTCCTTTTTCTTTGTCTCCGCATTTTTTATGCTTCCCTGTGTTGATACAGTGGTTTTCTGTGATAAGTGTCCTCTAGGGCCCAGTGGTTCAGCCTCCCCAATTACCTGAGGAGGACACTCTTGGTGCACCCCCTTTTGGTCTTTGTGCACAGTCTTGTTGTAGTTAAGCCTTGATTGTTGTAGGTATCACTGGGAGGAATTGGCCTCCAGGCCAATTGGCTGTGAGAATCAGCTGTGTCTGCAGTGGGAGAACTTCTGTGCTGGAGACACCCCTCTGGGGCAAGACTTGCTTCAATGGGGCTTTGGTGCTCACTGAGTCTGTCCCCTGAGTGTGTCCTTTATGTTTCCACGGAGCTGCAAACTGGATGGTCCCACTCTGACCTCTGGGCTTCCTGGCTCCTGGATCACTAGGGAGGTGCTAATCTAGCCTTTGCCTGAGGCTATCCAGCAAAAGCCTCCCTGCAGGGCTTGGGCGGGGCGGGTCCCATGGGATCAACAGGGCGGGGCTAGCAGTTATGGCTGCTCTCAGTCCTGCCCTCAGAGGCTTTGCTTCTCAGTGTCCTGGTAATCGCTGCAAGCCCCTCAGAGAGAAAGCTGCCCTCAGGTTCTGACCGATGCCAGACAGTCCCACTTCTCCCGTATGAGTCTGGGTCCCTAGAGACTCGCCCAGAACTGGAGCTCAGAGCCTGAGACTCCCTCCCAATTGAAAATGACAACTGCGCCCTCAGCCGCCAGCCCGCTCCACATGCACCTCCGCACCTCAGTATTTTACTTTCGCACTGTGCCTCCTCTGAGTCTCGGTATGCTTTTCTCTTTCCTTCTAGTTGTAGAATTTCCACTCAGCCAGCCTTCCTGTGGTTCTAGATGATGTCCTTTCCATCTTTTAGATGTATTTTTGAAGTGGTTGTTCGAGGCAGCAAACTCCAGTGTTTACCTATGCCGCCATCTTGGTTTCTTCTAGCCTAATTCTTAAAAAGGACCTCCATACTGTTCTTTATATGTTCACCTGTCAAGAGCATTGACTTGCGCTCTTGATTTGGACATTTAAATCACTGGCGTGGCGCTGAGGTTACTCCATAGTTGTTTGTTCTGTGTCACTCAGTTAAGTGTCTGGGGTTCGTCGAGTTTATGACAGTAGCTGGAGCGCATCTCCAGTGCTGTCTAGCTCCCCCTTTAAGGAAAACCACAACTTACTGCCCACTCTGCTGTGGGGCCTGGACTGAGTGCCAGTCCCTCTAACAGGTTCCCTTCACCCGTATATTCCCGGAGCCTAATTAGGAGCTAAAGATTATCTAAGAGAATTGCATGAATATGAAATTACTCCATGTCAGCCTTAGACATTTGAATCTCTGTTACCTTAGCCAAACGAGTTTTTGGGTTACAAAGTCTAACAGACTTGCAATACAAACTGAGGCATTCATAGTCGTATTACAAAGGTGTTTTTAGTCGAATGTATTGGGGTGACATCGGTTAATAAAATTACTAGGTTTCAGGTATACAGTTCTATGCTGCATCACCTGTGTATCGTACTGTGTGCTCACCGCCCCAAATGATAAAAGCTTTGTTTCAGGAAACTCAGCGCTACTGACTGCAGCACCTGCCACTGCACCGATCCTCTCCCCTGCGGCCTGGGAGCCCGCGGCGGCTCTGCAAGGCTGTCCCCGGAAGCGCTGCGTGCCTGCAGGTCAGCCCTCGCGACAATATTCCAGTGGAAACGCTTGTTTACAGCCAGTTGCCACTAAAGGGTTGGTGTGGGTTCCTAACTGCTGCTCCTGCTGGCTGCTCCCTTTAAGCCCTCACTAGAGTCGTCCCTGCGGCCTAAACCACCCTGGGGGCTCAGCCTGTGTGCCCGGCCACCTCTCCATCTGGTTCAGCCCAGCCATGTGGCTCAGTGCTTGAGCGTCAGCCCATGAGCCAGGAGGTCACTGGATCCATTCCTGGTCAGGGCACAGCCCGGGCTGTGGGCTCGATCCCCAGTAGGGGACGTGCAGGAGGCAACCGATCCATGATTCTCTCTCATCATTGACGTTTCTATCTCTCTCCCTTTTCCTTCCTCTCTCTCGAAAAATAATCAATAAAAACATATTTAAAAATAAATAAATAAACCTTGTTCGGTCCTCACCTTCCATTGCACTGCAGGCTGGGTTTTTCTCCCACAAATGCCTTCAGCGTCTGTCACAGGGATTGCCTTATATATGGTGCTATCCTCTAAATGTTTCTACCTTTCAAGCAATCACTTGGATATTTATTATCTTATTTGTAAAGTGCTTTCCCTGAGTTATGCTTTTATTCATCAATAACCAGAGAGCTATTGACGGCTTGGCACCACAGCTTTTACTTCTCCTGATTTTACTGCATGGCTTTCATGGGTACTACTATTACTTCTGGCTTCTCAGGATTCCTGAACATTTTCCTCCTCCTTGGCCTGCCCCCTCCCCCAGCTCAGTACCTCTATGTTTCATTACTTCCTCTGTGCTGAGATTAGGGATCTTAGAATGTCACTGACTCATTCATTCATTCACTCATTCATTAGTATGGACCAAGCGTCTGCTAGACACCGACTGAATAGACAGAGCAGAGGAAGCTGGTGCTTTCTCTCAAGGGGCTCCCAGTGGGCAGAAAAGACTGACCAAAAGGAGCATTACCATATGCAAATAGAGTGGCAGAGAGAAGCAAGTAGGCATTATGGGAGATTATAAAATTGACACGCATTTAATAGGGCAGGAGCAAGGGGGGGATCACAGGAGCCTTCCCGGGTAAGAGTGCTCCAGAATAAAGAGGTAGCAGGCAGGTGAAGGAAGAGGCCTGCCTCCTGGGCGGCGGGCTCAGCAGGAAGCAGTAAACACTCGAACACATTAGCTGCGATTATGAATGCAGCGAGGAAAAGACGCAGAACAAAACCCCTGGCAGTTACTGCAGGGGCTGCAAATCATCGCCGGAGGTTACACTTGAGACAGAGGCAGGAGACAAGGCTCCCTGGCTAGAGACAGAGGCAGGGCGAGATCCCGAGGGCCAGTTTGCTTGGGATGGAGCGAAGGCTTTGTCTTTAAGATGAGAAGCTTTGAGGAATTTACGGAGGGAACTGAAGAGATCTGACATCGTCTCAGAGAGGCTGTGAGACACCAGCAGGGGTAGACATGATGGAACTGCTGTCGCCCTGCTCTGCGCGGGGACGAGGTTCTCTGAACCAAGGCAAGGGGGATGGAAGGAGTCCTCTTCCTACCCATCCCTTTTCCTGTTTATCTTTCTTCCTGGCTCCTCGCTCCGCTGAGCGTATACATGTGGCATATTATCCTCTCCTTCCAGAACGCAGGCTCCGTGAGCACAGAGACGCTGTTTTGTCACGGCTCCGCACCCATCACCTGGAACGGCGCCTGCCCACAGCAGCCCTCAGAGCTGTGTGAGTCTGACGATGAGCCACGTGACAGGTGATGTGCTGGGGGTGTGGCAGGGATGGTTTCCAGGTGGCTAACTCACCAGGCTCCTTTGTGGACAGTGATGCCTCCCACCGAGAGACCAGAAGAGATAAGACGCATTTAGGAAGGAAGATGGCAAGTCACGTCACACAGTCGATGTTTTGTGAGATGTGCTCGATGAATGATTTCTGATCTCGTGAGGTAACTGGACTGAAATATTACTATCAGAAGATAATATGTGATTGAGAACTAAATGCCACAGAAGCTAGTGATCGCTTTCCTGTTTTTCATTTTAAACACCCAGGAAACATTACCAAGGAATAATTATTTTGAGACCCATTTAATCATTCCTAATGACAGCCAAGCTCCTCCTCCACAAAAAAATCATTTATTTTTTTTATTCCTCATTTATAAATTCTTTGGTGTGCTTGTTCTGAACATGGCTCTCACATACCATGAAAGGAAAGCTTTCTGACTCCCCTCCATTGAAGAGCTACATGACCCTGTATGTCAAGGTCAACTGTCAAGGTCAACCTGCTTCAGGCATCCTTCTGACCTTCAAGATTCTAAGAATATCTTTTTGATTGGATAGTCACTTGTTGACCCCATGCAGAAAAAAAATTACCTGAATGAAAATTATTAATAAAATATACAACAAATAAACGTTAGAAAGATTTCAATTATCATTTTAAGTCTTTCTCTGCAATATGCCATCTCACCTTGCAACCCAGCTTGATTACTGTCATGCGTGATGAGTGTTTTCATTCAATTTCATATGATTCTCACAAGACAAGACCAAAAGGTTTCATAAGTTTATCTACTTCAGGATTTGAGTAAAATTTATGTATTTAAAAGCAGTCCTGGGGAAGAGAGTTGTGTTAGTTTGTTACTAACAGGTATACCAATCTTGACCTAAAAATAGTCAGTTTGATTCAATAGAACCTCAGGATGTTACACACCCTGGAGCCTTTATAATTTCCATAATAAAAAAATGTGGACTGTGTAGTCAGTGTAAACCACAGACAGGGAGAAAAATGTTCCAGTCGCTTTGGCTTCTGTTCATACCCCTTTGGACAGCTTTGCCTCCGCTGGGATTCCTGAATTTGCTTATGAGCTTCTCGCTTTTTATTTAGCATTTGAGACTGCACCTTAGACTTGCATACATCTTTGCAAAGTGTCAAGGTCCTGAAAAATAAACATTTATGCCGCGTGTAGAAATTTACTTAGAAGGGCATTGCCTCTACTCCGGAATAACATAGACTTGAGAAAAAAACAATCTCAGGCCACATTCCCTTAAAGCGTTGGTATACGTTATTCATTAAGAGCAATTTTATCTAAGTTCATCTGTCAGAGCCCCAGCCGTTTCATTCAAGGCTCTGAAATGGACTTCCACTGATCTGACACTCTTGCTTTCTTATTCAAAGAGAGCGTTGCTGCTGACTACAATTTGAACCAGGAGATTATGCGGTGGATGAGGAAGGAGAGAGTGACCGTCTCTTGAAGGAGGTTGCTGCCTGGGAGGTCTGTGTGGTTGTCCAACCCTCCCAGCATTTGATTTGGAAGGACTTATGGTGCTCGAAACTCTCTCACTGTGTTAGAGTTATGCGTGGATTTTTCTCAAATATTTGTACCTAAGGAATTGATCATAAGCTCTTACAGACAAGATCTATTCCTGATTTATCTTTGTTTTCCTTTCAGTCCTGAGCACAATAATTTTAAGTAATATGTGGTTGAAGCTAATTGACTAAAATTGGTAAGTGCAGAGACAATAGGCACAATGACTGCTAATATCAAACTCTAGTTAAAAGCATTCTGAATGGGTCTTATAAAAGTAGTTGAAAGAACATTAACAGGTATAAGAGACCAGAACGCTAAAATGCAGGAAGAGCAGTAGAAAACAAGCATTGTTTGATAGACTTAAGAGAAATATAGAGATATGTCCAAGACCAGAAGTGAAGTGACATCTATTACATGTGACAAATAAAAGGCTTTTCATTGACCAGCTGAGATTTTCCCCTCTAAGATCTCTGAAATATATGAGAAACATGTATGACCAGTATCCTATATTCAATGAGTGGTTAGGAAACTAATGTATATGCTGAGGGGGAAAAGACATATTGTCTACTGATGGAGATCTTTATTGTATATGTGGTCAACAGACATACCAATTTTTAAATAATTCATATTTTAGAAAAAATACGTTATCATCAAAAGATGGTGACTTGCAGGCAGAGTTCTGTATAGTTGGTGGCATTACATTTGCTGGAAAAAAAACTCTATGAATTTAGAAAAAGGCTGAAGAAAAACCTTCTTTCTTCTTTGGGGGACATTTACCCCTTCTTCCTACCCATTGCCTACAAATTGGCCAGGTGGGCATACATAGCTACTTCTGGGGCCAGGAAAGGTAATTTTTAATCTCCCCCTCAGGTGCCCTCCAGGAAGTAAGAGAAGATGTATTGCTGGGGATAATTAATGAGTCTCTACTATGCCAGCTAGCAACTTTGGTCAAGTAACTTTATCTCCGTAGCCATCACACACAAGAAAGTGCCTGGACATAGCAGAGGTGCCAAGGAAGGTTTTGGATGAATAACTGAATGCAACGATGACTTCCTCTGTGCCCCAATACCCTTTCCTCTGGAGCCTTCCATTCCTCACAGGGCACTTATGAAAATGGACTTATTAAAATATCTATCACTGTATACAAGGAGAACATTCGAATTGTTAGGGCTAAAAGAAAACTTTATTTATGAGGAAGAACAACCCTGTGATTGAGCAGTTAAGAAATCTGAGGCTGGGAGAAGAACTAGAAACCAAGGTTAAAAGATCCATATATGGTAGATAGAAGTAGTAACAGACAGGGATGCGTGAGTCCAGACTCTATTCTGTGCTCATTTCCTAGGCTGCCGTATCCGTTACCACAGGCTTGGTGGCTTAAAACAAGGGACTTGTGTCCTTGTTGAGCTCTGGAGGACAGATGTCAGCAGAGCTTTGCTCCCTCCCAGGGGTTCAGGGGAGAGAACATTCTCACCTCTTCCACCTTGAGCTAGTCTCAGGCCTTCTTTGGCTTGTGGCTACGTGGCTGCAGTTTCTGCTCTGCTTCACACGGGCTTCCTTTTGCGGGTGTACGTCCTCTGGGTGTCTCTTATGAGGACGCCAGTCATTGGATTTAGGGCCCAGTCTAAATCTAGACTGGATTGCAACTGAAAAGAGCCTTTTACCAAGTAAGGTCACGTCCCCAGGTTCCAGGGGTGAGGACACAGACGTATATTTTGGGAGAAAGGCCACCATCTACTCACTATACACTCCAGCTATTATTTTCCACCACATTGTACTGGTCCCTAGTTTTTGCTACTAATTACTATTAGTGTCTTTTCAACATTATCTTTATTTAATCTGTAAGGTAATCTTCCACATTTTTCTAAGAGGAAAATGAACTATATCTTTAACATAATAGATCTTTCCATATGAGTGAAAAAAAATAAGTGCTAAAAAAGTTGACCCTAAGGGTAGTGGTATTAATTTAAAAGCCGATGAAAGATCCTCTGTCCCGGACTCATTCCCTTCATTAGCTAACAAGATGCCTCGTGGTCCCATGTAATTCATCTTCTTCATTAAGGCTTTGAAGGCTCTGCTGGGACAGGTAGCATATTACACCATTATCAATCATTAACAGCTCACTGTAAATAAGGCTGGAGAACAGTTTCCCAAGGTCTGATGGAAAGGGAACTCCTAGAGAGTATTAGGCACTGAGATGAGGGAGATGAGAACAAAAAGGCTACCAAAGGAGAAGACAATCGTAAAAGAAGGGTGGTGGAAACCGATCTTCCTAAATTCCTAACGCTGCTTAGTCTGGGCTCCTTCTGCTGCAGCTCAGTTTTGTGGATCGAACCCCTGAGGGCATTAATGGGACCCGCCCATAGTCATCTCTAGCCTTACTTTTTCTACAGAAATGAGATATTTTTCCTCTTCTTTCTCTACCTCTTCTCTCTACTTTATGTTGTGCTTGGGCTCTTTACATTGGGGATAATATGAAGAGTAAGGTATTTGGAAACAGTGACCATGTTAAATGGTTTTTCTATATCTCAAGTGGCAGGGGTTAGGACAATGTTAGGGACCCCACAGAGGCTTAAAAAAATACTTGGCCGACACATTGATTGACTGATGAGCTTATTTCAATCCTTTAAATCTGATAGAGCAACTTGCTCGGGGTCAAGAGACCGTCTAGTCCTGGCTTTTCACTAGCTAGTTTGGGTGACTTAGAGCTAATTACTAAACCTAAAAATACACTCTTTTAAAAGTGAGAATGCAATGACTTCTGAACTTGTGATTCACAAATTACTACGTCATGTGATGGCTTTAAGGATCAAGACAGATAGCTTACATTAAGAAAAAAGAATAGTGATATAATGTTTGGCTATACTGTCATGAATGTAGCACAGAAGTTATTGGTATAAACACTGTTGTGAGGCATGGCAGTTATCCTTTTAACAAACTATTTGCAAATTTCTTGCTTTAATACACAAATTCGATGTGTCAAGAGATTCAGAGTAATCTTGCTAAAGAGAAAAAAAGTCACCCATATTATCAAACTTTGAGTAAGGGAGATGACATACTTTCTTCTCCAACTCTAATCATAGTAGCTTAACAATCATTTAACCATTCCCCCCCTTTTTTAAATATATTTTTACTGATTTCAGAGAGGAAGGGAGGGGGGAGAGAGAGAGAGAGATAGAAACATCAATGATGAGAGAGAATCATTGATCAGCTGCCTCCTGCATACCTCTTACTGGGGATTAAGCCCACAATCCTGGCATGTGCCCTTGACCAGAATCAAACCTGGGACCCTTCAGTCCGCAGGCTGATGCTCTATCCACTGAGCCAAACCAGCTAGGGCTCCTCCCCCTCTTTTTTTTTTTTTTTTTTTTTTTAGATGTAGAGGCATCACAAACATGAGACAAGCTAGGTATAATGTAGATTTATGGGTATATTGATTCCAACAAATATCCCCTTCTTGTCCAAACATCCCATGGAGTTTTCCATTAATGACAGCTGATCAGCATAGCAGTGATCCTTGTGGTTACAGAAGTTATCATACATCAGGTAATATTTAACAGTTCCCTTTTTTACTAAGAGCAGAACAAGGAAACAATAGCTTAAGTGAATGTACCTGCCAAAGTTCTTAGTAGAAAGTAACAGAAACTACCTCTGGCTGTTTGAAGCAGTTGAGAAATGTCTCGAAGCTTTGCTGGGGACTTTTCAAGCAGTGGGAAGAAAGCCTGGAGACCTGGAAGGTGAAAGGGACTTGGAAGCTAAGGAAAGCCAGTGCTAGAGCCAGACCACATCACAAAACTGAGGCTACAACAGTGAGGAGACAACAGCCACTGCTGCTGGGCACAGAACATGTGGGGTGCCCTGCCAACATCGCTGGCTGCAGACCCTCATCTCCACCCCTGAACATGCTGCCCCTGGAAATCAATGTTACTGCTGCCTCCGCTACCATTTCCCAACCCCCAGAGTGGACTGTCTACTGTTCCTGCTTCTTTTTGTGACTAATTCTTGACTCAAAATCTGGAGCGAGGACATCTGATTGGCTGGGTGCTTGTCACATGCCAAAGCCCTAGCTGCAAGAGAAGCTGGAAAAAGGAGGTTTGACACTTTCAACTTATGTAGTGGTAGGTGTGCAAGTAACTTTGACACAAAATAGACAAGATAAGAGCCATTTGAGAAGCACAAAGGATAAGCGGTGTCCAGAGGAGAAAGAATTCATGTCTAAATGAGGACTGGGTAGACTTATTTGAAGACTTATTATTTGAGCTGGATGGGATGAATTTCAACAGATGGGGGTGAGGGGAGAGGGCACCCCAGCATTGTGGAGAGTGGAGCACAGGCCAGGATCATGAAGGAGAGGACATGCATTTGACTTTATGCTTCTATTCTATGCAACTATCTTCTGCTATTTATCTCTGTCACTTTTGAGAAATATGGGAGATGCATCCTTAGAAAATGAATCCTGTGATGTCCAGGGTCTTCTGGTGCCAATCTATTTCAAACATTATTTATCCAGTTTCCTAGACATTGCTTATCCTGACAGTGCAGGAGGGAGTCACTTTAGCTAATGTGTCTAGATGCCTCCACTAGGGCCCTTTCGTTCAAAGATGAAGTATGGGCACCTCTCACAGACAGACATCCTGCTGTAAATCACTTTGCATGATCATACGTTTAGCTGTGTAACACGTCACTTGGGGTTGTTATTAACTCTTTCCCGTTTAAATACTCTGGCCCCGATTAGACTGAAAATTCATTAGGGCAAGGCTACAAGCGATGCAGATTTTAAAATTTGCCAATTTCACATTGCCCTCCTCATTCCTGTCAATCCGATTCCTGAGAGAGGGCACAGTAATGAATCTCTCCCTATGGTATGGCACTGAGATTAACTATCAACGTTGGTTTGCCTTATGTTCCTGTAGGACCAGGAAAGAGGCTACAAGAATGTAGAAAAATTATTTAGTGTCACCGTGTCATCAGTTCTGTCACCTGTAATATGGGTAAAATAATACCATCTACCACAGAGAACCCTGAATATAGCAAATGCTTAATAAATGTGATTATAGTGGTGAGTGGCAGAGTACGCAGAAGAATGGCTATGCCCACCATCAGGACTTTTCTCATCCACGCCTGTGATTACGGGGTAGCCTTAAAGAAAAGGATTTTCCATGAATGGAAGCAGTACATGGGCCCAGGCTTGTGAGCCAAGTTCTTCTGAGGGGCTTCTTTACCGGCTGGGGCGCAGACTTCAGCAGACACGAGGGACCCGTGCTGGTCTTCAGCCATTGCTGAGGGTTGCAGGCACGGGCCATGTCAGAGAAGGCCAGGGAAGTAGCATCTGTAGAATAAGACTACAGTGCGGTGTTTCTCCAGGTACTAGCAGCTCCATACACGAGTCCACAGCACTGAAACGGGGCGAGACCACTGGAGTGGAGGGACGCCCATGTGGTAGCAGCCGGAAGGAGGGGCAGCTGAAGGGGCCTGATGAAGAGCACTTGGGTCCTGGCGGGCACTCCTGGCTCCCACTGCACAGGGAATGCTCTGCCCCGCCCAGGCCTGGCTCCATATTGGGAAGGGGCGGTGGGCGTGGGTATCCACACCGCCTCTGTGATCCCCGTGCTGCGGCAGGCCCACTTCTGTTCGCCCTCGCACTGGAAGCTCCGTGCTTGCAGAGTGTGACAAATGTCTCTCCCACCAGGGCTGCGATGACATCGTGTGCCCGTGGCAAAGATGTGTTGAATAAATGTGTTAAACAAAAGGCGGTGTTTGTTCACGGGGCTATGAAATGCTCACGGTACAGTCTGTCATGAAGACGCTTGTAAGCATCGGGTGCTCCCTGGTTTGCCTGCAGGTGAACAGCAGCCGGTCAGCTGGTTTGCCGTCTGCCCTTCTCTCCCATCTGCTCCTCGTCTCCGAGCTGGAGGGCCCTGCTCTCCGTTGCTCTCGCTGTTGAAATGTTAGCTCTTCACAGAGCCGGGTCAGCAGACCCTGGGGGCCAGGGTAGCAGGGTGGATTGACACGACGAAAGGGGGGTTGAACCCTCAGGTCTTCAGGAGGTTATTCTCTCTCGGGAGAAGGCGGGCGTTGAGATGGCCCCTGGAGATGAGGAAGATGAGTGAGATGACGGTGGGCCCTTCATGTGTTTCTCTGGGGCTCGAATTGTGTGCACTTGGGCCTCAGGTCAGACATTTTCAACTGCAACGCATACACTGAGCAAAGTAGTTGGAACAACAAAAATATGGATTTTCTCGTGTGAACATTAAACCCAGAGGTTGGGCCGATGGCTGAGCCAGCGCCTTAAGGACGTCCCTCAGAGCAGGTCACTTCCACCCCTGCTCTCCGCTGTCCTTGGCGTTGGTTTTATCCTGAGGCAAAAGGAATCAAATATGAAGAGAAACCCCCCGGAGCGTCACACACGGTGGAAATGTCCCGAGGGAGGGGAGAGGCCTTTGGGCTCCCTTTGAAGTGGGGAAACTTCACACGCTCCTCCGTGGAGTCTCCCTCAGCCAGGGTGTTCTTGCATTTGAGTTTCTGGAAATAGTTTTTCATTGACAAAAACTATTCTAACCCTTCAAAACGTTACACCAGATGTCAGCGAAGTGGCTTTCTCCTGCAGTGAGTCATGTTTTCACCTAGACCAGTGGTTGGCAAACCGCGGCTCGTGAGCCACATGCGACTCTTCGGCCCCTTGAGTGTGGCTCTTCCACAAAATACCGACTTCTGCGCATGGGCCACGAAGTTTCAATCGCACTGTATGTGCGCACCCGCCCGTGGTATTTTCAAGTAAGTTAGTGATCCTAACTTTAGGTAAGTTCTGATAACCCACTGCCATCGGACCAGTCTGGCCCGTGGTATTTTGTGGAAGAGCCACACTCAAGGGGCCAAAGAGCTGCATGTGGCTCACGAGCCGCCGACCATTGAAAACAGCATAAGTACTACAGCGGGTGTCCAAGAGAAAAGGAAATCGGAATGGATTCCTTTTTTAAGTTGCCATAATCCTATTTGGTCAGGAGCAAAGTTCCCTAAAAGTTAGAGGGCTGGCTTCCGGTGCCTATCATCCAATTACCAGAATATTCCACCACAGCTTGACTTATCCTGGAGCTGGAATCCAAGAAAGATTAAGTCTTTGTGGAGATGATAGATGGGAACTTAAGAAAGAAACAGTTGCTAAATTACTACAAAAGTAGATCTTTAAAAAGTTCTCTTCACAAAAAAACAGTATTTTGTAATTATGTTCAGGTGACAGATGTTGACTAGACTTACTGTGGTGATCATTTTGAAATATATGCAAATATCAAATCATTATGCTGTATAGCTGAAACTAATGTAATGTTACATGTCCTTTATACCCGAATAAAGGAAACAACTGTAGGCGTATGTCCTTTCAGCAAATGTTTCCTTAAAAAACGAAGAAAAGCAGGAAGCCAGAGAATTTTGGGGGGAAGGAATGAAATAATCCCAAGGAAATGTGTACAATATGTAATAAGTACAATTAGCACGGTTCAGAAGAAGAAAAAAGAAGAAGAACAGAGGACAGCCCAGTTGAAAGAGTAAAACTGAACTCAGCAGGAAGAGGGGAAGAGGCTGAATTATGGAAGTGATTGAAGGAGAGACAGAACTATGAGGAACAAAAGATTCCTCTCGTCTTCTCAGATATTTTTCATTCAAGATTTTCTTCTTTCTTAGACTCAATGCCAACAGGAGAGCAATTGCACTGAGCGAATATTTTTGATGACTAAGCTACATAATGCAAAGGAGAAGTGACTGAGGGCGAGAGAATGTCGACACCAAGCAGAATGTCCTGTTAGAAAGGGATAGAGCCAGTCCCCTGTGGGCTTTTTAAAGGCTTCAGAGAGGAGGAACTATATAATCTGAACTTTGAAAATGGGTAGGCCATGGGGCCCTTCAGAAACAGGAGGCGTTCTCTCGTGGTTATGCCTTATGGCAGGGATTTTCAACCTTTTTCATCTCATGCCACACATCAACTAAGTACTAAAATTCTGTGGCACAGCAAAGAATATATATTTTTTGCCAATCTGATGGGGGGAAAGGTATAATTTTGATTCATTCACACCAGATGGCTATTGTTGTGTTGGCTGTTGTCAATTTTTTATTTGACAGTCTAAGGGATTGTGTACGAAGATCATATTTTAAAAAGCCTTGGAGCAGGCAGGTTGACTATCCCTGCCTTGGGGTATTGGAGCTAAAAGGGGACATTCACATAGGGATCTGGGTAATATGGTCGGGTGGGAATAAATGGCAAAGAGCTATGAAAACTTCATTCTTCGTCTCTCAACGAGTCATTGAACATTTTAAGCAGGAAATAGTAAGATCAGACGAAATTAGTAACCCAGCCGGGCTGCCCGTGTGGAAGGTACAGAGAACAGCCGTGAGGAGACTGTTGAAATACTCACAGTGGCTGGTAATGGAGTTGGTAGAACAGAGATGCAAAAACAGAAGTAAAAGCCAGAGGGACTATGAGCAGGATTTGCACACTGGACGGACTGGAGGACAGGAGGAGAGAAGAGCTGGTGAGGACTCGGATACTTGGAGCCTGCGCAGAGCGGGGCGCACTGTTTCTGGCTGTGGGAAACGGAGCCCGTTCGGGACACGCTGAACTGCACCGCATGTGCTTAGAAATGAAAGGTGCATTTTTAGAAACATCACTGTGCAAGGCACTTGCACTGAAGGTATCTTTAGGGTGTTAGGGTGTGGAATCCAAAGCGAGACAGGAACAGGAAGGAAGGAAAGGGGACAGGGACTAAACTTTAAGAATAAAGGAAAGCAGACGGAGACAGGTGATAGCGAAGGTCATATCTTTAACTGGTATTTAATAGGGTTTTCCACACTCGCTTTTCTCAAAATGTCAATCACATTTTATACTTTTAAGCTTTTCCAGAGCACTGTAAGGATTAGTTGACCTCACAGATATACATCAATTAATCTCAATTAGTGCTTTTGATGCTGCAATAGTGCTCTATAATTTGATGCTACATTCAAGAGAACTGCTAGTTATATATAGACTTGAAACTTTAAAGAAAGTCATTGCCACAGATAAGGCTGCTGATTTAGGGAGGAAAAAAATTTTTTGTCTGACTGATGGATTTCAGATTCTAAAATAGAAATTGATCTTCATTGACTCACATAGTATCAACATGCTGCTTAAAGACAAAAAAATATTTGTTGAAAAAATTTTACTTACTCAGTACTTCTTGATGCATCATATTAAATACCACCTTTGTGGGAATTAATAGAGAGGTCAAAGATGGGTAAGCCCACCGACATTCAAGCCTTTGTTCTGGGTCAATGCTTTTTACCTCCTCTTCCCATGTTCCCTCTTCTCTCTCAAAGGCAATGAGATGAGGTGAAAAGTGGCCAGGCAGGTACCAGAGTCTTGTAGTCAAGAGATGAGGACTGTCATCTGGGTTGGACTGTGAGTCCCAGGACAATGCCTGTCACACTTGTGTTACCAAACTCCAAGGGCCGGCTCCTTGGGGTGCTCTATTCAAAAACGAGATGTGTTGCCCGGTGGTGTGGCTCAGTGGTTGAGCATCGACCTATGAACCAGGTCACGGTTCAATTCCCAGTCAGGGCACGTGCCTGGGTTGTGGGCTCCATCCCCAGTTGGGGGACTTCCAGAAGACAGCTGATCAATGATTCTCTGTCATCATTGATGTTTCTATCTCTCTCTCTCCCTCTCCCTTCCTCTCTGAAATCAATAAAAATATTCTTTTTTAATGAGATGAGGTTGTTTCAAGGTAGTTTAATTTACTAGCAGCAAGTAAAGGAGACAGAGAATTCCTATCCAAAGCCATTGCTCACATACACCATTTGATCAATGACATGTTGATTTCTTCTTTGCACTTGGCTACTTTCACCCTTGGTTGCATTCCTGTCAGCTTCTCCTGTTTATGGCTGCATCTGCAAAATACTGTGCTAAGTTTTAACATTCAGCAAGAACAACATTTAGTAAGAACTGCCCAGACCTTGAGGCCCTTGTCCTGTCTAACACCTGCATCTGTCTGTGTAGAAAGAAGAGATGGACTGCCACCTGCTTCTCCTTAGCCCCTCCTCTTCACAATAAAAAAGGCCTCAGCAGAACTGTCAGTGTCTTCCCAGGGAGACATTCAGGGCTCCTGAGGCTTCCCGCTCTCCGGAAAGGACATGCTCTCAGCACCTTCAAAGGCCCCTGGAAAGGGCCGTGGAGCAGTACTAGGAGGTGGAGCGGTACTAGGAGCAGCAGGGGAACGAACCGGCTTTCCCAGAGGACATCTCCCCAGGACAACCCACCCCCTTTGTGTCCAAAGCTTTGGCTTCTTTACGTCTCCACCGTGTATGGACCAGGGATAGGCTATCAATCACGCGCACTCCCAGCCTAGACCAGCAAGCCAAGCGCTGTCACTCACCTGCCTGCCCACAGCCAGGACTCCGCCGACCCCTCCTGCCAACCTCTCCTGCCAACCTCCACCGGCCTCCACCACTGCTCGCAGGGGACAGACCCCATCCCTCCACCAGCTTTTTCTTTTTAAATATATTTTTTATTGATTTTTTACAGAGAGGAAGGGAGAGAGATAGAGAGTTAGAAACATCGATGAGAGAGAAACATCGATCAGCTGCCTCCTGCACATCTCCTACTGGGGATGTGCCCGCAACCCAGGTACATGCCCTTGACCGGAATCGAACCCGGGACCCTTCAGTCTGCAGGCCGACGCTCTATCCACTGAGCCAAACCGGTTTCGGCCCTCCACCAGCTTTTACCCACATCGCTCACGGAAACAGTTTTCCTCTTTCTGGGGGAAATCGGTTGGGTTTTACTCCAGCAAAGGGTACTCCAGCCAGATCAGACTTGCCTAAGTTAGAGAGTAAAAGAGCTACAGGGGCATTTTCCTGAAGGATTCGCCGATTAATAATTTAGTGATAGTGTTAAACGTGGAACTTATTCTCTTACCACGTTTTCCCAATTCCCAAAGCCATGGAGATAGTAGTCATTTTAGTGGCATTCCCCCGTCCCCCCCATTTGTAATCACTCTGCTAACTGAAGACATGTGGAAGGGAAAAGATCTAAAATACAGGTCAATGGAATATAAACCCACCACACAGAAATCACTAGCAAGTGGGTTATAAGCCTTGTAAGCACTCATTCTGGTATCTATCACCGTTATTCTATTGCGCTTTCGTTTGGCTTTCTTGCCACGCCTACGGTAATTTGTTCTTATAGGTTTTTCATTCCCACAATTATGTAATTTCATCGTAGTTACTTGAACATGAGCCTGAAAATTTCTGACGAGTCTTATTTGTGTCATATTAGGCTTACTTAGTCATTTTATAAACTGCTTAGTCATCCACTGTAACATTGCAAAGTTTTAATTGTATTGGAACCTGTAGAATCCAAGATCATTTTAAAAAACCCACACAGAGGACCGCCCGGAGTTACATTTTTCTCTCCCTCCACGCGTTTAGCTCTGGAGTAAGAACCTCAGAGGAAGTGAAGTGCCCAGGCGGCCGACAGTCTTACAAAAATGCAAAAGAGGTCTTATCTAAAGAAAAAAATTGGATCAAACGATACAAAATAATCAGAAGTTCGTTGTGTAAGAACTTTGGTATTCACATTAATGCTGTGAATAAGGAAACATTTCCCTCATCTAGCACACTTATTCTTTCAAGTCTCATGCCAGATTAGAATGATTTATATTTAACAAAATAATGTTTCTGTCTTCTAATCCTCAAGTTTTATGCAGATATTTTCTTCAGTTTGGAGTCTATCTGACTCAGGAATTTGAACTTTAAACTTTTATCTAAATAAAGGGCCCTGGCTGGTAGCTTAGTTGGTTAGACCTTCGTCTCCATACACCAAGGTTGCGGGTTTGATCTCCGAGCAGGGCACACAAGAACCAACCAACATATGCATAATTAAGTGGAACAACCAATCAGTGTTTCTCTCTCTCTCTCTAAAATCAATTAATAAGTTAAAAAGATTAAAAAGAAATAAATAGGTAAAGGAAAATACCTTAAAACCATGTGCCCGTAATGGTTTGTACAGATGGAGAAGAGACATGGCCGTTGCTGAACTCTACCAGCGCACAGCATGACTCCGTTTCAGGAAACGGAAGTTTCAGAAGCGCCTCATGGAGCCCGAGTCTCGCTGCAGCGTGAGGAGTTGTTTAGCCAACGAGGCTGTGCAGGATGAATCAGGACATTCAAGGACACGGATGCCGCTGCCCAGGTGAACAGCTGCTTCCCCGTGAGCTCCACTGCCATCTCCATCCACGTACCCGAGGCCAACAGGTGACACGAAACTGCAGGGACAGAAGAGACATGTTTGCAACAGATCATTTTCTGAAGAAAGAACTTCCCGCGTACACGGCAGAAGGTGGGCTGGACGGCAGGTCTGCCTGTCAGCCTGGGCCTCCGACTCAATGAGCAGAGTCAGGCTGTGACAGTGCGTCAGGAGAAGAACCTAATCCAGAGAAACAAGTAAGAATGAGCACGGGACACAACCTGCAAGACAAAGACAGAACAAGCACAAACCTCCAGTGCTGAGTGGAGAGAAACAACAAGGTAGAGATCTCTTTTTATCACGGTGGAGATTTTCTCTCTGGGTCATAACTAATCAGATGTCGTTCCCATTTCTTTGTTCACTTTTGTGTTGTCTAATTGTCCTCCTTCAGGTCATTGGACGTCAACACCTACAGTTAAAGTTATGCTCCATCTAAAGGGAAATCTCATCCTCTCAACTACTGGTAGAGTATCTTCAGTCTCTGTGTCTGATGTGTGTGAGTGTGTGAGTGTGTGTGTGTGTGTGTGTGTGTGTGTGTGTGAACACTGGGTTGGGGGAGTCAAATTCTAGAAAAAATACTAGATTTATGTGATTTGTTTGGACATGGGGCCCCAGACATCCCCCTAAAATTTGTTCCCCCCCCTCCAATTATCCATTTGTAAGAATCTGTGTAGGTTCTTCAAACAAAAAAAGCAGGAAATTGAAAACGCTTGTGTCTTGCAGGCACAGTGCAGAGGAAAACCATTTTTCTCATCTTCATCTATCCTTTGTCTCGTAAGTAATTATCTAAATTGAAATAATAGATACCACGTATCTCTATATTTTTATTCTCCCTAAAGTCAGTACAGCTTGGATTGTATGAAAGAAATTTTATTAAACAACTAGAGGCCCGATGCACAAAATTCGTGCAAGGGGCTCAGCCTTCGCAGCCCCTCACAGCCCCGGCTTCATCTGGAAGGTCGTCCGGACAGTCGTTCTGCTGTTTGGTCTAATTAGCATATTAGCTCTTTGTGATATAGGATAGTTTTAAGAATGTGACTACCGTATATTTCAGAATCACATTGCCCTGCTATTGGGGACTTTAAAAGCGATTTAGGCAATGGGTGCCATTCTGATTGTGATTTCTCTTGTAACATCCAACTCTGTGCCCTACACATAGAAGCCCCGGAATCAGTATGCCCTGGTATTGCACTGATAAATCAAAAGAACGCAACGGTGCCCACGGGGTGCTTGGAAGGCTACCTGAGATCCCACAGTGTCTCATCGAAGAATACTGAACGGGAATTGGAATTCGATTGGGTGACTTTGCCAACATGGTTTTAGGATGGATTCACTGAAGCAGCCTTCTGTCTGAGCTGAGGCTACAGAGGAGTTCTAGTTGAGAACCGGGTTTCTGAGCTGAAAGGTGACGCATGGGTAGTGTACATATTCCCTGGAAAACACCAGAAGTCAACTGCGTACCTGTTTTAGGAAAGAGGCTTTTTTGGGTGCAAAACTAAAGTGCTTTTTAGGCCTGAGAATATCTATTTTTTGACAACTTTTCTTTGGTCTCGTCTTTGGATCATTCTGAGAGCATGGCCTTTTAATGCACTGTGTAAAGAGTAAATAAAGGCCGAAACCGGTTTGGCTCAGTGGATAGAGCGTCGGCCTGTGGACTGAAAGGTCCCAGGTTCGATTCCGGTCAAGGGCATGTATCTGGGTTGCAGGCACATCCCCAGTGGGAGATGTGCAGGAGGCAGCTGATCGATGTTTCTGACTCTCTATCTTTCTCCCTTTTTCTCTGTAAAAAATCAATAAAATATATTTTTTAAAAAAGAGTAAATAAAGGCACGTAATTTAAGTGAACTGGTATTTACAATATACAAAAATATGCCTTCAAGAGAAAACAAAATGACATTCTAAATTCAGCATATACCAGATACCCTTTGGTTAAGCTTAATAGCAAATTGACATTTATATTAAATATGTAGGTGTTTTTGTTCAAAAACCAAACATTTGGAGAGATCATATTATGCATGTGGTGAGTGTGATATAATATCAATATTCCTTATCCTATGACTAAGCATGAAAAATTAGAATATTTGTACCAAAAAATGCATGGTATTAAAAAAGGTAAGATTTCGTTATGATAAAGGTTGGTAAAAAGAGACTTCATATTTTTATTAATAATTTTATTTTGCTAACTATTTGAAGTTTCTTTCTAATGGCATTAACCTCAGAAATTTAACAAAATTTTCAATATCTTATACTCAGCAGCCTTGGTTAATACAACTAAGGAGCAAAATTTGAAACATGAAATGCCAATGGAATTATATGTCTCTTTTGACAAATTTTAGAATCTGAAAACTAACAATACCCAGGTATAACCTGATAGTAAAACCAGTGTGGCTCTATTCAGATATATATATTTGAGACCTCAATTCTTTTCTTTTTTTGCCTCTTTTTTTAGTGGAAAGAGGGGTCATTTTTGAAGACAGCCTTTGAATTTCCCCACCAGCTGCATTTCTCTCTTACATGTCCATCAGGATTGTGGCATGTTGTGTATGATCTCCGCGCGTGTGTGCATGTGTGGTGTGTGTGCACGCACGGCCAAGCACATGTGTGTGCAACGATGACTTTTCTAACATGATGCTTTTAAATCTGACAAGGTCATCTAAGCTGGAAAAAAAAAAGCAAAGGGTCATCCCAAGGGGGAGGCTAGCAGGCCCGCGGTGAAATGGCTCTCCTGGCCGTATTGATTGGGAGCGTGTCAAAGGGCCTTTTGTGGCGCCCCCACCGCAGAGCACTAATTTGCTAGATCAAGTCTGTCAGGATATCGACTGGAAGTAAAGAACTACAGTGGCAGCTTTTGTGCTCCGTGCAGCAGGGAGCCTGTGTGTGAAACAGGATTATCAGGGGGTCATGAGGAGAGGCAGAGGCTGTCCATCACGGCCCTTCTGGAAACGTAATGGGGCAGGCGCCTGGGTGTGATTAAGATGTAGGAGGCGCAGGCATCGCGGTGAACACATCAGAAACACACACATGCAAATCACTCGGCTGCTCTTAACCGCGTGTTTTTAAGGAAAAAATTCAATAGCAGACCAAACAAATATCCAAACCGCTGCACTCAGCTACCACACCACACGGCCAAGTCGGTGTCTTTTCTTGAAAAGCAGATATGCAAACCCTGCAGACGCGTATTGGGTCTGCATTTTTCTTTAAATATCAGTTTGCAACCTACAAGTGTTTATTCTGCAGTCTGTGGGCTCCTGGCACCTCTACCACACGATTAAACATCTATTTGGGTTTTGCTTTTGTTTTGTTTTGTTTTTTGTAAAATAAGATATAATGTTTAGTGTGTCACAGCTCCATCGCTTTGGAATTACAGACTTTGGGCTTGATGCTTTGCACCAGGTTTGTGGAGTTAGCAGGAGAGCTTCCCTGAGTGAAAAAAAAATACGTGCGATGGGAAATTCATAGCACGGTGAGAATATGTAGGCCAAGGAGGGGCCTGGGGAATTATAACGGCACAAGAACACATATCTAGACTTTGTCCTGGGCATAGATAAAAGGTGATGTAAGCATTTTTCATAACAGAAGCTGAATTTTTTTGTATCATCTTTACTTCACCTTCCTTGGCCCTGTGCATTGGGTATTTATTTATTCACTCACTCAAGAAATGCTGATTTAATTTCCCACTCTCCGCCGGGGCCTGGCTCCATGCCGGGGCTGCAGAAATGAGTCAGACACGTTCTCTGCCACCGAGGCCAAGCGATGGTACGGAGGCATAAGGAATTTATGTTTGTGACTTTGCTGATTTCCATGCCACGATGGAGACAGAATGTCAGCAGAGCCACGGGAGAGCCCTGGGAAGTGGCGGCCCTGCCTCAACCATCCCCAGCTGGCGGGGCGAAGTGGGAACTTGGAGGTCTAGGCCAGTGGTCGGCAAACTCATTAGTCAACAGAGCCAAATACAGTACTTCTTCAAAATAGACTCGCCCAGGCCGAAAACCGACTTCTGCGCATGGGCCACGAAGTTTCAATCACACTGTACATGCGCCCACACGTGGTATTTTGTGGAAGAGCCACACTCAAGGGGCCAAAGAGCCGCATGTGGCTCGTGAGCCGCAGTTTGCCCACCACGGAATCTAGGCTCCATCACTTGCCAAGGCAGCGCTAGCTCCCTTTATGGGGGAGAAATACCAGTAACGGCGACGTGTCTGCCATCAGAAACACCTGAGCGAAGCGGCCAGAAACCCGAAGATCTGTCTCCTATCCCACCCTGACTTACCACCGAAGGCGGCACCCAGGGGCCGGGGTCTCAGCCCACCTCTGCGTGGCCTTGCTGCTGCTGCTGCTGCTGCTGCTGCTGCTGCTGCTGCTGATGCTGCTGCTGCCGCTGCCTCTGCCACCTCCGCCGCCGCCGCGGGACCCACGGTAATGAAGTTCATGCGCGTGACCTTGGAGATGAGCTCTTCAGCTGGTCAACATCCAATAGTGAGAAGGAGAGACCCGACGGCACGTGCCCTTCTGGCCGCCGCTATTTTGTGTTTGTTATTCCCGCCCCCGTCCTGGATTCACCTGATTTGGTGGCTTTTCCTCTTTACCCCAATCTTGTGAAGTCAGGGCCTGGGTTTCTTTCCTCCTCTCTGCAGCGAACCTGTCTCCATGGCCCCCTCATGGTGCAGCTTTCAGAGCTCTTACCAGCTTTCCAGGTGCACAGCTGAGGCCTCCCCACTCAGCCTCCCGCTCCGCCTCCCGTGCGCAGCGCCCCTCAAATGAGAAGAGTTACGGTGATTAGAACCTGGTTGGGGGGGGGGGGGCAATTGCACACACGTTTACCTAAGAAAAATTAAAAATTGGGGGAAAATAAGAATAAATGACACTATGCCAAGTAAAGCTCACTTAGTGTCTGTAAAGCATTCTCAATGTCGACTGAGTAATACCAGTCAGACTGTGCTGGTTGCGTGGCGGCTGTACAGAGAATTTCCATGTGAGCTAAAATCCATGGCATTCTCTTTAAGAGGCCGAGGTGTTCTTTCCCTGTCTCTATCGATCACAGCGAACAAGATGAGAAAGGTTTTTCTTTCTTTTTTTTTTAAAAAAAAAAAATATATTTTATTGCTTTTTACAGAGAGGAAGGGAGAGGCATAGAGAGTGAGAAACATCGATGATCAGAAACATCCATCAGCTGCCTCCTGCACACCTCCTACTGGGGATGTGCCCGCAGCCATGGTACATGCTCTTGACCGGAATTGAACCTCAGACCCTTCATCCGCAGGCCGACGCTCTATCCACTGAGCCACACCGGTTAGGGCAGAAAGGTTTTTCTTATATGTGTTCACTGACGATGCTGGACTGTCCACAAAAGCATGACACGTCTTCCTTAGAAGGTAACATGCTCTAAAATGTCAGCCTCTGATGTACACGGCCCCTGAGCAGGCTTGGGATCATCATGGAGAGTCCTATTTGTTCGTGTTTAAACATGAAGTTGCTTCGGACAGGCCGCATTCCCGAGCTGGCTTTCCACGTGGCCCTCGGTGCTCCGCTGCGTTAATGGAAAAGGCCGGTGGAGAGAGGGAAACCCAGGCCCAGGCTGGCGTCCCTTGGTGAGAGCGAGCGAGCGAGGCCCGGGAGCCCAGGCCCCTGGGCGAGAGATCAAAGCCCCACAACTCAGCACAAGTTGGCGCTAATTTATATCAGGACGAGATGAGGCCAGATGCGCACTGGGCCCAGCAGCTTGAACCGTTCACCGAATATTTGAGACTTAATAAAATCTAAAGGCCACCTGGCACCTTTCGGTTAATTGTAAAGCGATGATTATTCCCCGGGAAACGGAAAACATGTGTTTCTGATTTGTTCACACGTAACTCATCAAAATATTATTTCGCAAAGTGATTTGAAATCCAAGACGCCTCGGGGTGCTCTCTTGCCTGATGGGAGAAAGTGGGTTTTGCCTAAGGAGTCCGGTTGATTTCTGGTAGGACAGGCTTCGAGGTCAGAATGAGGCGATCGATGCCTTCAGGGACACGGCCAGTGGCAGGCTGTACCTGCTACCCGTCCTTCCTCACACCACGTCCCTCTCCCTTCAGCAGTCCCGTGTCCAGCGTCACCCGCCAGGGAAGGTTCCCCGGGGCCGGTGGACAGAGGTGCCCATCGCCGTGGTCTGGCTTCTTCCACCCAGTGGCTCTGAGGCCTTTGAGAGGACTTTTCGCCTCTGAGCCTTGTCTGCAAAATTATGGTGAGAAATGTTATCACTTCTTGCAGGAATTACTCTAAAGACTTCTGAGCAACTTTTTTCGGAGAAAACATTTACTTAAAAAGCCAGATTGCTCCGAAGCACAATTCCAGATGGGGCCAGAAGCAGCACAGGGGACAGCGGGTACACCTGTTTTTAATTCCAATGAAAACCTCCTGTAAATCAACCAGAAAATCGACAGTGTGTTTGAAATGCAGATTCCGAGGGATTCGGATTCCTAAAATATCACTGCATCATCGTCTCCCTCTCCAGTCTGTTCTCTAGATAGCAGCATTTTAAAAAGGAATCACATTATGTCGCTCCCATGCACAAACAATGGCTTCTCATTCTACTCAAGGAAAAAGCCAGTGTCTTTACCACAGCCTAGGACAGTGGTTGGCAAACTGTGGCTCGGCAAACCGCGGCTCGGGAGCCACATGCAGCTCTTTGGCCCCTTCAGTGTGGCTCTTCCACAAAATACCGACTTCTGCGCATGGGCCACGAAGTTTCAATCGCGCTGTACGTGCGTGCCTGCACGTGGTATTTTGTGGAAGAGCCACACTGAAGGGGCCAAAGAGTCGCATGTGGCTCGCGAGCTGAGGTTTGCTGACCACGGGCCTAGGACAATACCCTTCCACAGCTGGGCACTGGCCACCTGTCCAGCCTCATCTCCCACCCTGTGCACTGCACACTTATCCTCAGGCTTCTGGGTCCCAAACACACTCGGGGTCTTTGTTCTTGCTGCAATGCCTTTCTTCCAGATGACCCCCCCTCCCCCAGCTCACACCTTCCTTCATTCCAGTCCACACTCAAATGGTACCAACCCACAGGGTACTCCCCAGTCGCCGTCAGTCAGGGAGCAGGCCAATGTACTCTCTGTTCTCTGATTGTGTTGTACTTTTCTTCAAACATTTCTTACTCCTTAACATTATATCCGTTTGATATTTTGTAGACTCTTCTGTATCTCCAGCACCTCCAAACAATGCCTGGTGATCAATAAATGTTTATTGAATAAATGAACAAAAAGGTACACTTTTTAAATCTACGTTAAAAAATTACTTCAAGTAAATTCTACCAATGTATATGTCCTCCAGCGGCATATGTAATAATCATTTTTGCTGCACTCTCAGCAAAACTGGGTTATACATATAATTTGATAGGTGGTATTTCTATATAATTTTTGATAGAAAGCAAAATGTTCATGATTGTCTAAATGGATACCCTTTGAACATTAGTCATTCTTCTTTTATTAGACATATGATAATGCTCTTAGTTTATTTTTAATTGAGTTATACATCTTCAAAAATTAATTTGTAATAACTTTATTACATCAAAAATATTAACTTTTTGACATATTTGTTACATTGTTTTTGTGGATACACTATGGTTTAAAAATAATTTGATGAGATTTAGCAATCTTATTTATGATTTATGATTTTTCCAGTCATTTTTAGCAATCTTATTTATGAATGTTCATCTATATTTTCTTCTAATTCTTTATAGTTACAAAGTTAAATATTTTAAAGCAATAAATTATTTTTATTCTTCTAGTTTAAATTTCAATTGAAGGGTAATCGATACTTTTGTGAACCAGAAATAACTGTGGTGAGTGGTCATGAAGTGACTTTAGAGTGAATTATTCCTAATGATATGGGTTTATCCCAAAGGGTATTTTAACTGAGAAAAGTGTATTTCACAAACCTTGCAAAATAGTTTACTCCAGAGACTGCAAATTTTTCTACTGATCCAGCTCAATCATCTATTGGTTATTGGAGTTGGGGGGGAGAGGAGGTAATTTGAGTACCTAAATTTTCCTCAATTTACTTTGATTATTTTCTAATATATTTATTCTAAGATTTTCCACAGTTAGGTTTTTATTCATTTACCAAGCAACAAACATTTATGGAACCTCTACCATATGCAAAGCACTGAACCCACCTCAGGAGGGTTCAACAAGGAGTTGGATGCTATTTCTGTCCACACAAAATTTACAACAGGTAAATTTTATCCTGACAACACTATGAGAGAGGTACTATTATTATCTCCATTTTACAGGTGTGAAAACGGAGGCACAGGAAGATTAAGTAATTTGCCCAAGTCTACGTAGCTAGTGAGTGGTAGAGCTAGAATCCAAACCCAAGGAAACTGGTTTCAATAACCACACCCTTGATAATTATGCTAAAACTGCCTCAACGGAGGTGGGTGATTCAAAGTGAAGAAAGCATCAAAAATTTGGGAATTGTTTTAATAATATTGACCACAACTGGAGGCTAAGAAATTGTTTCAAAAGTAGAGTTGAGGAAAGGCTAAAGGGGCGGATTGAGGACACAGAAACCAGTTCAGAGGGTTGGAGCCAGGGGTGTGGAGCGGTCATTGAGACCTCAACGTAGGTCATGGCCGTGGAAAGAACTGAGAACAGCTTGGAACTGATTTAAAGAGAAGAACTGATTGTTGTTAGCAACCCGTGGGGTGTGGGAACCAGGGAAAAAGTAGGGCCCGTGGTGACCGAGAATTTAATCCTAAGTGACAGAGGATGGCTTTTCTTTACAATAATAGAAAAGCCAGATGGAGATGCAGGCCCAGGAGGAAGAATGATGTCCAGTCGAGGTTGGACATCTATCGCCACGGGAAAAGGCAGCACGGTGGGAAATGTGGGGTGGAAACTGTGGAAATTGCAGGGCGGGACAGAAGATTTGGGAGTAATCCTCAAAGCTTTGAAAGCTAAAGCCTTGAGATCGAATGCTCTTGCCAATGGATAAAACATAAAAGAGAAAACAAAAAAGTCAAAAAGCAAGTGGAATGCTGCATTTAGCGGAAAGTGGAAGACTAAGCCAGACAGGCCCGCTGGAAAGGTGCAAGGACAACTTCCAAGGAAACTAAGGGAAGAGAAAATGTCACAGGATCAACAGGAATGCTCAAACTGCTGTAAAAGAGCTCTAACACTGAGAAATGACTTCATGTAGTGACTGCTTTGTGCCTTTTGACATTGTTAATGGGGCGGTCTTAGTAGAATATCACAGACAAACAAATAGACGGCAACCCATAAAGGGCGGATGGTGATTAAAGGAGGTAGCAAGTTGAAGGCAACCTACCACGCAAGGTGTGGCAGGAGAAGGAAAATGAGAGAATAGTGGCGCTCCAGGGGGATATGCTTTAGTAAGGAATGATTTGCAGAATTGTAGAATAAAGAGATGAAAAAATAGAAAAAAAAGTGACCTGAATATGTGAATAACAGCCTTTAATGAGCACTTGCTATTCCTACATATTATTGTGATTTGCATGGATCTTTACAATTTTAATAGGTGCCATTTAACATGAGAAAACAGAGGCACCTTGAGGTAGTTAAGTTGCCCGGTGTCCTGCAAACGGAAGGGGAAGAGGCCACAGTGGCTCTAGAGCCCGAGCCCCTTCCCACAATGCACGTCTCCCTGGAGGAGGTGGGGAAGCCCAGGCAGGAGCAAGGAGAGCTGGACAGAGAGCTGGGAGAAACTACACTGAAACATTAGCTGTGATTGCTTCTGGGAAATGGCATTTAGACACATTGGGGAGAAGGAGGACACCCTTTACTTTTAATGCTATTTTTATTTTACACAATGAACAGAGTAATAAACAATATCAAACGTGACAGCCTGAATTCAAATGATGGGATGTTAGGTTTAGTTCTGACGCCACCACATCAGCTCCATAAACAAATGCGTGTGGTCTGGGTTGCATCTTGAAAATAACACAACAAAATATTTAAACCATAACAATAAGAGGTAGCTTATGAGAAGTAAAATCTTTTGACACCTCTAGTCCTACTCTTTGTTAAAAATATGTTTATTGATTTTAGAGAGAGAGGGAGGAAGAGAGGAAGGGAGAGAGACACATCAATGTGATAGAGAAATATCTACCAGTGATCTAACTTGCAACCCAGCTATGGGCCCTGACCCGGAATCGAACCAGTGACCTTTCAGATTACGGGATGATGCTCCAGCCAACTGAGCCACATCAGCCAGGGCTCTAGGCTTACTCTTAAAAGTAATTTCTGATAATAATTTTTATGTATTCTTTACAAATCTATGCATGTATAAGTGATATGTGTGCATATTTCTATGTCTTGATTTTAAGAAAAGTTATGTGTTTTGGAGAGTATTCCACATCATTGCTTACTTTTCTGAAAAGCTCCATAGTATTTCCCTGTATGTCTGACAACATACATTTAGTTAATCTCTTATTACTTGACATGTACTTTTTGATAACTTTTTTCTTATTACAAACCATGACAATGAACTCTTTGTCCAATAGTATGTATTTTTGTGGGAAAAATTCCTAGACTTGGAATTGCATTTTAAATTTGTACAGATATTGCCAAGTTTCTATCCATAGAGGTTGCACTGATTTCCATTCCCACTGAGACTGTCTGTTAACCCATCCCTTGCCAAAACAATGGATTGCCAAACTTTCACATTTTTTATTTTGCTCATTTGTCTTTTTTTTTTTTAAAATATATTTTATTGATTTTTTACAGCGAGGAAGGGAGAGGGATAGAGAGCCAGAAACATCAATGAGAGAGAAACATTGATCAGCTGCCTCCTGCACGCCCCCCACTGGGGATGTGCCCGCAACCAAGGTACATGCCCTTGACCGGAATCGAACCCGGGACCCCTGAGTCTGCAGGCCGACGCTCTATCCACTGAGCCAAACCGGTTCTGGCTCATTTGTCTTTTTTAAATTAAATTTATTGGAGTGACATCTATATATATAAAAGCCTAATATGCTAAGTGTACGAACGGTCAACTGACTAGTCGCTATGATGTGCACTGATCACCAGGGGGCAGATACTCCCACCAGTAGGTTAGCTTGCTGCTGGGGTCAGGCCAATTGGAACTGGGCTAGATGGGGCCAGACACGCCCTGGAGCCCTCCCATGGCCCCTCCTGTGGTCCCTCCCAGCCACCAGCCCCGATCTGCCCTCATCAGGACTGAGCGAGATGGCCCTGATTGGCCCCGATTGCTGGCCAGGCGGAGGGACCCCACCAGTGCACGGATTTCGTGCACCAGGCCTCTAGTTGGTTAATGAGATTACATAGGTTTCAGGTTTATAAGATTATATAGGTTCAAGTGTACAATTCTATGACACATCATCTGTATATTGAATTGTGTGCCCACCAACAAAAGTCAAATCTTCTTCTCAGAAAAGACTTACATTTTTGATGATCTGATAGACATAAAATTGTATCATTTTAAATTGCACTTATACAATTATGAGGACAGTTGAACATTTTTCATACATGTATGGGAACTCTTGGATTTTATTTTTAAATATATTTTTATTGATTTCAGAGAGGAAGGAGGCAGGAGAGAGAATCATTGATCAGCTGCCTCCTGCATGCCCCCCACTGGGGATCGAGCTGCAACCCGGGCATGTGCCCTGACTGGGAATCGAGCCATAACCTCCTGATTCATAGGTTGACCCTCAACCACGGAGCCATGCCGGCCGGGCTGGATTTTGTTTTTAATTATAGTAACAAAGCTTGGAGCACAGAGGAAAGGAAGGGCTGTCACCAGGAGTCCACGGGGTCCCCTCAGGGCTGTCTGCTCCATTGAACCACCTCTGAGTGAACAACCAGCCTGGAGGCCAAGGGCACAGTCAGGCCCTATTCTCATCCAACCCTCCTTACAGCCCACACTCACAGACAGGGAAACTGAGGCACGTGGTGATTAGGAAGTAGCTCAGGGTCACGGAAGTTGTCATTTGGAAGCCAGGACTCCATGAGTGGTTGTTCAATCAAGTGAGATGTAGTCACTGCTCTCACTCTGGGGGAAGTCACACTGTGGCATTGTCATCCTGCAAGGGTCTGCCATGGCCCCCCCCCCTCCCTGGGCCTGGATGGAAAGGAGGCCAGCGCAGAGGTGGTCACCGGGCAGAGCGCTCTCCCAGGAGCAGGGCTGAGAGCTGGGTCTGCGGGGCCGAGGGGGGGGGGGGGGGCTGCCTCTTAGCTGGGCCCTTTCAAGGTGCTCAAGGTTTGGAGGGAGGGAGGCAAGGGAAGGGGTGTCAGGTTTGTGGGAAGAAAACACATTTTTAAAGACCCTGAACACAGGTATTCTGTTTATGTGGGCACTTGTTCTCAATGTTGGACTTTGGTTTTGGCTTTGACACTGTAGTCATACACCAACATCCCTGCCTTGCACCCCAAAGATACTCACTAATTATTTGTATCTTACAGGATTGAAAAATAAATGAATGAAGCAAAAAAAAGGCACGTTGAAAGACTCCTAGCCTTTACTTCAGGTTCTTATTCCTGCACCCATGAGAGGACCAAGCAGATGCTGAGGTTTTGGGGGGTTTTCTTTCCACTGTCTTTCCAATGACTCATTTTAGAAACGAAGTGAAGCATCAGCCCTAATTAGAGCTGCAACCGGCTCCTCCGAGGCTCCCAGCCCCGTTCAGACGCCGAGTGGAACCCCTCCGATGGCGGGTCCCTTACCCATCCCTCCGGTTTTCTTCAAGGCCTTCAGTCACCGGGTGCTCGAGTCCAGTTTTAACCCACCATCTCCAGTCACCTTTCCCGGTGCTTGCCTCTGAGACTCATCTAGTCTGTGGCAGTTTCTCCTCTAACCTGCGTCCAGTGTGAAGCTACTAGTACTCACCCCAAGTGTCTACCTCTGCCCTTCACATGTCGAATCGCAGCCTTACCTCCTGCCTTGCCCTTTGACAATGAAGAATGAAATATAGACAATGTACACATGGGTACACCTACCTATGGATGTGGTCTAAGAGTCATTTGCATTATGACTCTCTATATTGCTGTCTTCAATTCCTTGCAATGTTAGACATAACTGTGGACAATTACCACCAAATATACCTTCCTCCTTGGCAGTGGGAACCCTATGCCATGTATTCTTTTCTCTTTTATTTTAACCCTCACCTGAGGACATGGTAGAGAGAGGGGAAGAGAGAGAGAGAGAGAGAGAGAGAGAGAGAGACATTGATTGGTTGCCTTATGTATGTGCTCCCACCAGGGATGAAACCTGCATATCAGGTATGTGCCCTGACCCCAGTAATCAAACTGGCGACCTTTTGATCCACAGGAAAACATGGAATTAATTGAGCCACTCCAGCCAGGCAATGCTGTGTATTCTTTTTACACCGACTAAAGGTCACATGGTTCCTAATGGCACAAGATACTGAAATTCAGATCATCTGACCTTTTATAATACATGAATTAATTCATATTAATTAATTATCCAATCGATTAAAAAATTTCTTAACACATTTAAGATTTACTTTTATAGAATAATAGAGGCCCGGTGCATGAAATTCATGCATGGGGCAGGGGGGCAGGTCCCTCAGCCCGGCCTGCACCCTCTCCAATCTGGGACTCCTCGGGGGATGTCCTACTGCCGGTTTAGGCCTGATGGGCTGGACATCCCTCTTGCAATCCGGGACCGCTGGCTCCTAACCGGTCACCTGCCTGCCTGCCTGATTGCCCCTAACTGCTCTCCTCTGCTGGCCTGATTGCCTATAACTGCCTCTGCCTCAGCCCACCACTGGTCTAATTAGCATATTAGCCTTGTATTAGTATAGATTGGCTTTTGGAGAGTTTACAGAGAGGTATCATTTGCTCTAAACATGTTTTTGTAACATAAATCAGCTCATGTGGTCATTCAAAGGGAATGATGGTTATGTGGACATCGTATGGGTTCATAAACTATTGCCTTTATCTCTGCAAAATTGGACACTTTCAACTTTATTTATATTTCCCTTTAAGTTATCCATTCCCCCTTTTAAGGTAAATAAATCTTATATTAACTCTAAACTTCCTTTAACAGGAAATTTAGCATGTGTGCGTAGATGTGTTAGTGTTTTTATGAGGATTGTTACTGGTTTGCTAAACTATAGCTACAAGTTTAATAGTATCTAAGTGATGATGATAGTTCGGCCAAAGGTGATGGGAGGGGAGGAGAGAATGGATGGATGTGACTGTGTTTTTGACGGAGCACCAGCGGGACTTGAGGACGGGTTAGGTGGGTCGCGGGAAGGTGGGAGTGTGAGGTAATCAAAGGTGATGCCCAGTTTTCAGAGCGGGGCATCCAAAATCCAGGTTCAGATTTTGTTGCCGTTTTGTTGTAGCATATAATTTAGGGGAAGAGCAAGGGAATAGGCAGCTGAGAGACGGCAGAGGACGAGGCCATCGGAGAGGAGGAAACCAAGCAAGAAGGGACATGGAAGTCAAGGAGAATGGAGATCGATGTAGAGACAGAGCAGGTGACCGGGTCAGGAGCGAATAAGGCCTTCAGTTGTCTCCCCTGTTGGAAGAGGGGAGCCCCACAGTTGTCTCCCCGGCTGGTGGGAAGCCTCCACACTCAGTCGGCCTTGGTGTTCAGGGAACATGAATATCTTGTTCTCCCGTTTTCATGGCCGTGACTAAATTACCAACGACTTAAAACTGTAGATGCACTGGCAACGTGTGAGTGTCCGGCACTACTGGCATGATGTGTTTCGAGAACTCTAATTTGGGGGTCAGTTGAGCCCCTTCTTGGGATGAGGGGCCTGACTCCAAATGACTAACCCAGCAAAGCATTTCCTTCAAGCGATGTCACGTTTATTTTCATCGCTCCAGAGGCCAGATGTAAGATGACTTGTCCTGTTAGCGACTGATACTGTATGGCAGAGTCTAAGGTGGTGGTTCTCAACCTTCTGGCCTTTTAAATACAGTTCCTCATGTTGTGACCCAACCATAAAATTATTTTCGTTGCTACTTCATAACTGTCATGTTGCTACTGTTATGAATCGTCATGTAAATATCTGATATGCAGGAAGGTCTTAGGCGACCCCTGTGAAAGGGTCGTTCGATCCCCAAAGAGGTCGCGACCCACAGGTTGAGAACCGCTGGAAGGCCTCGCATGGAAGCAGGCGTTCTTGCCATTGCTATTCCATCACTTGAGTCAGCACAGCCTCGTGTTGTTCTCCAGTGTTTTACACAGAGGTCGCTGGTCTGATGTTGGCTGAGTGCAGGTTCTATCGTTGAGTCTCCCACCGCCTTTGCCCAGGTTTCCTTATATCACTTGTCACATGTACCCTGTTCAGCTCCTCTCTCTACATGGACAACTCTCTCTGGGCTGCTTGTCAAAGCAATGGTCTAGTTAGTGCTTGTTTGCCTGTTTCCCTAATCTAACAGAGTGCCCGTCACATAACAGCTTCTCAGTAAATGTGTGGGGAGGGAAACGGGCGCTGTAGGGACTGTGTCTTCACTTCAGTGCATCCCTGCACACAGCACACACAGCGCCATGTGTTTACTCAGAGTGAGGCACTGGGATAGGATGGGAAGCAAAGACAGGCCCACCCTCTGCTCCCGTAAAGCATTTTGTCCTGTTCAGGCCTTATCCTAAGTGCTTCAGAAATACATTTAATTGTTTTCCATCTCAGTAATACAAATTCATTCACTTAAATGCGATCACCTGAAGCAATTTTTAAAAGTCCCCATTTGCCCTGGCTGGGGTGGCTCAGTGTGTTGGTCATTACTGCCCTATGTACCCACCCAAAGGTTGCCTGTTTGATTCTGGTCAGGGCACATGCCCCAGTGATGGGTTTGATCCCCGGTAGGGGTGTGCAGGAGGCAGCCGGTGGATTTTCGGCTCTCACATCGATGTTTCTTGCTCTCTCTCTCTCTCTCTCTCTCTCTCAAAATAAAAATAAATAAGTCATCCTTCCATCTTTATCACTTAATTTCATTTGATCTTGCTCATATATTGGGACCTCCAGAACCTCCACTTAATTTGTGTGCCCCCACCATCCCCTGATAGTGACGGGGTTAGTGATTAACACACATATAACGCTGCCACCTCCCTGGCGCTCGCAGAGTTCTCACGGCGTTTCATAGTCACAAGTGTTCCTGGTTCTCCAGTGTCACAGATGCGAACGCTGAGGGGGCGAGGACAACTCAATGACCGCTGTTGTCAACTGTTTTCCGAACCTGTACCCAAGGCCTCTGGTCCTGAACACTGGGGACTTTCCATCCCTGTCCACGGCTCCCCCATAACAGCCAGCGCTCATTTTAGAAACTATTTAGTGACATGTAGTAAGTGCCAGGCCCGGTGCTTGTCACTAAATACAGATCATCAACGGCTCGTCCGCCCGATCTGAACAACATGGGCCCGATGAGAAAAAATCCTCTTTATCACATGAGGAACCCAGGCCCTCAGGACCCACCCGCAGCGATGCACTTGCACGCCTAGACCTCCTGCCCTCAGCTGCAGATGAGCCACAGATAGGAGTTCAGCTTCTCTTCATGGGTGACATGCATTGTTCTCCAACCCACGGATCACACGCCAGGGCTCTGCAGGGGCCAAAGTTCACTGTCCCCCACGGATGCCTGTGGGTGTGTTAACCGGAGTCAGCGGCCTTCTGTGGAGAGCGCCTTTTAACCCTCGACGCCCCTCCTGCCACAGACCGTAGCCAGGGCCACCGTGAGTGACCAAGCACGTCGCCCTCACTTTGAATCTGGGGATGTTCGTGTCTTGAGGTTCCTTCTTTTTCCAGAAGCCTCGGCAAACCCCACACCCACACTGCAATTCTAACAGCTCAAGTGATAAGCAGCATGGCTAAGGTACAGAAAACTACAGGAAAAAAGATGTTTGCAGGCCCTTTCCAGAGGACGAGCGGGCGCACATTAAACTTCCTGACATCAGGAAGGGGGAGACTTCCTAGCTCTACGTAAAGCAGAGAGCAGCCCAGGAGACCTTCTCGCGTTAGCCAACCTTCTCGCCATCCTGGCAGGACTGACAAGTGCATATGTCATCCTATCCCCCAGCAGCCACGTCTGCGGGAACCACCCGTGTCCCCCAGGGCCGGCCCCTCACTGTCGTGCTCCAGGAGTTCCTCTCTGTTCGCTCCCTGCACGTCCCCCACGGTGCCAGCAAGAGCTCAGCCAAAACTGCGCTGGGAACATGGAGTTTGGCCCGACTAGTGTCGCTGAAATGACACGCCAATGCTGGCAGGAAATCCAATTTTTTATAACCATTTTTCATTTTTGCTGAAGCAAGCCGTGTGCGTGTCCTTGATGTGTGCACCCCCTTGACATTGTGCAGTGTGTGTGAGTATGTGCATGTGTGTGTGTGTGTGTGTGTGTGTAATTTTTTTAATCCATCAAAAGGGTTCTCATTTTTGAAAGTCTAAGCGAACAGCTGCTTTCAGCTGAGACGCATGTCACTTCCTAACAGGTACGCGGACTGGGTCCCCAGGGCCCAGCTTTCCTTCTCAGAGCCACGTCCTCCCGGGCCGCAGGGAGGAGGAGCACTCATCATGGAGAAAGCCACCAGGAGCGGCTACTCGCTTGCTTCCTACTTCAGCAGAGATGGGCTGGCCATGAACGGAGTCCGCTTCTCTTTCTCTAGAAGCAAAGACTCCTGGGAAGGGGCCTGAGAATTGTTCCAGGTCACCCCTGACACTAGAGCGAAAGCATGGGACTAGCAGTTGAAAAGGAAAATACATTTTTCACTTTCTTGTCTGCCATATACGGGATGTTTTCCTGGAAAACTGTTAAAAATTCATTTGTAAGTAAATAAGTGGGCTCATTTCTAATCCTGACTAGAAAATGAAGTGATGGCAAATAATAAAATACATATCACATGAATTGCATGGATGTTTGGAACTGTAACTATGCAGTTATTTGTGGCGGTTACAGCACAGCTTCTGGCGCTCCATCCACATCTGCATCGTGTTTTCTAAAACAGACAACGCTGCACGTCATGGGTGTGTCTTTTGTTGATTACAGCGCTTTTGCAGATAGAACTCTGACTAAAATCACACTCCTTAGGTTTGAACTTCTTCCGTTTCTTTGCCATCACCAATAATAAAGGAGAACTGCTCGGTTACTTCTAAAGTTTGTGGGGTATTTTTTTGTTTTTGGGGGTTTTTGGGGTTTTTTTTTTTTTTTTGGTGGGGAGGAGGATACATTTTTTACCTTTAGGAAATACACTATATTTTTATATTTAATTCCTTTCTTAAATTCAAAATTCAATTGGAGAATTTATAGTCTTGTAATTACCTGGATAAACTGATTTTGATATTTGATCTTTTTCTTCTTAATACATGAAGGGAATATTTCAATTCAGTGCTAGTGTATTTGAGGTTTAAACAGTGTTGGTGACCCTCTGTCCTCAGGCATGAGTTTTGAGGTTTGCGCCTCAGTCCTTTGGAGGAGTGTGGCTGGTTCCTGGCATACCAACTTGCTCCTGCTCTTAAGACCTAAATCCACTAGAATACTTGAACTAGAGGCAATAAATTTATCAAAAATGTTAATATCAGCATGCTCCACAAAGAAATCATATATTAAATACTCTTACTTAACAGTAACAATTTAGCTGAATGTTGGATTTTAATTTCTGGGACACTGTTATATAATTTCATAGTTAATAAACAAAAGTAGCATATTTTAAAGATTGAGTCTTTTAGAGTATAAACTAAATCAATTCACCAAAAAAGAATTAAGTAGTACATGATATAGTTTATTTTAGAAATTCCTCTTTAAAATAAATGTCATGCCATAACTAGGTAGGCATAAATCTGAATTGTGTTCTATACAGCTATAGATAACTTATAATTAATTGCTCCTAGATAATTTGTAATTGTTTTCATTTTTCACCTAATTTTATTCTATTTATTCTAGTATTTTGGTAACTAGGATAAAGTTCAAATAATAATAATATTTTTTAAATAATATGTTATTTCTATGTTCTTTCTCTGAAGTTTGACAAAATAAATAGAAAATTTGAACCTAGAAGAAAATTAATCAATTTAATGGGATGCAAGCTTAACATAAACTAAATTTTTAAAATAATGAACCTTTACGTCTCTGCCTTCCTTAATATCCATGTTAATATTTCCACCTCCCAATTTTTTGGTTGATGCATAATATCAGACTATACAACTTACTAGGCTCCTAGTTTTAATGTATTTGATTTTGTTTAGTAATCAATCACAATGCGGTATCTGCTCCACGACATAGACAGAGCAACAATGTTTGAAAATATGAAGATTGCAGACTAAGAGCACAAAAACGTATGAATTATCAACCATACAATCTTTTTAAGTAATAATCGTCATCTATAAGCTTACGCAGCGGTAGAAAAATTGTTAAATATGCTTTCAAACCTCATTGTGTGAGAGAGACAGTGGGCAGGGGGAGAGAGAGAGGAAGAAACAAAGAGTGAGGAGGACAGATGGAGTAACATCAGTGCCCCTGTAAATGCATATAAATTGCTTAAAATATCTGAATGAGAAACATATGAGGAACTTTCCCTGAGTTATTATATCACTAAGATTTCATTATGTTGATGAAATGCACTATGTTAATTCAAATGCATTATAATCATAAGTAACACTCGCGTATATGAACCACACTTGTCAAAGCAAATGAACAAAATATTATTCTGATGTAGGGCCCTTGAACTCCTTTACGGCGTTGGTTTTGTTTACATTATAATTTTCGAAATGAAGTCGTCTACATGGTTCCCTGGTGTGAATTAACAAGCAGCTCTCCATCAATGCTTTCTGTTTCCTTCAGCAAGCCCATGGAGAATAAAAGCATAATATGTTCATTAGACCGGAGGGCCCAACGACCTTCTGGATGACCTTCTGGACGAAGCCAGGGCTGCAAGGGCCGAGCCCCTTGCACGAATTTCGTGCATCGGGCCTCTAATGTTTTTATAATATATATTAGACCGCCATTTCAGAAGCTTTCCTTTATGTATTCAGCAAGAAGAAGCAGAGCTACATTCAGAATAAGGGCATAGTCATGACCTGCAGATTCATATATTCTAATGTATAAATCCTAAAGTCTTCCCCCGGAATCTACTTTATTCTGTCTCCAATCAATTACTCACTGACAGAGTCACGCAGGCCCACTGAGCTGTTTCAGGGGGCTGCCTGGAGTTCCCTTTTCCCTCTCCGCAGAACACAATCAGAGGCTCATCGATGAGTCCACAAATCTCCATCTCCCACACTGGGCACCGAGCCTCTAGCCTCTTCCTCTGCAGGCTCACTTCTTCATAATATAAGTAAGACTCGCCTAGTGGTTTCAATAAATAAAAACAAGAGAATTCGGAATAACACTCATCCATGAAGGCAAGCTCTCCACATAGGAAATAACACATAAAAAACGTCAAAGGGGGCAGTCATTTCCAAGACAAGAGGGTCATGCTCGGTTGCCGTTATTTATTGGAAAAGCCAAGTGTGTATCGATGCAGCATGTCATGGGCTGCTATGACTTGAGAGAATCTACGGATAAAGCGGACGAGTAATCAGTAAACTATGCACGAGTGGGAGGGCAGGCACCTGTTGCTGCAGATTTTAAAAGCCATCGCTTCAAAGACGGCCTGCGAAGAACAGACACAAAAACACAGACCTATTGCCCTCCTCTCAAAGCCACCAGAGAGGAGCTAGAACTAACAGGAATGACGATCCTGAACTAATTGGATTTGAAATCAAGATGAAAATGCAGCGCGCATCGTCCAGAAATGGAGCGGCCTAATTTCGTAATTACGGGATGCGCTGCAGTTGGCGCTCTCCCCTCCACCCCCAGGTCCCCTGGGACAGCACAGCCTTCTCAGTTTTTGCTGTTGGGAAACTTCCATCGGTGCTTGATGTCCATTTTTCATCCTCTCTTATCTCCTTTGCATGAGTCTCTTTGCGGAGTACAGTTTTCAATCAATACAGCGAAATGTTATCCGCAGATACAATTTGGGGAAATTATTGCACATAGTCTTGTTTCCGGTAAATTCTACTCTGAGTCTGGGAACTTTAACTCTTTATTCTTCCCCGGGAAAAAAAACAAGATGAAAGGAAAATAAATGATCGCAATGTGTGTGGAGAAATAAATAGGAGGAATAAATAGATGGAAGGTAGATCTGCACGGAACTTCACATATCAAGTGGAACTCTGGAACTGACCACGGCTCACTCCAAGGTAGAGACATGGAGTTGATTGTTGCTACATTTTGAATAACACAGCAGAGAAGATTCTGTTTTCTTCCGTTTCCAAAGTGGTGGTATTGGGTGAATGTAACATCAGGGGTACCAATGGCAAAAAAATGCAAGATTAGAAAACAAAGGAAGTCAATATGTTGGCTATATGTTTAGCTTTGGATTCTGTCCCACGTGTACTCTAAAAGGATGCTATATGGAAGGTGGCATGACACGGTGGAGCGGGCGCCCACTGGCTGTGGAGGTACCTGGAGTTGGGCACCCCTGACGAGCTCTGTGACTTCAGGCAAGGAATTACACCTCGCCCAGCCTCAATGTTCTCTTCTGGAGAGTGGGACCAGTAATAGGACCTACATCATAGGCTTCCGTAAGATAAAAAGTGTGCGTCTCTTAGCACGCTGTGTGGCTCATGGTAAATGCTCAGGAAATGTTAGTGTGATGGTTATAATTCTGAATATCAATTCAGATCTTCAAAATGGCATGGCTTTACCAGCCAGGCAGTGTAACAACCAAACAATCCCTTTTCTATGTGGTGCCAACAGGGAGGGGTGGAAGGCTCACTCAGTGTATCACCCTGGACGGGGAGCACTTCTCTGTGACAGAACTTCCAGGTGGCAGTGAAGAACTGGAGGCTCCATTTTGTCATTTTACTGGAGTTCATTGCTTTGGAGAGTAAAGACTAAAAGTAACTAAATTTACAACCTAAGTGCCCATCAGCAGCTGAGTGGATTAAAAAACTGTGGTACATCTACACAATGGACTACGACACTGCTATAAAAATGAAGGAACTTTTACCATTTGCAACAGCGTGGATGGAACTGGAGAGCATTATGCTAAGCAAAATAAGCCATTCGCAGAAAGATAAATATCACATGATCTCACTCATATGTGGGATATAATGATCAACACAATTTGATGAACAAAAATAGATCCAGAGACAAATGGCAGGGGTTGGGGGGGGGGGGGGGGGGGGGGGCGGGGAGGTTAGAGAGCAACCAAAGGATTTGTATGCATGCACATTAGCATAACCAATGGACACAGACACAGGGGGTGGTGGGGGCTTGCCAGGGTGCAAATGGCTTGGGGCGGGGGGGCGGTCAATCGGGGGAAAAAGGAGACATATATAAAACTTTAGACAATAAATAAAAATTTAAAACAAAATAACTAAATTTTTGAAGCCTTTAGGTATGTAAACTAGGATACAAAAAAATTGAGTTTCTATTCAGGTATATGCTTACTTCCCCTCTCCAGTATCTTCTCTCCATAGGGGCAACTCTATTGAAGATCAATTGTAATGAGAAGGCTGCTCGTGTGCATGACCTTATCATAACAGAAATACAGAATTTCTCTTTTAGGGACTTAGCCTGAGACGGTCTGAAGCGTGTGCCTTCACAATTGGACGTGACAGCTACCGCTGAGAATAGCAGCTTGAACTTTTGGACCAGGTACCTTCTCTTCTACGCTTCACACCAAATTGAGTTTCTCAGTGCTTTCATGGTTGAGCAGCATCTTTCGTTTCCGAGGTTTTTGTTGCTGTCTGTTTATTGCTCTTTTTTTAGGGGTATGTTAACACACCCAAAGTCTGTCGAGTATTGAGGATGACTTTAGTACTTCTCCATTTGTTGTTAGTTTTAGAAATTATCTCTTAGAGGGGGTTTCCTTGCTCTCCGTGTTGGGGGGCCCCCCTCCTGTTGGGCCTGTGCACAGGCAGCCAGTACAGCCCTGTGGTTATATTGTGGGCACTGCAGCCCGACTGTGGGTCACAACGTGATTCTACCACTAACTGGCAATGACGCCATTCTCTAGGAACTTATCACTTCTGTGCTATACTTACCTATAGTTTACAAATTATATATGTAATTGAGCGGTGCTACCATGCTCAAGGTACTTTTCATCTCTCTGATTATCTTATCTACACTATCATCTCAGTTCCCAAAACTGTAAAATGGGACAATAGTATCCATCGCATGGGGTTGTAGGAAAGGATCAATGAGGTTCACATAAAAAGAGCATAGCACAGTGTTTGGTGCATAGAAAATACATGAGGAATGATTCGCTATTCATTATTATTACATGCCTATTGTATGATTCCATAATTATTATTATCTCCAGAATTCTTGTGAGAAGCCTATCCGTCCATCTGTATGATGTTAACACCACCCCTTCACAACCATGGCCACTGTCTCTGAACTCACTACTTCAAGAAAGCGACGAGTAAGACCTTCCTTCTAAGGAAATGCCTTTACTGCATTACAACACCTCATCTGTCCTTGTCATCTTTCCTTTCTCCAGGCATTCAAGTAACTAGGCAGCCTAGAACATGCCTGCGACTATCATCTACCACCAACTATAGTTTAGGTTTCAGATCTTACATGACAATTTCTTGGGTTATTATTGTCATAATTAGTACAAGGAAATGCCTGCTATTCCAGTGTAAGAATTCCAACCATTGGCTTGTCAAGATATATAGTAAAAGCAGTGCAATTTTTCTAGATTTAAGTTCATTCTACTGCCTAGATAATGCATTTTAATTTCTATAGTACTTCAGTATAAGTATTTATAAAACCTAGAATATTTGTACTGTGTCTTATTGCTTCAGGGATAAATAAGTTGGTTGCCTTAGAAATTGGTCTCTGTGCTTACATACACTGTCAATTATCTAGGTCACTATATACTTTTCCTCTTGGCTCCAAGAGTTATATATTTCAGGAAACTGGAGGTACAGTATGGGAGTTTATCATGTTTATAGCTTTCTGTCCTCCCAGGAAAAAACAAGAAATCCCTTTTGTTGACCTTCAATACCTGGTGCTCTGCCATGCTGGAAAACAAAGTGTTTATAAAGCAAGAGCTAAATTTAGATTTAGGAGAGATGCGGTTCCAGCCTTAAGGGAGGAACAGGGTTTTGAATTACCTCTTGTCATAACAACTAGAAAACTGGACAAAATATTGGAAATAACTACTTTTATACTGTAACAACAGACAACACAACATTCTGATCCCTGGGAGAAAGGAAACACAATAAATGAGACCTACGGTTACCTGGGCTTCCTGTCTGGAGGGAATTTCTGGGCTGTAGCATAATGTGGGGGAAATCCGGGTAAAGCCTGGAGGCCTTCCTGAATGAAGAGGCAGCTAGAATTTGCAGGGCTTCTGCAGGAGGGAGTTATGTAGCAAAGGTCTTCAGAAATATGCAGATGAGTCTTCTTGAATCTTTAAGACCAACCTCTGTTGCACAGAGTGAAACCCCAAGAGGCAAGACAAGAACAACTTCTGAATAATAAACAATTTCTGGGGAGCTGGGTGGTGAATAATTTCCAGAGTTTACACGGGGCCAGGAATTGTTGACATTTCTACTAGCCTGAGTAGAAAAGACTCCTTGAATACTCCCAATAGTCAATAGAGCTGACCTAGAGGTCAAACCTTAGAAGTGGGGCTAAATTAACCCTACGGAAAAAAATCTACCCTAAACCTACCCTAAAAGAACTTGAAAATAAGACTCAAAAGGATGAAAGGCACGCACAAGTAATTGTACTGCCTGCCAGAATAAAGTCCAGTGCTCTTTATTGGAATATAACAAAATCCAGCATGCAAGTGCATAAAAGCCATCATCCATTATATGCCGTTTAACCATGAAATTATTTCAGGAGATGAATATGGAGTCATTAGTGCTTTTACCAAATACTGTACTCGTCCAAGTGCATATTAAGCACGTACTTCTAGCTGCACATTCAAATGAGTTCGCACAGGGCTCTTTCCTGAGCCACCACCACGGTGATGCTATGGGGAGCCTCCGCGAGCACACGGAGCAGAGCTGGGGGTCAGTCCTAGTTGGACACACTGCACGCATAAGAAATAGCTTCCTTGCCTTAAGCCGTAAGATTTGTCCTGGCTGTTTCCCTTCATATAATTTAGTCTTTTTTACCGATGGCATAGGACTAACTTAATGGGAAAAAAATCATACGATTTCTAAACTTTAGGAAACGTCAGCATTTCTGACCTATTCCAGCTTTCCTCAAGTCTGTTCCACCACGTTTAGGAAACTCGGAGTTAAACAGTTAAGTGGGTCCCTACTATGCAATACCTCTTCATAGCCTACAATCTGCTTCGGACTCACTAATTTAAGTCCAGGTGATAAAGATACTTCCAGATTTAACTGTCCACTAAATCCCTTTTTTTCCAGAAGCATCTTCAGCTCTAGGGCTCTGCGGACACCTTTCTGGAAATGCTGAACTAGTCCAATGCCCTCATCATCCAAATGATGTTAAACATCCAAGCTGAGGTGAACAGGTAATATTCAAATCACATGACTAGAACTCAGGCCTCTTAATTCTCTGTTTTACATTTTCCGTTGGGCACAATAGTGCATTAGAGTAAAGGACTACAATTACATTTTTCTCATAGAGTAACTTTTCATAGAGAAATGATCATTGTAAAGATTTTTAAAAGTTAAATCTCTTAAGATCTTAGATTTGCGGTCTTGAATGAAATGTACGACAGTGCCGAACAATTATATTTCTCAATGTGCACTTCGTGAGAGTGAATCTACATTGATAGAGGTACAGAATCAACTTAAATGAAATTCATATGAGCTGTATTGACAGTTGAGCTCATATGAAGTCATTTAAAAGCTCAAAGCTTCTTTCTATGCCATGCATAAATTTGCCCTGAGCCCCTTCAAATTTGGCATAAACGCCACCTTCTTGAACTTTCTAGATAAAATGGCACCTCCCCACCCCATCGACCAGCTTGGGAACTCTCTACCCTTCCTCTCTGTTTTACGTTCTGCCATAAACTTAAGATCTTCTAACCTGCAGATTCATATATTCTAAAGCCTTTTGGAGCAGGACCTTGTAAGGTACGGAAAGTAGGTAAACTTGATCTCTAAGCTGTTTTTTAGGAAAAAATATTTCCAGTGCCTCCCTCCCTCACTTTAGTTGCCCACATCCCCTTATTTCTAAAAACCACATTATTTACCTTCTTTCAAATGCCCCATTTTCTAGCACATTCCAATCCTCCAACCTGCTCTACCTCTTGTCTAACTGGTCCTAGTGTTGGCCCATTTTGTTCTTCTTTTCTTATAGAGCTAGAAAGTCTCTTCCTCCTGATCCCACAACTGGGCAGATGGACGGGGCATCATGACCTCACTTTCCTTAGTAAACTCAGGAGGACATATTTATGAGCTGGAGTGACACCATGATCCTTAGAACCACTTCAATGGGGAAGAACACCGGCCAAAGTAAGGTTTTCCTTAGGTTCTTACTCAGTTCAATGCACAGGAGAGGCTCGAACAGAAGAAAGCAATAGAGGAGGGTGATTTCGGTAGATTGGGGAGCCCAGCCCTGTCTAGAATCATCTTCTATTTCTAAATCTAGTTCTGATCCAATAGAAATTTGATGACCCAAATGCCGCTAGACGGGAAGCTTAAGTCGATCCAGGAAGCAGTTCTGTTTACCTCCTGGTTCTCGCAGATGTCCCGTAAGCAGCCATCTCTGTCCAGGGAGCAGGGCACACGCTGCCCCTAAGCCCGGGACATCCCGAGAGTGAGAGGAAGCCTGGAGACGAGGTGCCGCCCCTCACTCTGCGGGTCTCCAGTGTCGTCCATCACCATGTGAGCTCACTGTGGGAGCTGTGGCTGAGGTGACATGTCAAAGAGTCGTGATTTACTTTCTCTCTGTCTTAAGATTTCCTTTTCTCTAGAGGACCTCTTGTCTTAACCTAGAGCAAGTCTTTATTTGATATCAATTTCTGTTTCCACTATCAACGCCGACGAGTCTAATTGATTCATTTGGCTGACTGAACCCTTTGAGGAAATCACTTTTTAAACACAAGCAGCCACTGAGATAACACCTTTTGTCTTCTGTCTACACCAAACATAGACAATTATGAGGATCTCTTGCTCTGTGGGAGGCGGCTGTCTCTCGAGATCATTGACTGACAGCTCCTGGATTGTGTTCCCTTTGGTTAATGTTCATCCTGATCCGATGGACTAAATCGGATGTGATACAGAAGATTCCTGTTTCTACTTAGCGATTGCTCTGTGACGCCGTTCCCTTTCCTTCCTGAACATTTGTGGCGGGAAATGCATGCAGTTCTTTTTATCACTTGTACTGAGTGGCTCCATATAGAGGGACCCGGACGTTTATAACGGTCAGTCTTATGAAAACACAGCTCAGGGAAACGGCGTGACTCCCCTGCTTCCCGGTGAAGAAATTGACATGTGAGGGTGGTGACCTTCCTTAACCTCACACGTCACGTTAAGGGCAGGATCAAAGACACAAATCGCCCCCCTCGCTCCCTTGTCCTCCAGCCCCCTGCCAGGTCACACCTGACCCAGCTACAACCCCCCAAACGGTGGCTCCGAGAAGAGGAGGGTTTCTTTTGGGTCATTTCCCCCCTTTCGCCTCCATGCCTGCTGGGCTGGTGGCCTGCACATGCCCCCTGCACCCCCAGAGCTCAGGACAGCTGGTAGGGCGCAGTGGAATGTGCCTCAGACAGCCTTCCTGATCCTGGGCCCCGGGACTACCTTTCCCTGCCACCTTCCTGGCTGCTTCCATGGCTGGTTTTGTCGCCCCATCTATTTATGCAGAAGGCGTCCTTTGGAAAACACAAACCTAAGACTGAGGAGGCAGGTGAGGGGAGAAGGAGTGAGTGCACTTCTTTGGAATGCGTGCAGCAAACTTGTTTCAGAACATTTTCTCTCTTCCCAGTGTTTCCCTGAATGCCCTCCCAGCCCCGAAATCAAGGAGCTGGAACAGAAACAGAGACTATGGGAGCCGGAGGGGTCTGGGGGTCCCGGTCACACACCTGCTGGACAGGTGAGCAGACCGAGTCTGGAGCAGGTGGGGACGTGATTTGCCCAAATTCAATGACCTGTTCGGCCTTAAGGAGCTGGCGCCTCCTCCTCCCGCCCCTTGGCCGGGCCTCTGTGCCCGTTTCCTGCCTCTCAGGACAGGGGCTCGGAACTCCTGAGTGATGGAGAGGGGACCACTGCTGTTGGCGCCGCATTGCGCAGGGCCAGGGGCCAGAGGAGGGTGCTCCAGGAAGAAAGCGGGATTTCCACCTGCAGGGCGGCTGCTGAGCTCAGCATGGCTGGGCGTGGCTCCTGGAAAAGTCCACGGAGCCTGAGGAAAAAGGAGGCATTGGTTCTCTAGTCCCAGAGGCGTTGTAGGTATCTCCCAGGACAGCATCTGGGCCACTACTGATCCATCCATCCATCCATCCATCCCTCCCTCCCTCCCTCCCTCCCTCCATACATCCATCCATCCCTCCCTCCCTCCATCCATCCATCCATCCATCCATCCCTCCCTCCCTCCATCCATCCATCCATCCATCCATCCCTCCCTCCCTCCCTCCCTCTATCCATCCATCCATCCATCCCTCCCTCCCTCCCTCCCTCCCTCCATCCATCCATCCGGGCATATGTGTCAAATAGTCACATGCTGCAGCCTGTACTCCGGAAAAGGAAGGGCTGTTTCCAGATTTCCAATCGCCGACATGCACACGGGCTTGTGGTCGGCAAAGCAGGAGAATGCCCTCACAGAATGGTTGAACAAACCAAATGTAAAATTGAGATTATGTCCATTAAGTAAAATTGCCAAGTTGTAATTGGTTTTTATTATTTAGAAAATATTTCATCTTAAAAAGAAGTGTGCATTTATAAAAGAGCAAAATATGTGTCTAAGGCAAAGGGATCCATACTCTTTCATTTTTTTTACTAGGAAATTGCTTTTAAAATTACTTGATATTGAGAAGTCAAAATCTTAAGAGTGTTTCCTGCCCATGTTAATCAATGTAAGCATTTCAAACTGGATGAAAATAAAATATTTTCATTTTGAGTTTTAAAAATGAATAGTTTATTAAATTAGTTTTTAAATTCAATATAAAATATGTTCTATTTTGAAACTTCTCTTCAGACTTTTTCTCATTCTCCAGTTGGTCCTAGTTATTAGATCATGAATGGTCTATGTGTCTATGTATGTGGTGTGTATACATTCAATATCATATGTTATATTTTTAAACATAAGTTAATTTTATGTTATTTGTATACACACATAAACATACATATGAGTATATGCCCATTGAGAGAGAGAAAGAGAGAGAGAGAGAGAGAGAGAGAGAGAGAACCCTCATAGGACAATCACAGAGGCTACAAAAATGAATCAAAGCACAATGCCCAAGGCTCTCAGGAAATGTAGGTGAAGTCAGTTTCAAGCTGTAATTGCTATACAATCAGATCTTATTACTACAAAAAATCATTAAAAAGTAATATATATTATGGTCATAATATTTTCACTTTTTGCTTGTTCAACATTTGGGTTTTTAAAGACTTTATTTGCTGATTCCATTTCATGTCATTCAACAACAGGTGCCTGGCTCCCTACTACATAGGCCAATCCCCGATATATCTTACAACTAGCAAACTCATGACAACACAAAAGCCTAGTGTCTGCTTTTGTCATATCTATTCTGCACACACCACACACACACACACACACACACACAAACTCAGACATGCAGGCCTGGGCCCCCCAACTGCCCTCCCCTGGAGGCCTGGTTGCCCCCCAACTGCACTCCCCTGCAGGCCTGGTCACCTCCAACTGCCCTCCCCTGCTGGCCTGGTCCCTCCCAACTGCCCTCCCCTGCAGGCCTGATCACCCACAACTGCCCTACCCTGCTGGCCATCTTGTGTTCACATGGGGGTGGCCATCTTTGACCACATGGGGGCAGCCATCTTGTGTGTTGGAGTGATGGTCAATTTGCATATTACTCTTTTATTAGATAGGCTTAGTCCTTGTGTCATTTCCCGTGCAAGCAACTGTCAGCCTACTTTTGCCCCGCCCGGCATTTGTTGATGGACTGCTTTGTGCTCTCTTGGTCTCAGTTTCCTTCCCGCTAAAATGGGCATATTAGTCTGCCCCCAGTCCCCCCACACTCGTTTCCAGGGCCTTCACGAATCCACTGAGACAATGGACTTGAAAGGCCTTGTGAATTCCAAGACCCCCCAGAATGACTGTGCTCCTAGTGTCGGTGCCACATACAGTCCACACTGGTTTCGGCCAGACTTGGTGCCAAATGACACCTAATTGAAGACCTGGAGGACAGCCCGCTGGCAAACATGAAGACTAAGGTCTGCTCTTAGTGCCACACCTTGGCCATTTCTCACTGTTCACTGGCCACCAGCCCCGCCTCAGGGAGCCTCCCTCTTCTCCCAAGCCCTCCCTGGAGCAAGACCAGGTCCAGGCAGGAGTCCTGGGCATGCAGAGCCAGCCTCCACCTCCCCCCGGTTTTTGGAAGCTCTTTGCTTCCTCATTTACGCTATTTGCACATTCTTGTCAGCCTAGCCGCCTGCACGGCCCTGCTCCCGCCTCTCCCACAAAACAGCAGCAGGAAAGAGTGAAGACAAGTTCTCTACCGACGGGGACTGACTACCAAAGAGTCGGGTCTGCAAAATGCAGGTCACCACCCGGTCAGGGCGGCAGAAAGGAGACACTGAGCCCCAACTCCTGGCTCACAGAGCAGTGAGCAATGACACAGCACCAGCCTCAACCAATGGGAAACTCGAGAGCAGCGGTTCTCAACCTGTGGGTCGCGACCCCTTTGGGGGTCGAATGACCCTTTCACAGGGGTCGCCTAAGACCATCGGAAAACACATATGTAATTACATATTGTTTTTGTGATTAATCACTATGCTTTAATTATGTTCAGTTTGTAACAATGAAATTGGGGGTCACCACAGGATGAGGAACTGTATTAAAGGGTCGCAGCGTTAGGAGGGTTGAGAACCACTGCTCTACGGCAGCCCTTCCAGGGGACGCCAGGCCCAGCAGAATGTGATCTCTGGGAAGGAGCAGCCACTCCCCCATGCAGCTCTGCAGCTGCATAGCCAGGTCCCCCTGGAAGCCCTGGAACGTGGGGCGACTGCCGTGGCCCTGTGGTCAGGAGGGCGGGGTGGCGTGGATGAGCTTATCCGGAGACGCTGAGGAGCGAGCCTACACAGGTCGCTGAGCAAACAGGACACTTGTTCACGTGGCGTACCATCCACGGTCTCCTTTGGGCGGTAGAGTCAGATCGCCGCTCAGCCACACCATGGTTCCCCATATGCAGCCTCAGTGCACAGGTCACGAGGGAGCACGACCTCCATTCAAAGCTCTGGCTCTGTTCTCTGCGTGATGGGCACAGGCCTTGCCACCTGACTTCAGTGCATGGAGAGGCTCTCAGGGCTCCTCGGGCGGCTCTGCGCATGAAAAGCAGGGGAGGAAACGTACACCTCGCCCAGCTGCCTGTGCAGGCACCAAAGACAGCCTCCAGGTGAGTCAGAGACACTGAGAAGTTGGAGTTGACATTCATACAACCACGACCAGAGCAGCCTTCTTGTCGACCCCTTTTGAATGGTTGGCGCTGCTGCTTTGGACAAAGGCTCTCAAACATAGACTCCTTTTCCCCATCCAGTAACATTTTTAAAAATTTATCTATATTGTTGAAAGTATTAAAATGTGCCCCCTTCTCCCCTCTTTGACCCCCTCCACTACCCTACCCAGGCCTTCACCACATTATCGTCTGTGTCCATGGGTTAGGAGAAACCCCAGAGGGTACTCCAGCTTGGACTCTGCATTTTACAGCTGGGGAAACTGAGACCTTGTGTCTGACTTCAAAACGTTAACACTGGGGTCCAGCCAGGGGCCCACCTCTCTTGAGTTTCTTGATGCTCAGCCCAAAGTTGTCCTCCTCTCCCATCCAGAGTGACCCTATTTCTAGGCCACGAGTGGTGGCTCCGAAGCTCTCAGTAATGAATACAACTCTCGAGACATTCATAGACATGACGGAGCAGGACCACGTTCCCATCGGTAAGACTTATGAAACAACAGCAAATATTGTTTTGAAGGTAGAGAGGGCTAGAAATGTTTCCATGTTAAAATTTAGCTGCAAATAGAAATAATTTGACATTTCTTTTAGGGGTGGCCCAAGTTTCATTTCACTTCTCGAAAATGTAAGCGCTTGTCAAATTTCCCAGTGTTTGAAAGTATTTCTTTGAGAATCCAAGGCTGACCTGCCAGTTACATCCATCTTCCTCGACGTGCTCATCAATGTCGACGTCAAGAGGACCTAGGGAAGCAGCTTCAGCTGATCCCCAGCTAAGAATGTGGTTTCCTTCTTGACGGTTGGTTACCCCAGAGGCATGGCCTCACAGGGGAAAGGTGGAGAGCCAATGCTCTTGTTGCCTTGGAAAGCTACTCAGGGTCTGTGTTCCTAGAACCCCTTTCCTTCTGGGAAGAGGGAGAAGAAAATGGTCACTCCAATTTCTTGTCTTTGCTCCTACAGAGGACAAGCAACTTGGTCCCTTCCCCTTCTTCTAAGTCCCTCTGTAGGCAGCAGACCCTTCTCAAAATGCAAGATGGAGAAGACCGTTGTCAAGCAGCAGCTCACGGTGGGAATAAAAGCCCTGGAAAGGTAATCACATACTCACAGGCCCACTGAATAGAATATTCCCCAAACGAGAGAGGAGGTATTCGTTTATAGAGAGTTTCCCACACCCTCTCTTTCTTTCCTTCTTCCTGCATTAAAACCTCATTTTCACCCATACCACAATTTTTTGACTATGACATCTCTACTATTTTGGAAGTGACATATTATAATGCATTAGTGGAGTAAAACCAAAAAAATCAAATTAAGTTAAATTGAAAAGCAAACAATATTCATTTTTACACATTTTCTAGAACCGAAGACTACATTTATCTTACATCTTTATTCTAAAGCCTGTTTATATCACTGTTAACAATATTTGTGATATATGACTTAGGAGAGATGAGTATGTTTTCTTTAATTGCAGCTTCATTTTTTCCTGTAAAGATGATTTTGATAAGTGATCTTCTTTGAAAGTTGGGAACCTAGGGGAAGATTAATCTAGCCCAGTAGAGGAACTAAAGTGGCAAAAATTGATTAAGGCATTAAAATATCTACAGTATGTCTAGAAAATATGAGCTGTCTCTAAATGGTCCCAGTAAATCACAACCCAAACCGAAGGAAGCAGTTAAGAAGAGCTTCCCCGAGTAATAGAAAAGTTTTCAGGGTAAAGTATTTTGAAAGTGTCATTTTATTTTTATACACTGTGCAATAAGAGAGAAATATGTATACAGCTATGGCCTAATCTTTTCTCTCCAGCACTTCAGGGAAGAAAAATATCCCTAATATACAGATAATATTTCTAATATAGATAAGCAGGTAGATATTGCATATACATTTATAAAAACACACAAATACATTTTATATTACCTGTGGCCAATTATGTGATGTGATGGAAGAAATCCTTCAAAATCCACTGCCCACATAGGTTGCCTCATGAGCCCCCATCCTTCCTGAAACTTCCCTCTTTATTTTTTTTCCTGGATTTAAAATATTTTCTAAAATACCCGATTGAAGAATAATGTTACTCTGGAAGGAAGAGCAATTAAAAGACCTTTGCGAATGGATGGGCAAAGCAATTAGGACCCCTTTTTCTACTTGCATATGAATACGCTAGAATTAGTTTGACCTGATGCAAGAAGTAAATGACATTTGGTTTTGGAGGTGGGAAAGGTTTGAAACACATTTTTCCCCATTAGGCAAACAGGCTGTGTGTGACCCGCAGCGGCAGCGAGGGAGAAAGCAGAAAAGTCGTGAGCGTTTGGGAGATTTCAAAGTAGGTCAAAGCAGCCTAAAAATAGAACGAAAATCAGAATTTTCTCACGCAAACTGGGCTCACAGTGGCTCGTTCAAATCTCTTGATGTAACTCTCGTCCTGAATGAATCTTCTCACATGTTTCTCCCAGAATCAGTTCTGACTGTCCTAGCTCTCCTTACCGCCAATGTCCCCCACTTCTCTTCCCCTCTGAGCAGATCAGCTCTTTTCCTTTCCCAAGGAGAGGGAACCCCTCGTTTGCCCAAGGTCCCCTTGTCCTTCCCATAGTCTGACCTGACCACTCGGCCTGAGTTCTCACCTTACTCTTCCTCTTGGTCTCATGGTGAACTTCCCCCTCTTTCTCTATTGCCCTCAATACCATACTTTGGGGGAAAAAAACATTTTTCTTTTACTCAGTCCTAAAGTTCTTCTCTTTATATCATTTCCTTTTTCTCGCTTCCTGCTCGACTTCTAAAATAGCTGTCTCTACTGCCTTTACCTGTACCCAATTTATCCATTCCAACTCTGAGCCCTCCTTCTCTGCTAGCCCAAGAAAGCTAAACAACATCTTTGATCCTGAGTCAACCTTATTGAGTGTTTAATAGTTAGCCTTTGTGTGTATGAACTTAATTCACAGAGTGAATATGCTAGAATCCCCCCCATTAAGTTTAACATTGACACTGCCATGTCCCAACATTTAACTGGAACAGTGAGCAAGCTCAGAGGCTTCGTCAGCCTGACGGGACAGGAAGTCTTTCTCTAATACTATGAGTAACCTGCTATTACAGTGCAAAGAATTCAAAGCTTCTCAGAGAAGCTTCCCACTGACCAGCTCTCAACACATCTAGGCAGGTCCGAACATGCCCGGTTACTCTGTTTCTATGGTTGGGGACTGGTCACCCCATCTTTAACACAGCTGTCAGCTGCCAAGAAGCCAGAAACACCACAGTAAAGTAAGCAGACTGTCATTTCTTTTTAAAAAATATATTTTTACTAGAGGCCTGGTACATGAAATTTGTGCACTTTGCGGGGGGGGGGGGGGCGCGGGCGGAGGGCCTTCAGCCCAATCTGCGCCCTCTCGCAGTCCAGGAGCCCTCAGAGGATGTCCGACTGATGGCTTAGGCCCGCTACCCCTGGGGAGTGGGCCTAAGCCAGCAGTCGGACATCCTTAGCGCAGCCGCGGAGCCTGGCTTCTGGCTGAATGGTGCTCCCCCTGTGTGGGTGCACTGACCACCAGGGGGCAGCTACTGCAATGAGTGTCTGCCCCCTGATGGTCAGTGCACATCATAGCAAGCGGTTGAGAGGCCTTAGCATATCATTAGCATATTACGCTTTAATTGGTTGAACGGACAACTGGACGACTAGACACTTAGCATATTAGGCTTTTATTATATAGGATTGATTTCAGAGAGGAAGAGGGAGATAGAAATATCAATGATGAGAGAGAATCATGGATCAACTGCCTCCTGCACACCCACTACTGGGGATTGAGTCCACAATCTAGGCATGTGCCCTGACCTGGAATCCAACCATGACCTCCTGGTTCATAGATCAATGCTCAACCACTGAGCCACACCAGCCAGGCCACACTACTGTTGCAGTCAGACTCAGCAGAAAATGAGTTTAATGTTTTTTTAAGTAATGTATTTTTTAGTGCATCATAGAAAACATCAGTGAGAAGCCCTGAGATTCAAGATTGCTTGCCACAACCATGGAGATCTGGAGCATCATCATTTCTTAAGAGGACATATGGAAGCACAGTTGTTTTCTGGATGACCGAGGGACTTGATTCTGCAGATCCATAGCCATGGGACCATCTCTGTGCTTTACAGATGAAAGAATCGCCCTGGCTGAAATCGGGGAACCACACAATATGTTTTTTTTGTATATGCCAAAAAACCCGTTGCTTCCTCAACTATTTACATTTTTTTTCTGAGTGCTGGACACCTGTTCCTGCAGTCCCATTTCTCTGTCTCCCCAGGAATAATTTGTTAAAATAGAAAGAATATAGAAACTAATCAGTTAACAAAAAAGAAATTCTTCAGATCCCAAACTTCATGCATCAGGGCTCACTGGATTGAGTACCAAGGCTCGTTACCAACCTTCTCGCTCCCGGCAGCTCTGGGCTCAGTCTACCCCACTGAGCAGCAGGCAGCGGAGTTAGGCGCGGCTCACCTGCTGGTCACACTGAGAAAATGCCTAAGAACAATGTAGGGTATTTCTTTCACCCTCATCAATCTTTGTTTCTCTTTCTAAATCTACAGATGAGCCAAATATTGATCAAATTTCCATTTATTAATGTCCCTGGAAAACTTTCGGCATAATGTCAACATTGTAATTACAATGTCTCTCAATTGGTTACTGGTCTAGGCCAAATTCTCTCAAATTATCTAATCAGAATGTTCTTTAGCCTCCTTATTCTTGAACTTTCTGTAAACAGCTTAACAACATACTAGTATGTTTGAATGATTAGAGACAAATGTTCCTATCATAACAAATATGAAAATAAATATTTTCCTCTGCTCTGATAATAGCATAGAGAAATATTTTCTATGGTCTAACTCCCATAATTCAGATTTTTCCTTAAGAAGTTAGTTCACTTATTGGTTATTTATAGTCAAAAAGACGTTTTCAATATCAGTGATGCCAAAATCACACTAAGTGTTGCTTCTTCCTCTTTGTCTTTAATCACCGGCACCCTCGTCGTCACTTTCGCTTGTTTTTCATGAGAGCGTGTTTGTCAAGAACAGGCGTTGTTTTGGTTTTGCCAACACTTCCAGTGTGACTCCCTCACCAACCTGATCTATTACTAATTCGGTTAAAATAGCCAAAGCAGATTTTTTTAAAACCCAATTAAAAGCATATATCTTATTTTAGATATTGCAAAATTTAAAATCTGTTGTGTGATAAATTCCCTTGTCTAATTATATTTCTTAACAACCTTAATGCTGAATGAAGGAGAATCTAAAGTTCTAATAGAATATTCTCTAAAAGTAGAAGAGTATTTTATAAAAGTCATCATTTCCAACCACCCCTCGAATGGTTGGAGCACACGGTGCTCGCTCTTCCTTGGTTATCTGAGGTCATTCCACGGGGCATGTAGGAGGAAGTAGCAAAAGCTCCTCTATTGCTATATTCTGAGTCAGCTGCCTTTATAAATAACCTAATTATTTTATTATACTTAATGGTTTAGTCATTGTTTCCTGCTGTGGGTTCTAATTTACATATCTTGACTTTTTTAAAGAAGTATTTTCTATATTTCACCTCAAAGAGCTTTTAGATGAAGGGATATAACTAAATCACATATAAATTATCTCTCTAGCTTCTTAAATACATTCCAAGCCAATTCTAAAAAGTGTAGAGTTCCTTGAAAATAACTAAATACCCGATTAAGTAGACATTTCTAGAGCCAATGGGGGAAAAAGTGTTTGTTTCCATAGATAAATCCCTTGTCTGCAGAATAGACATGCTGCCCATTAGCGGATACAAAACAAAGTGGTGAGTTCTGATTTGCTTGATTAAAAAAATACATTCATTATTCTAATAGCATATTATCTAATCTGACATTGTCATTAGGGTTGTGTGTGTGTGTGTGTGTGTGTGTGTGTGTGTTTTAGTATTGCCACACACTGTCAGGAAAGTGCGCTTTCGTTGAGGATGAGGAAATTGAAGAAGCGCACATTCTGAAAACAAGCTTCTGAGAAGCCTTCGGGGCGGGAGCCAAGCTGCCAGGGGCTTGCAGGGACAGTCCCCTTTCTTTCAAAGATGGTTTGTTTATTTTCAGAGCAGGTGTTTCATTGCCACAGGGGGTCTCGATCCCACCTCATCAGAGACAAACAAATCATCTGTCAATTCCTGGGAAAAAGGTAACTGTTGCTCCCCCCACCCCTCTCTCTAAAAGACCATCTGGTAACTGAAGAGAAAATGTTGAACTGGAGGCCTCCCACTTCCGTAAGTAAGTAGGGCCTCAGAGGCAGGCAGAGGGGGCGACCTCACATGAAGGCCTGCTGTTCCACTGGGTGTCCCTCTACCTTTGTCTCTGGGATGGCTCCAGAAGTGTGCTGTCACATGTCGCCATATGTAGGGCATATCATGTGTCATCAAAACAACTGTTCGCATTGGCCGTGGGAGACGGACACTGCACTGGGGTGGTGAGGCCTCCTCATCTGTGTGCTTCTGAGTTTGGCTGGACTGGCCAGCATCTGATCAGCTAAGCTGAATGAGACCATTCAGGCTTCTTTGCTTTCACCCCCTCATCTCTCCTCTCCCCAAACCCCACTGCCCCACCCCACGCCCTGTGGCCTGAGCCCTTCGCTATATTTCTGTAAGAAATCATTTGGGTTTGGCCTCTCTCACAGCCAAAGGCTCCCACTTCTGGGAATCTCTGCAAACAGCTAATCTTATGAAAAAGACATTAGGACAAAATGCATGGGGAAAAAATTAAGAAAGTCACTGATGAATGTTTTTATGATGTTCCATTGATCAAACTCATCCATTGTGTTCCATTGGTAATTCGAACTTATCAATTGATAAGATGAAAGATACCTCTGTAAATCCCATTTTCATACCCAACGTGAATCAAAGAAGTTGCCTGGTTCAGACCGCATCGTCTTTATGTAGTTTAATTATGAGCAAGTCTTCTAGTGAGAGGCGCTTGTGCTGTTGATGGGTGCCTTGGTTGGGTGGTTGGTGGTGGTGGTTGTGGTTGCTCCTGCCACTGAGCTGTCTACCCGGTAAACAATCTTAGCACAGAGGTTGGAAACACACAATAAAGCTTTGAGAGTGAACTTGCCCAGTGCCACTGGGGGGGTGCAGGCTGGCCAGGACGAGGAGACACAAAGCCATTGTTCGTTTTTTCCTGCCTCCAGCAACATCCTTAGCTTCCCACGTATCTTTCTCGTGTGGATGTGATCTCTCCCCGATGAAAAATAGCAGCTAAGAAGAAGAATGTCTGCAATTAACGAAAAGAAAGGGGCAGACTGCAGCCGGAGCTCCGCGGGCCGTGAAGGCCGAGGCCCTTTGTGGAGAGCCGCCCTCCAGGACAGCCCTGCCTCTCCCTGGGACGCATGTGCTGCGCTTCTGCATTGCGCACCGAACCTCCCGCAAATAGAAACTTGCTGTTTAATTGATTTATTGGTAATGAATCTGGCTCGGGGTAGAGACTCTTTGAAGCTGATTGATGACTGCAGCAAGCTGAGGATTTCATCCCACAACAAACCTTTTTGTACTAATAAACGCGGGCCGGTAACGCTCGGGGCCTGGTGCTTCCCCTCCCATTAAAGCGAGGATTTGCAACTTAAGTATGTGAGGGACTTGGTTTATGTGCGCCCCACAGCAGACATAATGAACTATTGCTTTTAATGGCAGATTACCCCTGTTTCTACTTCCTGGAGTGAAGACCTCGCAAATTGATGTATCTGTCCTCTGAGGCTTTCCGCGAGGCATTATGGCATTTTAAAATATTAATATGAGAGTACATTTAGCTGAGAGGGGCGCGTCTAGGAGTCTCCAGTGGCTGCAAGGCGGGTCACCAGGGACCGCCTGTCTCTCAAGGCGGATGATTTATTCTAAGTGTATCATTAAGATACACTTTTGGGGAATTTATGATGGTGCTTTTTCACCAAGTGATACCTTTTCCATAAAAATGTAAGTATTTTATGCTATTTTCCCTCCCTCTTATTCCTCAGAAACCTGGTCAGTGTCAGGGGCGGATTGTAAGCGCCACGTCCTTCCGTGCCACTGCGGATGGGGCTGGACGCTGGCGACCTAGGACTGGATGTCATATCTTGTTAGGACTCTGCAGGGCGGGAGCCATCCTGGGGATCTGGAGGGACAGCCGCTACTCCTGGACCGGGAAAGATGGGGGGGGGGGGGTGGGGGGGGGGGGGTGGGCAGATACATCCAGACTCAATGCACGAGTTGATGATGGAGACGGGAAAATACTAATGAAACATGTAGATGCGCAGGAAACGATGGAGGGAACTTCCCATGATGTTCCTCTCTAAAGCCATCGCCCTGTGCTCTCCACGGTGATTTCAAGCACCAGGTGACTCGGTGCGGTGCCCGCTGCTGCGATTGTCCGAACCCAGCAGGCAGCCCAGCCTGGGTGACTCTGGCCGATCCCCCTCTGCTGGTTATTATTCCCAAAGATCAGGGACACGAAGGCCCTGAACCCTCACTGGATGTTTGGAAAAGTGACCTTCCCTCCCCCGCAGCGAGGCGCTGGGGCTGCGGGCTGTCCCGTGATCGCTCCTTCTGTCATTTTTGTTCCGTTACCTGAGGGACGCCAGCAGGAATGAGGCCCTTACGGTGTGTCTGTGAGAGGTGCCCAGAGACTGCTCAACGCCTGCCCTCAATTTGACTCCGAAGTTGCTTCGACATAAAGACACCCCAGTCCCCCACACTGTCCCCAGGCATGGTGGCCTGAGAGGCCAGCTGGGACACAGCCTCCGGGGCGTTGGTCTTTGTGGGATCGTGGCCCTTAACATTCAAACTTCTCTGTCTAAATCCCCAATTTGATGGAAAGACTAGATCCTAAAGGAGAACTCTTTTTTATATATAGCTATGAAAACTCCAACTTACAAACCTCTGATTCCCGCCCCCCCCCCCCCCCCCCACAGGAAATACACCTTTCAGTTAATTCACTTAGGTTAGAACTCCATTGTCAATTGCAATAAAGCTAATATCACATCCCAGAAGTCAATGGTAAGTTCCTTAGAAGTGACTCTGCCAGGTACCCTGTGAGGGGATGATCATTTCACACCAGAACCCTCCCCACCAGGGAAGCAGCCACATCTGCAGAGCCCTCCCTCCACCCCCCCCCCCCCCCCGCACCCCCGTCCCTGCCAGGCGATGGTCCCTGAAGTGCTCTGCCTGGGTCTCTGAGCCACTCTCCAAATGCCATTTTCAGAAGAGAGCTGCGAGCTTCCGAGAGCCGAGTCGGGAGATGACAGTCCTGCCTGTGCGTGCTGGACCTGGATCGCAGCTTACCCGCCAACCGATGCAAGAGCACAAGAACGGATGCGTGGAAAGTGACAACCCTGCCTGTTCTCTCTGCAAACTAATGGCCTTGGTAGACCCTCTCTATTGGCTGCACACCATTCTCATGGAAAATACAAAAATAAATGACTGAGGGATCCAATTGTATTAAATGGCAATAACGTATACTTTATACAGAATTAGGCTTTTTATTATATCATAAAGTTGTATTTTTTAAAGTAATATTATTAAATGTAAGCTTACTCTGGATAGAATATTCAAAGTATTTATATTTAAAATTTTAATTACGGCTAATATAATATTAGGAAAACAAAGATTTCTATTTCAACATCTAACCCGGGGCCACCCAATCATCAGCCTTGTTTGCAAAGAGCTGTCAGCGCCTCCTTCGCTAACCAAATTTTATTACTGTCTGTCTAGGCCAGGCCCACCTAATACTTTATTGATAAGAGCGTTTTGTATTTATATCTTAATTCTCATGTAGGGAATCTGTAAGGCTCCACAGACATTACCTCATTCCAATGTTCACAGCGTGTCTACGAGGTAGAGAGGTGACAAGCATTACAGATGTAAGGATGTTAATGACACCGATCTTTATTTAGTGACCTTTTCCCATGAACTTCAGAGAGTTTCTGTTATATATGCTGCTTTTTCCTTTTTCCTCACAAAACCACAACGATGCAGGTTAAAAGCAGGAATGAGTGACCCTGAAGTGGGTGCGATTTTCTTGATAATAGGCTGCTCCTCCCTAAAAATGGTGGGCAGGTAGGGGACACTGGAGCCCATGCAATGGGCGCTTCCAGGATTTAGTTGCATTTCTTTTGATAATAAAAATCTTTACGAATATATCCTTCATCATTCGCTGGGAGCAATAATTATGTCCGTACAACACCTCCGTGGCTGAGCTCGGCTGCGCCCTGGGTGCCGTGATTCTCTGAGCTCCGCACCTGGCTGTACTGAAGTCGGAGAGGCGGGCTGAGCACCTGCGAGGCCTCCTCTTGGGTTTTGCCTTGGAGAAGTGACTGGACGTCCTTTAGCCTCAGTTTCCTCATGCAAAAGTGTGCAAACCGTATTTACCTTCGTCCCTAGCAAGGTTGTTTGGGGACCAAACAAGATGATATTTGGGAAAGCCAGTTGAGACGCATAAAGCACCTTTCAAATGAAAGTTAGGTGTGTCTAGGTGTTATTATTCAACACAAGAGCGTCCTGCTTCTACGGGGAATGAACCTGTAACACATCTCACTTTCATCACTCATAATTGCAGGAGAAGATGAATTGAACTGACTGCTTTAAAATAAATAAAAGTCGTTTAAAATATTTTATATTCAGATATAATAATAATGACCCAGTAAAGGACCTCAGTAGGTTATGACAAGAATCAACGGGTACAAGGCACAACAAAGAAATCTGTATTTTGTAATTGCAGTTAATATTTCAGTAGTAACTGTATTAAATTATTTTATTTATATTTTTCCCCAAACACTGTAAACATTTTTCCCCAATGGAAAAAGTCCTATCAAAACTTGTCTGGTTTTATATTGCATCACCAACATTAACTTACTCAAAGTTCACTAATAAAAAGGGCAAAGTTCAGGGAATTTGGGGAGGATTTGCTTGAATATTGCTCACCCCTCCTCATTATGACAGAAGATTAAAGTAAGAATCAGCTGCCAAGACCGGTTTGGCTCAGTGGAGAGAGCGTCGGTCTGTGGACTGAAAGGTCCCAGGTTCGATTCCGGTCAAGGGCATGTACCTTGGTTGCGGGCACATCCCCAGTGGGAGGTGTGCAGGAGGCAGCTGGTTGATGTTTCTTTCTCATCGATGTTTCTGACTCTCTGTCTCTCTCCCTTTCTTTCTGTAAAAAATCAATAAAAATATATTTAAATAAATAAATAAATAAATAAATAAAATAAAGTAAGAATCAGCAAAAAGTGACTGGTCAACATTAGCGTTCTTTTACTTACTTAGGCAACTCAGTGAGAACCTGATGTAAATCAATTGTAACAACAAATAATTTAAATAAAAGTAAGTTTCCTAATTTATTTGGTTCAAAATTTTAAAAAAGTCACTAAGTGGCCTATTTTGAAGTGGGATGAAATGTTCTTTTCCTTATGGTCTTCCATGTTTTCCTAATAAGATACGCATCACAGCTGGAAATCTATGATTGTGGTTCTGTGTTTCACATCAGAGATAGACTCTGAGAAACAATATTATACCAGAGTTCACGCTCCAGTTTTTTGTTTTTGTTGTAAGTGCAACAAGCCGTAAACTTTGGTTTTTTTAAAATAAAATACATCAGATCACTGGGTTGATGAATCATCTAGTCTATTTCCCACAGTTTATTTTTGCAAAAGAAATAATCTCTTACAGGGTAGTTTTATTGGTCTTATGTCTTTCAGTAATGTATAGAATTACTCTTTGTAAAAATCTAATAAAATGTCTAAATGTAAACAGTATATGCTTATAAGAAACTATAAAATCATTTAAAATTATAAAGTTTTAGAACATTGTATTTCCTGATTTGCTTTCAATCACTTAGACACCACTGGTTGCTTAATCAAAGTATTTTTTAATGTTTCAATGAACAGTTGCTCCATTATTGTATAATTTATTAAATTGTCTATTTTCCCTGAAGTTGGCAGATATTCTATCTACTATTAATTAGCAGATTCTATAGGAGTGTTTTAGAAGAAGTAAAGTAGAAGAACTTCAAATTGAATCAAAATGATTGTGTTACAATTGCAAACAGGATGAAAATTTTTTATCTTGACTTTCATATTAGGACAGTAATTTTTTTTCAATGATAGCCATTTGTGGAAAATTAACCATAAGTACAATCCCAGTGTTCTTTATAATGATTATGTACCTACTAAGCCTGACATTGCCTGCCTGACTCTTACTGGGGGATATAGAAATTCCTTTGTTTACAACTGAAACCTAAATCTATTGCCTGTGCTCTTGACCAAGAATCTACATGATTCATATCCCTTTTAGAGAGTCACCTAGAAGTAAAACAAAAGAAGCAATTATAGCCATTATTAGCAAATGGGTTCTCATGAAATATACCTGGATTTCCTGGAATTAAATTGTTAAACAAGTTGATTTAAGATAATTCCCAATCAAACGAGACAAATGGTGGGCTCAACCGATGAATTTCTTACCAGACCACCACACCTAATGGCTATCCTGGGTGCGGATTGGAGAAGGAACATTGGAGAAGTTTTTCTCATGCTGGACAGAGAACTCAGATAAAAGGGGGTTAGTAGTTTCAGTTTAGCTCTGAGCCAGTTAAATTAATGTCATCTGAAAAAGAATCCTAGCCAAGACATTCTGTCATCTTAACTTTAAAAAGAACACCCAAGACAAATGCACAAGGGGACAAAAATACCTTCTTCATTCATAAGGAAGGGATGGGGGTGGGGCAAAGCATCCACAGATCAAAGTGGAGCTGACACCCAGAGCTTATTAATAAATCTCATAACTTTGTAAAGGGAAATATTTCTTCACAAGGACTCCAGACACTAATTCAAGAATCATTACATGATAGATAAGGACCTTGGAAGTCCCAGGTGGCCGGAGAATAAATATAGAAGGAAGGGTGACAATCCCTAAGTCATGTATTCATAAGCTACTCTAAAATACCCCTGGAAAAGGAAATCTGATGTCACTAATTCTCCAGCATCTACCCTTAGGCAAGTTAGCTTGAGAGCATTGGAACTAGGTCACTGTTTGTTATTTATTTTAACCAATGGGTAGGATTGCATTAGCATGGGGCTAAGTATAAATATTGATTTGAAAACCTAGAGCATACAATAAAACAGCAACCTTTCTAACCCTTTTAAAGAAATTCAGTCATAAATAAAGTTTCTGTCCACTATGTTTTTTTTTTTCAGGAAAACAATTGATATATAATTCATCCATAAAGCATCCTCATCATTGTCTTTACTGATCGCTGCCCAAACGCCGTCATATGACATTACAGCATGCAGCTGGCACTGCCCCTTCCCCCCTCCCCGAAAGGGTATGTTGCACCATACACCACAACCCTGTGTTATTTATGACACAATCTATAAGGGCGACTTTTAATAGTTGCACAAGAACTGAGTGCTAAAAGACAGAGATGACAAATGTTAGTATTATTCTCACCATGATAAAAATAAAATCAATAACTGTGCTTTTGGAATCGGGAAAAAATAACAGAACTATTTCAGGTCATGTGTTGTTCATATAACTCCTGTTTTCCTGTACAGGAAAAAATAATCAAACTGAGAATATTCATGCTCCACAATTACCAGATCTTTTGATTAATCTTTATTTAAGTGAGTGAAGGAAACCACAGTGCTTTCTGTGACCATGCTGGGCACACATATGTGTACTGAAATGCCCGAGGCACTTTCTGCGAGGCCCTACTATGCGCCAGGCGTTAAGCGAGGTGCGGGAGACTTAAGACAAACACGATTGCTGCTCTGGAGGCATCTGCAGTCTTGTTGCTGAGCACGATACTGACGCTGTGTGTGTGGCAGCAAACTAGTGGCCTTCTAGACTCATTTCTTTCTCTCATAAGCCACATCCAGTTCATCAGCAAATCCCGTTAGCTCCAACTTCAGACGTATCCGGCCACTTCTTGCCACTTTTATTCCACTGTCTTAGCCCAAGTCGCTGCCGAGTCTTACCTGGACTGTTGTCATGGTTTCTGTCTTCGGTAAGGGCACGTGCAATACCACACTGTAGGACCCCAGTGGCAGGACCACTCAGTGCGGCCTGAGCCCTTTGCTTTTCGGCATCCCACTTGGACTTGGTAGCTTTTCCTTTCACCCAGGAAATGGATTGGAGCAATATATATATATATATATATTTTTCTTTTAAATATATATGTATTTTTTAATTCAGAGAGGAAAGATGAGGGAGAGAGATAGAAATATCAATGATGAGAATCCTTGATTGGCTGCCTCCTGCACATCCCTACTGGGGATCAAGCCCACAACCCGGGCATGTGCCCCTGACCAGGAATCGAACCGTGACCTTCTGGTTCATAAATCAACACTCAACAACTGAGCCACATCAACTGGGATTGCTCACTGTTTTATCCCCAGAGCCAGCCATAATGCCTTGGGAACAATAGGTACTCGATAGATATTTATTGAATAAAAAATGCAATTAATTAATTAATTAACATCAAGACAATAAAATTTCAGATGATTATGTTTGTCTTCATATTTTTCAGAATTGTTTCCAGCTGCTACAATGATCAAACAAAACTTCCATTAGCATTTAAAAATATACATGCCTATAATGTATACATATATATGCATATATATTTCAGTTCAGACAGTTTTGTCTTTCTTATCAAGAAAAGTTCTCTTGAAGAAGGGGAGAAGGCCAGAGGATCATTTATTGATGTCTTTAAACACTGAATGCCCAATAAATGTTGTCTGAGAAGCCACATACCGTCATACTCAATATATTTCTGATGATGCAAGGAGATAGTCAAAGTAGATGTGCAGAATCGGATGTTTTAGATAATGTGTTACATTCTATCACAGAAAATGACATCGGTTATCTTCCTTTGCACTCAGGAATTTATCTCGTCTGTATTAGTGCTTCATAAACTCCACCCCCTCCACACCCCCACCTCCCACAGGTAGCGTTAATACTGTCGGTAACTTAGGGTCAAAATTTTATTACCAGGGACAGTTTAATCTTTTTATGGCTGCATGTTGTTCACAATGGGCCTTAGTGTTCCCTTTAAAGCAGGGCATGTTAATAAGATTGCATTTCTTGGGAATACACATCTCCATGGGAGCTTGGGTTGAGAATTTTATGATACAGTTATTTACATAATAAAAAGTTTGAAATGAGGAACAATAGTCAAGCCAATATGAAGAGTGTCAGCAATTTACCATTTTGAAGGAGTTCTTTTATAACAATATAAAAATAGCTGGGGAGAAAAAGCAGTTATAAGATTATAAATAATCTTGGTACTCTGAACAGAAATAGAAACTGAATCATCATGAAATAACTTCAAAAACATTTTTAAAAGATTTCCAACCTTCCAGTCTCCCTATAAAAACATCATTGGGAAATTATCTCATACGAAAATGATTTGAGTGTCAGCCCAAACCACATTCTGCATTATTTAAGCAATTTTATTTCGCATTACACATGCCCTTCACGGCTTCTCTTGGACTGACCTCAGCCCTGGGCTACAGCTTCTCTGAAATGCCAGGTCACCTAACAAGTAATCATTATGCTCGATGCAATGAAAAACATTTTTGGAAAACCTCTGTGTCTTAGTTGTCCTCTTCCAGTAAAGATAAGAGGAATCTATCACTCACCCTTAATCATCACCTTGAATCTTTCATTCATTGCTTTAGTCAAATTCTCCTTGGAAAGAAAATGAGTCCAAATTAACCCCAGCAAAATGAAGCACAACAATACTTAGGAAAAGCTGGCTCTCAACTGTCACTTTGCAAACCTAGAAGGACAACTGGCACCCTCGTTAGCCTCAGAAATCTTAAAGTCCAGTATCTCACATGTACCCTTCTCTCTCCCTCATCTGAAAATAGAGGTGTTCCTCTCCTTCAAATGTTAATTCCTCTTTCTTGCTCTAGATCAGTGGTTCTCAACCTTCCTAATGCCGAGACCCTTTAATACAGTTCCTCATGTTGTGGTGACCCCCAACCACAAAATTATTTTCGTTACTTCATAACTGTAATTTTGCTATTGTTATGAATTGCAATGTAAATATCTGATATGCAGGATGTATTTTCATTGTTACAAATTGAACATAATTAAAGCATAGTGATTAATCACAAAAACAATATGTAATTATATATGTGTTTTCCGATGGTCTTAGGCAACCCCTGTGAAAGGGTCGTTCAACCCCCATAGAGGTCGCGACCCACAGGTTGAGAACCACTGCTCTAGATCGTCATAGTCACTTTGGTAACTCCATCTGTAGTTATCCCTCTATTTCAGTATTTTCTAGTTTTTCCTCTGTTAACTCCTTACCCTCAGCCTAGTTATGCTTTTAAGTCTTCCATTCTATGCAGGAAAAAATCCATGAAACCTACTGTTACCTTAAAACAATACTGTACCTGCCCCCCTTTCCAATTACACTCACTCTTTCCAATTTCTCAATTCCCATTCATTTCTCGGGCCACCAGGCATGTCATTTTTCCTCCATTGTGACATTAAATCTGTGTTCCAATGATTTTCAAATCATCTAAGCCAAAGAACACTGGTGCATTGAAACACTTTTTCTGTTTTAGCCTGAAATGTGTCGCTCAGTGGTTGAGCATTGACCCTACACCAAAAAGTCACAGGTTTGATTCCCGGTCAGGGCACATGGGTTTCAGGCTCAATTCCTGGTAGGGGGGTGCAGGAGGAGGCCCATCAATGTTGATGTTTTTATCTCTCCCTCTCCTTTCCTCTCTTTCTAAAATCAATAAAAACCTATTTTTTGAAAAGAAAAAAAAAGGAACACTTTTTCCATTTTAAACATCTTTTTTCCCCTCAGCGTCTCTGACACTACCCAACAGAGCAATTACATTAACTCATATATTTGATCATTTCACTTCATGCGAAAAGGCTATCTCTCAGAAGCTTGCATTATCCACAGTATGAAATTTACATTCCTTAACATGTTGCCTGTCCAACTTCATCAGCAACAGTGTCTCCTCTACGGCATCTGGGGCAATGGCTGGCCTCTTCTTAGACTAGCTCAGTGGTGACAAACCTATGACACGCGTGTCAGAGGGGACACGCGAACTCATTTTTTTGGGTTGATTTTTCTTTGTTAAATGGCATTTAAGTATATAAAATAAATATAAAAAGTATAAGTCTTTGTTTTACTATGGTTGCACATGTCAAAAAATTTCTCTATGTGACACGGCACCAGAGTTAAGTTAGGGTTTTTCAAAATGCTGACACGCCGAGCTCAAAAGGTTCGCCATCACTGGACTAGCTCATACTTTAGAGACAGCGCCAGGACCTGAATCTGCCTCCAGGCACTGGCATGAGGCCCGGGGAAAGGTGGGTGACCATGTTGCCGGTGGTGCAGAAGCAGGACAGACTGGCCTCCCGGGTTGCCTCTCTTGCCTCCTGTCATCACTGGAGCTCTCAGAGCCAGAGAAGCAAAGTCAGGGTTTGGGCATGAGGGACGTCAGAACACCCACCTTGCCAGCATCTAACCTAGTTCTTTCTTTTTTCCTTTGAGAGTATTTTATTTTATCTTAATTGTGGTAAAAGCAAACAAAATAGAATCTAACAAAAATTTACCAACTCAAACATTTTAAAGTGTTTCACAATAGATATAGAACTTTTTAATCTTGCATAACTGAGATTCTATACCTGTTGAAAAACAACTCCTCCTTCCCCCCCGCCCCCCCCCCTCAGCCCCCAGAACGATCACGGCACGTTCTGTTTCCATGACTTGGACGATTTCCGATACCTCAAAGAGGTGGAATCACGCGGTGTTGGTGTTTTTGCCATTGGCTTGTTTCACTTAGCGCAATGCCCTCAAGTTCCACCCATGTTACAACATGTGGCAGGATTCCTTCTGTATCAGAGGTTGGATAGCACTGCATTGTCTATGTTGACCACATTTTCTTTACCTCCTTACTTCAGTGGACATTTGGATAATTTTATCAGCCCGATTCTTGATCCCCGATGAGAAAAAACATCCTTCTGTCCCACAAATGACTCCGTTCCCTGCTGGAATTGGGCTTGAGGAGCTGATGATACAAGTATATTCCTCTGCAGTTGTTTCTCTCTCCCCAGCACTTTCCCCCATTTACAGAGATAGTGGAGGAAACCAGTCTATTTGCTCAAAAAGATACAATAATATGAAACATCCAATTTCATCTTGTCTTGCTTTTTAAAAATTTTTAAAATCAAGTTTTGCTTTGCTAATTATTCTCTATTGATGCTGTGAAGGATCCAAAACGCATTGGCCACAGGAGTCCCGGGTTTTGCTGGGTTTGGTGCGTCATTTCCCTCTGCGTGCATGCTCTGGTCGCCTGGTCTATGCTTACAGACTGGAAATACGAAGGAGATGACATTGCCCTGCCCTTGAGAAGCTCAAAATCCAGTAGTAGAAATCAGGGTGTGAACAAATCATTAAAATACCATCAGCCAGTGCCTAGCTAGGAAGGAGAGGAGTCCTAAGGGAGGCACTTGTCCCAGCACAGGAGGGCAGCAAGAGGGTCACACACGAAGGGGTCCTGGGGGACGTGACACTTGAGCCCAGGATGCTAAGATGCATAAGAACCAGTGATATGCAGGGCACACCAGTAAAACCAGCGAGTTAGACACTCCCAGAAATTTAAAGACGAAAATGGGCGTGGGAAGATTGGTCAGCTTAGGAAGGTGACAGAACTCTGACTTTGAGACTTGAATAGGAAGCAAGTAGGGGAAACTGGTTTCTTTAGGGCACACAATTTAGAGCAAAATTGTATAGAGAGATGACCTGATCCATCGCATATGTGGAGGGTAATCCTTCCAATGACAAGAAATCCCTACTCACCATAAATTAGTGACATATTCATATCAACCCAAAATTATGCACTATTTGCAATGCTACCTTCAAAATACTTCCAAAGATCATTCAAACTAACCTTTTTTTTTTTAACTTAAGGTGGAGCCATTTAAAGTCACGCCTTGCTAACTGGAGTGAGACAGAGTAAGAGGAAATTGAGCAGAACATTAAAGTGTTTCTTCTGAGATGATCAGAGAACAGGAGAGAGAGAGACAGGCTCGTCCACTGGAGCCTTGTGATTTCAGTCATTTGAAAGCATGATGGGTAAAGCTCTCAGGAATATGTAAACGAGGCTCCTCTCGGATTGTCTGGGAATGGATCTGAACACCAGCAGGTCTCCCCATTTAGCAGTCAGCAAGGCTGCAGTTCTCCCTGCGCATGGGGAGGTGTGCAGCTGCTGACTGGATGGGCAAGCAGGTGACGTCATCCGTCACCATGACAACAAGGTGATCATTTCCAGTCATTGTGCGTGTGGCCTGAGAATTCTTCCCATGCGGGAGAGTCATCTCAGGAAGAGACGCGAAGGAGAAGACCGAATAATTCGTGCAACGTGCTGGTTATGTGGCTGCAAAACATTATTTTATGTGGAATTTTGTTTGTATTCCCAGAGTTTCAAAAATAATGCGCATAATTCAAAGTCCCATTTTTAGTTAGTAAAAATGAAATAAAACTTAATGAATAATAAATCAGTGCTGGAGCTGGGAGGTCTGACACACAAACATGACCAAGAACCTTTCTTCAGACGTCACGGAGGAAACTCTTTTACATTTTTAACATTTAATTAATGTGAAAAAGACGAGCAATAACTGCCTTTCAGTGGCATTAAATAGAATAAAGGTACTGGGTTTTTGTTTTGTTAAATGGCTATATACCAATGAAATAAAATGTAAACAAATTGTCTCTCTTTTTCTCTTATCCTCTGCCTTTCACACAGGTAGCCTGTGGCTGGTTATGGCTGGAGCGTGCAAACCCAGGTCGGTATGATTTGTAACACCAGGCCTTTTTACTCTCTGGCAGTGCTGTTTGTCTTCTCACCTTTGAGGAGTTTCACCCTTGCCTCACAGATTTCAGCTCCAACGCACCCCATAGCTGGTTTCAACATGACACCTGATAACGTCTTCACATCCTAGACCTTCCCTTCCTCCACTCTCTCCTCCACCCTGAGCTTTGGTATTATGCTACTCTGGCAACCTGCATGCAGGAAGCCACACGTGACATGCTCTGCTCACTGATCGGTGCTGAAGATGACACTCCAGCCTGAGAGTAACACCTGTCCCTCTGCCCTTCTGCCCCTTCTCACACCCACTCACCGTTCTCAGGCCTTTAGGCTTGGGCTTGTCTCTAGACTCTTCCCTCCTCACTCCCCTTCCCTGTCGCTAGTCGGCTTCTGCCTTTGGTTGGTCCATTTGTTTATCTGACTAGCCTGCTGGTCATCGTCACCCATTTCTCCTTTCTCCTCTCTCACTAGAGACAAGAATGCTCTAACCATCTCCTCCTTCCTCTGCAGCTGTCCTGCCACCCCGTGTTCCAGAAATCTAACCCTATGCCTTCCCTGTTCTTGTTATCTCGCCTCCCAGTGATACTGGAGCAAGTCAGGAAACTGCCAATTGGCTCCACTACAAATTTATAATATCTGAGCTCAGTTGGCCCCTCACGACTGCTTGGAACTCCTTTGATCCACAATGAAGTCTCCAAATTCTTCCAAACTTCCTCCATTTTCCTCAAACCCTTCAGGCAAATGTGATATTAAAAACGTCTTTCAGGCCTTCCCTACAACGTCAACAGGATTCACCCATGCCCCACCCCCGCCCCCACCCCCATGGGTGAGGCACCTCATTTTTTCAGCATTCTTGGTCCCTTGATTCCTGTACTGAGACTCAGTTTGGGTGTGACATCACTATAGGTTTTTGTGTCTGTGTTCCATAACCCCTTGCAAGAACAACTGTCACTCCCTCTCCTATCCCTAATGGGACCGCAGCTTGTCTGCCTCTGGCTTCATGCTCTGCACTAGGGAAAGTGACCAGATACAAGTAATCTATGAGAACAGCTAAAGAGGTGTATGTTGGATCAGTCCCCTAAGGGAAGTAGGTGGGAGAGTGAAAGGGGTTGCCTTAAGAGTGTGGAATTTATAGGGAAAGAATTATGAAGAATAAAATTAGGATATGGAAAATATTTTTAAAGACTTTTTAGATTTGGGCTGAGTTAGGAAAAGAACAACCAAAGGATAAATCCACTAATTGGAGACAAAGGGAAAGCACAATTCCTATTGTGTCTCATTTATTCACTGATTCACCAAACGAACATTAAGCCAGGCTGTAGGTGGGCCTTCTGGCTACAGAAGAGCGGCATTGGCCCTGTCCCCAGGTGGCCCCTGTTCCCTGCCCAGGACATGGTCCTCGGACTGGAAAGCAGAGGGGAAAGTTTGGCAAGAGGCCCAGACCAACAGCAGAGGAATCCGGAGAGAACCCTACAAGTTCAAGCTCTCAACTTCAACCTCTCGACCTCAGCACGTCCCGGGGTGAGTTGGCAGAAGTGAATGGCACATCCCACTGACTAAGTTTTGAAATAGAAGCTGGCAGGAGGGATGCTAGAAATGGCAGCATACACGAGCAAGACTTCAGAGCTTTTGTTCTTCACTGTGAGCTAATAGGAGCCAAGGGTGTTGCACCATTGACCCCCAAGCTAAGACAAGCCCATATTCTCTGAACAGAAAGCCAATGGTCTCATCCACCCTGACTTGTGCGGACCATCCACCATCCCAGCGCATTGCAATCGATCAGCCTGAGCAGAGGGGAGGTGTGGAGAAGAACAGTGAGGAACGAATGCAGGAAAATGGTCAAGAAAACAGGAGGAGACAAAGAGAGCTGTATATCCTTGCGGGGGGCGGGGGGTAGAAAAGTTTTTAAGATGCCTTCTATGGGCAAATTGTTAAAGAATGGCTTCCCAGGCAGACTCCTCCCCAGGCACATTCTGCCTCATGAGGAGAAAATGGCACCCCCTCTTCTGGGTGGACACATCCTGCTGGCTGATGGAGCCGGAGCTCAGCCTCCCACTGCTCCCTCGCCAGGTGTCTTTGCAAGGGAGCAAGCTGCACCCCTGCCTGTGTGTCGTCAACTCTCAGGTACTGGGGTGACGTTTCCTCCCATCCATTTCCACTGCTTCCATTTGTAAATCAGTCCAGGCCTCCTCTGGCCCCTCATTTGCACCTCAAGGGGTAGGGTAGGGAGAGTCATCTGATTGGTGAGTTTAGAAGGAAAATTAGACATGCGCAGCTCTTCTACTTAAAGATCATAGCCATTTGTCCGCAGACAGTGTAGACAGCTGGGCCATGAGCAATATGGCACCAAGTTCCAGGAAGAGATGGAAACGAATGCTCTCGCTCTCCTCCGAGCTGGACAGGATTAACTGCAGGCACGACGCTGGGAGGTAGATCTCCAGGACTCACTCATCTGGCGTGATGGAGCCTGACTAAACCACCCCGTTTCCCCGTGTTCCCTTCCCCCTGCCCTTGGCAGTCACTATGAGTTTGACTATTTTAGATTCCTCGTATAATTGGGAGCAGGAGTCTTTGTTCTTCTGTGTCTGTCTCATTTCACTTAGCAAATATCCTCCAGGTCCGTCCGTGTTGTTGAAAATGGCAGAATTTCCTCCTTTTTTTTAAAGGTTGAATGATATTCCATCGTAAATACCACATTCTCTTTATTCATTCATCCGTCAGTGGACATTAGGTTGTTTCCAGGTCTTGGCTATTGCAAACTGTGTTTCATCATCTTTTATATTCAGTATCTCCTGACCCAGGTCTCTTCAATGACATTAAAGAGGTCACACTTACTTACAGAAATGGAGAAAAGCTCTTTGCAGATTTGTTCAAGGAAGAGAGAGCAATAAGTTATCAGAACATCTGCCCCCACCACACAGCCAGGTGCCTACGCCACACCTGCGGGAGTCGCTTCACTGTGTCTCCGCTGGGGCAGCGTGGCCTTTCCGGGGGCCGTGCTCGACCCTCACTGTGAGGTGGGAATGGACAGGTGCAGAAAAGACGCTCAGAACGCGGGGAGAAGCACCTCTGGGTTCTTCCTGACGGGCAGCTGCAGTGCTAAAAGCACACAGTCCTTGGAAAACCTCCGTCTTTACACATGACACTTACAAAGGTCATGTGACATGGATCTTTCTGGGACAATCTTAATTTCAAATATCTTACTACATGTCTGCATCCGAAGTTAAAATAGATATAGATTAGATATATGTTAAATACGGAGATATAGGTATAGACAGGCATAGATTTATAGACATAGATTATATATAGATTAGGTATAGATATATAGATATAGATATAGATACAGATATACAGATATAGACACAGATATAGATAGATATAAATATCGATTAGATATATAGATACAGATATAGATATAGATATAGACACAGATATAGATACAGATATAAGTATAGATTAGATAGATATAGATATAGATATAGATATAGATATAGATATGGCATCATATGCAGAAGTAAGAGGAGTAAAGGAAAGGGAAAAAGATTCCTCTCCTCTCCACAGTTTAGAGGCTATCTGGAGGTTTGGTCTGGAATCAGAGGGGGCAGGTTATGTCCATTCTCTCTTACAGCTCATGGTATTAAAGGTGAGACTTCTCAGTGACCCTTGAGGAATCGTGGGCAGGAGAAATCTCTTATTTACACACACGTGAGCGTGAATGGCTCGGCAGTATATAGATAGTTTCATTCTGACAGCAGAATAGCCTTTCGACAATTCTGAGATATAAATAAAAAATCAAATAAAGCTGATAATGCTCCCATTAAATAAAAGGCCAGTGCGCCGCCACGTCACGCACAGTGCTGGCCCTGACGGCGGGTGGCAGGTGGCTGGGCCCACGCAGAACGATCCACGACGCGGCACGGGCATTTACCAGCGCGGGGATGCGGGCTGCTCTCCGCGAGGCCACTGTCCGGTCCCGCCTCTCCATCCTCCTGCGTCTGCAGGACCCCGCCCAGCGCCCCGCTGACGGGCTGTCTGCGCAGGACAGCGTTGTAACTTAGCGGAATGTGCGTGTCAAATAAACTGTCAGAGCTCGTCCTCGTCCCATAAATTCCAGCTGCTTTAGGCTCCCCCAAAGGAAGATGGAATGGACTGGCTCTTACTAATACACTTAGATCGTGAAAATAGAAGCATGGCTGTAAAGCCCTTTTATATGCTCCTCATGTTGGAGCATGTCAGCCATCACATGGGGCTCTGTTCTTCCCAAATGAGGCCTCTATGCAGGAAGGAGAAATAGGACTTAAAGTGGAGAGAAAGGGGAGTCGGTATTAGAGCCGGCTAACACCGCTACTTCTGATGATGAAACACCCAAAGGATAAGATATACTGTAACTTGACATTGTCTTCGTTCATTCTGTAATCAGGGCTCATTTATTCGGGACCTACTGTGTGCTCCGCGCTGTGGGATCAGTGGAAGGCGGAGCAAATATTCTATAGGAGACAAGGCTTTCATAGGAAAAAACCAGCGAAATAGTCAAAGGCCACATAGAAGCAAATGGAAGATGGGCACCACTCACCAAACACCTGGGCAATGACATCAACAAGCACCTGAAAGGGCGGCTCTGTGGCTGGGTCCCTGGGGACCCGAGGGCAGGTAGAGTCCAGCACATCCACCTCCCATGGGAACTGGTGAGAAAGGAAGGGTCCAGACCCCACCCCAGAGCTCAGGAGCCAGGAACGCTGGGCTGGAGCCCCACAAGCTGACCGCCCCCCCGCCCCCAGCCTTCCAGGTGAGCCCTGGCCCCTGCGGCTGAGAACCCTCCAGAGAAAAGCTCCCCGTGAGCGACACTCCCTCACTGCGGTGACGCACCCGCAGGGCCGCGTGCAGGACATGTCCATGAACCGGGCCTTCACCAGTGATTCCCGGGGCAGCCCTGGGTGCCCACGGCCGGTCATCGCCACCCGCCCCTGGAGCATCGCTAGGAGCACTCAGCGTGGTGTTTGGTTTCTCCCCAACACCAGGCCTGATCTGACGGGCGCTGGCTGCTTCCTGCTGTCGGGATGCTAGTCGGTGATGGGCGATGGGCGGGCGAACACGGAGCCCTCTGCAGCTTTCCGCTCCTCGGGAGAGATTTCAAGTCAGCCCGCGATGTGTTTCCTAAATTCACACGGGCTGTTTCAAATGCTACATTTAAATCAGGTGGGTGTTGACCTAAAAGGGGAGTCTCTCTCTCTCTGTCTCTCTCTCTCTCTCTCTCTCTCAACCCCACCTGCACTGCACTTGGATTTCCTCTCTCTGCCTCAGATTATTATTTAAAACTCAAATTTACTTCTTTTGTGGAATTTGGAAGCTGTGTGTGTATGTGTGTGTGTGTGTGTGTGTGTGTGTGTGTGTTTAATAGACTTAGGCTATTACAACTTTATCTTTGAATCTGTGGTTGTTTTCCATTTACCTGAACCAGGGGTCCTCAAACTTTTTAAACAGGGGGCCAGTTCACTGTCCCTCAGACCGTTGGAGGGCCGGACTATAGTTTTTTTTAAAAAAAAAACTATGAACAAATTCCTATGCACACATATCTTATTTTGAAGTAAAAAAACAAAACGGGAACAAATACAATATTCGTATTTGCATGTGGCCCATGGGCCGTAGTTTGAGGACCCCTGAGAACCATTTGGCAATATGTGCTATGAAATAGAAAGAGTTTCTTATTTATTTTATCTGGGCTCTTTGAATGTCCCGACTGGGAGATCTACCTTTAATTTAGGCTCCTGGTTCTCAGTCACGACTTTTGCTCCCTGGGGACATGGGCCGTGTCTGGAAACATTTTTAGTGAGGACAATGGGGAGTAGGACAAATGGGGAGTGGGGGAGTGTGTGCCACTGGCATCCGGGGGGTGGAGGCCAGGGTGCTGCTAACACCCACTGTACACTGGGCAGCTGTGTGGAGGACAAGATACTCTGGTTTATGTGGTTTCTACTCTGAATCAAAGAGAATGCTGGCCTGGCCAATGTAGCTCAGTGGTTGAGTGTCAACCTGTGAACCAGGAGGTCAGGATTTAATTCAGGTCAAGAGCACATGCCCAGGGTTACAGGCTCGATCCCCAGTAGGGGGCGTGCAGGAGGCAGCCGATCAATGCTTCTCTCTCATCATTGATGTTTCTATCTCTCTCTCTCCCTCTCCCTTCCTCTCTGAAATCAATTTAAAAAATATTTTTTTAAAAAGAGAGAGAGAGAAAGCTGAATGACCCAAAAAAGCATGTGGTCTGGCTGAGCAATGTGAGCGCTGCTGAGTTTTGAGGGGTTCCTTATGTGACCAATGTTGATTTTCCCCTGTTAAAATGGAAATCCTTTCTCATTAAAAAAAAAAAAAAATGGACAGACAGGCTCATTACTGGACACTGGAAAGAGTTGGCAGTAAAGATTCTGGTCATAGAGCCACAGGGTCACAAAACATTTAAATCATAATCTTAGAACTCCTCTAATCCGTCACCGCCACTATCACCTCTCTGTAGATTGAAAGCAAAGGTGAACTGTCCACTTAGACTCGCCTGCCTTCCTGGTGAGAGGGTCATTCCAGTCTCTCCTTCACCTCAGTGCTCCTCTCCCTCCCTCCCCAATTTCTATCTTCTTGCCCTTCTAGCCTTATCATTTCTCCTCTGCGCTGCCTCCTCCGTTATCTCCTTTGCCATTTCTTTGCTCTCTCCTGTCTCTCCCCTTTGCCCACATTCCAACGTATTTTGCACCTTCTTCTCAACATCTACATGTCTTAACTTTTAGTACCAAGCACTTTTGTAGGTGGGCAGATATCTGGACTGGGTAATGTACAAGAATCCATCCTTTGTGTAAAGTAACACACTTGTAATACTCGAAAATTAAGATGATTTCACTCTGGTTCTCATTTTGAAAACTGATTGCTCTCTTGCTCCACGTAGGCTCCGATCCTGGACTTGGAACACAGGAAAAGAAAACAAAGCCCAATCCTATATAATAAAAGCCTAATATGCAAATCAACTGAATGGCAGAACAACCAGTGGAACAACCAGTTGCTATGATGTGCACTGACCACCAGGGGACAGACACTCAACACAGGCGAGTGGGTGGCGCCAGGCCAGCCAAGGCTGGTGCCGGTGGAGTTGAGGCGGGGCAGTCGCCCCACAGATCAGCCCTGGTCGCTGGCCAGGCCTAGAGACCCTACCCATGCACGAATTTCGTGCACCGGGCCTCTAGTGTTAAAATAACCTTGGGTTCCCAGTTAGGAAAAAATCAGGAGGTAACTGAGTGCTTCTCTCTGTGCTCCACTCACTCTAATCCCAGGCCAAGAAAAAACCAAAACGTTTAGATCCAAAGGAAATTAGCTTTCTGCTTGTTATTTGTCAGTAAGAGTGAAGAGGAAGTTTGGGCGAGCCAGGCACCTACTGGTAACTACCAGTTGAATACTCAACAAAGTAATTGGCTTCCATTTATCTATCTGTCTGATTCCTTGATTATCATTAGTCTCAGCTAAATTCCATCTGGATTTTTACCTTTTCTGTGCGCTGTGTTGCATGTACATTTAGGATTCTGCAAAGCCAAACACTGATAAAGATCAATAATCCTTTAAATACAATGATACCATGTTACATGACATGTGTTATATCTGCATTGGGTTTGTGTTTGGATGCACTACATTTGCCATTTTTTATCCCTGCACATCATGCTACTCACAATGACACAGAATCGTCAAACCTGCCATGTGCTGAATAGTATTATTGACTCCACTGGCTTGTATTTACTCGTATCATGAAGATTTAATAATTTAACAATAGGTCACTCGAGTTCTGTGGTGTCATCCAATAATTACGGAATTTATGTTTTACCAGTGGCAAAACCGACTGTGAATTCTAAATCCCATTTAGCGTCCTCTAGCTGATGCTCACGGTGCCCCTGCCTCGACGTGCTCGCCGTGATGAAAACGAACCCACCTCTACCTTTCCAGAAAGAAAACAAAGGGCTCCCTGGCCGAGCCACTCATTACGCGGCTCTTTCCTTCATGCCATGTGATCTAGCCAGAGCCCAGGCAAAAGCCCAGGCCGCTGAAGTGTGTGCTAATCTGATTAACACGCCGTTACATCCTGTTATGATGCACTTTGCCTTCCGCTTTTTAAATGGAAAATGCAGAGTGGGTCCCATTTGTGTGAAAAGCACAGGAGCAGCCCTGAAAGCATGGGTAATGACAGGCCCTGCGCCACAGTAAACATGCAGAAGGTTATGGTTTGCGGGTTAATGATCATGAGAGTTGTATGAAGATACATGTTTTTACAACAATTAAGATGTCAATAAACATACCGGTGCGGTTAATTTGGCTGCACTTCAAAATATTTCTTCTACCAGGAATGTAGAAGTAATTCTGTAGACATCCTAATATAGCTGCCTAAGGTATGTGCGTATGTCTCTATGGGTGCACATAAGCGGCCCACAAATTCTTGGGGAACAGTTGCCTAATCAATCCTAAGATACTTACGGAGACAAAGGGAGATTACATTTCTACAAAGACGTTCATGTTTCATGCTTATTACTGAAAGGAAGCAAGGGCATTTCCGGGTTTGCTAGGAATGAGCTACGTTTGTGGGGGTCGGACTAGGATTCAGGGGCTCAGGGGGAGTTGATGAGAGGAAGAGAAAGCATTCATTTTTTCTCAACCCGATTTTCTTCTCTCCAGCATTGGAATGCTTATAACACTGCATTCTCAATACGCACCTAATGAGGCTGCTGCTGATCTTACAGATGCATACACATGTATCTCGGTAATATGGCAAAAGTGGATGACTATCTTATACCCCCTATTTGAAGACGCATGCTTAACTAGTTTTCCATTTGGAATTTACATTGTGATGGTTACAAAGGTTTTCCCCTTCCATGTCACTTTTCACAATGACTCATAGTGGTTTACAATAGCTTACAGTGGCTTAAAATGGCTTAATCTCTTTTAAGTACTTTCATTCAGACTTTTTCGGCTCCCATGCCAACCACCCTGGACCCTGCACCCACATCTATTGAATGACCCTGTGGCAGTTGGTTAAAATTCATGACCTCGCTCTCCACTGAGCCAGATAATCCTAAGGAGCCGAGGAAAGTGGCCGGCACTTCCAGGAGAGCTCGCCAGCTCTGCTGCCCAGCGATCGCTGTCTGTCCACCTGCATTTCTCACCCAGAACCGTTCAGAAGAGAGGAAATAGCTGCCACCTTTTCCTTAAATATAGAAATAGTTGCTGGTACTCAAACCTAGTAACAACCAGAAGAAAACTTTCTATCAGTGAACGTCCGTCTTATTTGTGTTCTGCAAAGTCATCCACAAAGTCATCTCCTTTGAAGTGGAAGCAGAATCTTTTGTACATACTCCACTGTGGACTATTTGAGGTTGAAATACAGTAGCAGCGCAGTCCAGTAAAGTTTATGGGGCGTCATTAGCTTTCTATGTCCACATCTCTTATTAATCAGTTCTGTGGCTTTGGGGAAAGATAATTTTCCTAGACTTCAGACTCATCATTTTAATGGCTACCCATTAAAATGTATTTTGTGATGTTCTTTAAATATTTGTGACTACTGTCCACAGCAAGAAATATATTTTCCATGCTGGCTAAGAACAAGCTAACACACACACACACACACACACACACACACACACACACACATATGCAACTAAAGCAAGATTTTCACAAAACAGTACTTACTCTTACAAATTGCATTGACTGCTGATATTTTCATGCTATTCTTTTTTTAAAAATTCTGGATACAACCCATTAGATTTTGCTCTTGGTGCCTGGAAAACATTGGCCTGATGGTATGTAAAGCACAGCCCCCTCCAACCTCCTCGCAATGGATATGTGAACGCGCTGTTGCTCATGGACCTGAAAATATACAGTAAGTCCTTACTAAGCGTCCTAGAGAGGTTCTTGGAAACTGCAACTTTAAGAGAAATGACATATAATCAAACCAATTGGACCACAGGCTAATTGATGTAAACAAGAGGTAAGTTTATAGAGCATATTTCTGGTCACAAAAACATCACCAAACTTTTAAATAAAGACCCAAAACACTTCTGATATTAAACACTAAAATAAATGTGAGCTATACATACATTTAAGAATGGTTAATAAAAATAAATAAGAGAGTGATTTTCCAACCCACTTATTCCCGTTCAGGTCTCCGGTGCCTGAGCCCCTCCCCCCGCAAGGTGCCTGGCAGGACCCCACCCTGGACAGGATGCCCTCCCACTGAACACGCACAGTCACTCCCACTGGGACAATGTAGTCACGCCCATTCCCCTACAGTGCACACCTTTGGGGTGTGGGAGGGAAGCAGACCTGGAAAAAACCCATGCAGACATGGGAGAACATGCAAACTCTACAGAGACGGGGCCCCATGAAGTGAACCTTTTATTCTCATCAACGTTGTAATGACATGAAGTTGAGCATTATTCGAGGACCTGCTCTGCTTGCTCCCTTTTGCCATGGATGACTTTGCCTGTATCAATTCCTTTGGTTTGGGACGGTTTTTTCATTTTTCCATTTAGAATGTGTGTCTTAGCATTACAACTTCTTGGTCAAGACTGCCAACCCTCGGTCTCTATTCACGTTGTATCATTTCTTTATAGAGCTTTGGTAGGCTGTATTGTGGGTTTTAAAGAATATTCCTTTTAAAATGTCAAAGGAAAAGCTGCTACAGATATTAGAAGCTGTTGATGTCATGGAAAAAATATTTCACGTAATAATCCACAGGTAAATAAATGACCCATCTGGGGTACCCCAAGGATTCAGTATTTGGAAACCACAGATCAATCTGAGTCTAATTTCATCATCACATTCTTCCCCAAGAAAGACCAAACATAGCACATTTGTTCCAACTATTGACAACTCATCCATTCCAACTGCTGAGATTTGGTACAAGATTCACCTAATATTCAATCCCCTTACGCTCCAGAAAAAACATAGCTAATACTCTCAGTAAAGCAGGAGAAAGGGAGAAACTTTGAGGGCTGATGTGAAAGTGCAGAGATGGTTAAAGCAAACAGATGCAGGCATGGAGCAGTCAACCCACCTAATTCATAAAGACACAACTTTGTATTGTCATATGTTCTTGACCTTGTCCCACCTATTTTGTTTAGATATACTGGGTCTAATAGATTAAATAGCTTCGTGTTCTCCTATTTGCCACCTCCTCTGTAAAACATGAAATACTTTCATGACTCAGCACTTAGCACATAATAGGTGTTCAATGATCATTTGTTATTTAGATTTGATCTATCGCCTGAATGTTTTCTCAAACACGAATGACTTCGCTTTACCTCTGGCCAAACCATCTCTAAAATTTTCCCTGAACTAGTGAAAATCGCCTTTAGACTGTTTATGAAAGCTTATCAATTTTCTGGATAGTATGGTGTAAAGAGGGAAAAATGGATTCAAATAAAAATATCTATCACTTAATATTTCTGCCATTCTCTGCTCCTGCTCAGGCCACTCAAGCCACAGCTGCATCCTATAACCGCAGCTTAAGTCTGTGAGTCTCCTACTTCACTGTAAATTAGCATTACAATTAAATCAGGGTGAGAGCCCAAGCGGACCTAGCCTTCGCCTGCCTGGGAGGCTGCTTGGTGCTTTTAGATTGCTGCTACCTGATAGAAAGATTCTGCAAGCTACATGTGCACTTTGGATTTTCTACTAGTCTCGCTCTTAAAATCTAAGAAGTTACAGTTGAAATTAATTTTAACACTGTTATTTACTCCGATATACATAGAATATTATGGTTTTAGCAGGTAGTCCACGTAAAATTATTGAGTATTTTATATTCTTTTTTATACTAAGCCTTCTAAATGCACAGTGCGCGGCTCCGAGAGGACTGGCCACATTCTGAATGCTCGGGAATCATGCGTGGTCCGTGGCCCTCATTCTGGACAGTGCAGCTCTAGACCGTTCTTCCTGGTGACTTTGGGGGTGAACCAAGGCTGACCTCCTCAGTCAGAGGTAACAGTTCAAATGTTCAAAGTTTAAACACCAACTTTCGGTGAGTTCTTGAAAGACGGCGCACCCTTGTCAACACCAGGAGATTGTGTCCTCTCCCTCACACATTCACGTCCTTTCCAAATTCCCTATTGATCACTTCCCCAGCATTACGGAGGCAGGAAGCAGGAATATCCTTTCATGGATGTGGTTGCCATCTTGGCTGGTGTGGTTAGCACTAAATCCATTAGCATTAACACTCCCCCATAAGAAGCTTTGGATAAGTAGCTTTAAAATTCTGGATGATCAACAAAGAAATGGATTTTCTTGGAGGATGAAATTGTTAGAAGAGAAAGAAGGCAGGAAGGGGGCAGAGCCGCTGAGTCACTGCACACAAAATTGATCCTGAAAAAAATACAGGGACCCAACCAAGGCTAATTGGAATCATTGCCAGGTTGGGGGAAGCCCTGCCCTCCAATTGGACTCATTTTCTTCCTCCCACCCCCCCCACTCCCTGCCTCTCTTAGACAAACTCAGGGTGTGAGCAGCCCTGGGAGCTTGATGGGCTATGTCTGAGCCAGAGGCAGTCAATGTGTCCAAGGTAATACTAACCTTGATTCTTAGCATGTCACGGAGATTAGTATGGATCCCACAGAGCTTCTTAAACGCTAGTGCACACACCAATCACCTGGGAACACTTGGTAAAATACAGATTCTGATTCTGGAGGTTTGGGGTGGGGCAGGAGACTCAGTCTCCCAGAAGATGCCTGTGCTATGGCATAGCAGTGGCTGAATCTCCTCAAGGAAAATGACCAGTTACAAAAAGGAACTTGAAATATTGAAACCCAGGTAAGGTTGAAAGGACAGCAGGATGGAGGGGGACAGGTTGATACGACTTATTGGGACGATCTCCAGGGCTTAACAAACTTAGTGACACAAATCACAGAAAGGGACCCGGTGAGGAAGAGAGGTTTACTTGGCAGGAGAACAAGATGAGCTCTGAGTTGACTATACCAGATTGGAAGTGCCCTCCTAGAGAAAATACCCTGAAGACTTCCCAGCCCTAACCCATTTGGCTCAGTGGATAGAGCGTCAGCCTGCAGACTGAAGGGTCCCAGGTTCGATTCCGGTCAAGGGCATGTACCTTGATTGCGGGCACATCCCCAGTAGGGGGTGTGCAGGAGGCAGCTGATCGATGTTTCTCTCTCATCGATGTTTCTAACTCTCTATCCCTCTCCCTTCCTCTCTGTAAAAAAATCAATAAAATATAAAAAAAAAAGACTTCCCAATATGTGAGCTTGCACGGAAGATGTCAGGTAGTGGAGATAAAGGGTGCGCTGGCCTAAATCACTCCATGTGAATGATGTAGAAATGTGGACAGCAGGAACAATTACAAACATGAGACAAAGCCCTCAAATCCTGTGTCCTTTCCTTCTACTGAGAGGTAAATTCACCCTGTCCGTTGACTTCTCTACCTTTCCAAAAACTGAACATTAATGGATCCTATGATCATTTGGGGTTGGCCTCCGAGATCCCAGGACTGGAACACCTGGCCAACGTGGGCCAACACTGTCCACCCCGAGGAGGACTTTTTTGCTGAACCTGGAGTTTCCAGGGCCCTCAATTCTGCAACTGAACTCTCAGCTTGTCATTCCCTTTTTCCAGCTTGTAAATCTCCATGGCACCTTAAACCAGAGGCCAGCGTTCAAGAGGACATTTTGCTTGTTGGTGAACGTAGCCACCAGGGTGTGTCCATGCCCCAACTGGCAGAGTTATTTCTATATCAGTTCCTGGTTTTCACTTGACAGATGCAAGTGCTTTGGACTGACATTCGTCACTTGCTTTTCTCTGGTCTTTCCGAGGTGGAGGGGAAGGCCTGTAGCACACGCAACATCCTCAGAGGCGAGACGTGAGATTTGGTCAATGCCAACATGTCATCAAACTATTTCTTCTAACACGTCTAGCTGCGTTACTGCCGTGTTTTTTTTTAGTGTCCATGATAGCACTTTTCCATGAAGATGTACCAGCAATAATCCGGGTCAGACTCGGGAACTGCTCGCTGGAGAAGGGAAGTAAAATACTTCTTTCCAGACAGCCTGGGGTTGTGGTGCCATTAATACAGCCATATAGTCATGGGAGAAAACAGTGCGTAATAGGGTCAGATAGTGGTTAACATTTCAAATAATCCTCATTTTCAGTCATTATTGGTCCTCATTGTATTGACACCGTGCCCAGCAGCACACCGTGTGCGGAGGAAATCAATGCCTCCTGCGTGTTTCTAGGTAGTTTTATGCTCTAAAGAATATCTACGTGGCAGAATCATTTGTCCTTCAAAGAAAATAAACATAATTGAGAGAAGGATGTGTATAAATATTGAAAAATACAGAAAATTAATGCCAGTAAAACATCTGTAAGTATCTGATTGCAGCTAATACTGAATTTCTGCCAATGACATAAAATTGCAGAAATGACACAAAGCACTGTGGGAGAAGCACACTGCTCATCAAGTATGTCCATGCATCTTCGTGGCTGAGAGCTAACACGTAAGTACTGACCTAAATTTTACTGGAAAGCATTTTAAAAGCATTAAGCATATGCTGTTTACTTAGTTGATGCAATAAATATAAACATGCTTTGAGTTCACAGTAAATCTAAAGTACAGACCTTAAATAATTCCAGCATTTTAAATCAAATTGATTAATCACTAAAATACATTAGAAGAAACCATTTCAGCAAATTTTTGGTGAAAAAGGTCTTTTAGTCAAATTCAGTTCCTCCATTTCTACCCACTGCATGTGTAATTCATGAGCCTTTAAACAGTTGTGATTATAGATAGCCACGCTGACATGGGTGCTCCCACTTAGCAGGCCTGAACACTCGGCGCGCCGAGCTTTTTAAATGTGAAAGCAGTCATTGCTTTGAATTCATCTTGTGATGTCATTGCCACTAAGCACTGACATCATAAATTTGAAGTGTGTGAAAGCTGGGAAGGAATATCAGCGACGTGTCTCATTTTAAATACATAACAATTAAATGATGCACAGCAAGCAGCATGTCCCGACCCATCTGTTAATGAAATGCTCTTTGCACGTGTGATGGATCATCGCTGTTTTTGTATGTCTGAGCAGGCGGGGATTTTCATGAGAATGTGCTGGGCTTTGTGTTCAGAGTCAGAAGGAGGAGTCTTCCTGTGCACATGGTGAGAATGTGTGCACAGTGTGACTGAATGTGTGCTAACAAATGTGTGCATAGGAGGGAGCTGCATTGGCAACTCCTGGAAGGAACTGCAAAGGCACACGAAGTATTGGTAGATGCAGGGCCGAAGCTACACTCTCCTCTTCACAGACGGAAAGGAGCGGCAGTCTTTGATTATTATGCTAAAGTAACTCAAACTGGCCAAAACCGGTTTGGCTCAGTGGATAGAGGGTCGGCCTGCGGACTGAAGGGTCCCAGGTTCGATTCCGGTCAGGGGCATGTACCTTGGTTGCGGGCACATCCCCAGTGGGAGATGGGCAGGAGGCAGCTGATCGATGTTTCTCTCTCATCGATGTTTCTAACTCTCTGTAAAAATTCAATAAAAATATATTTTAAAAAAAAATAAAGTAACTCGAACTGGTAACAGCGGGCTTTTGCTCTTTTGCCCTTGAAAATGCTGTGTGTGTGTGTGTGTGTGTGTGTGTGTCTAACTTAGAAGCTGAATATATTCCTACATAGGAATTTTACCCGTTAAATGGGGCCACCCATGTAGTCAGTCAGGATTCCTCGAGCTAATCTGTTTATTTCTGCTTTTGAAGATGGGCAATACGCAGCCATTTGGAAGAGAAATATAACAGTCCCATTTCCATTATCATCCGAGGTGTCTGGAGTACTCGCCGTGGTTTACTGACTCCTTCCCAGCCCACGTGGGCCCGAGGAGGGCTTGTTGGTACAGTATTTCCTCCACTGGTCCGAGTCCCTATTAGCAATACGGGACCACCAGACTTTTCTTATCCATGTTTTTGTATTGTATGTGTCACAGTAACTGGGGTATTGAGGGAGTTGGAATGGCATTTCTAAAAAAGTTTAGAGATACTCTTGCCTGATGAGATGATTAAATTCTGGCATGTCCTGCTCTCCCATATTCCTAACATTTTAAGCAAATTGGGCCAATTGGCAAAAGCATGCAAACAACTGACCCAAAATAGCCACACAGGATTATAACCTTTCCTCTCAGAAAAACGCGAGCTACTTTGCGGAGCTCACCCTGAATGAGACCGTCCTTCAGTGCCCATGCCTCACTCCAGACCTGGTTTCAGATCGTATCCCTCCTCTAACTTGATATCCCATCATCCAGAATCCGTTCATCCTCCTGCCCCCAGTCATTACACACTTTGATTTTTCAACTTTTTCACATAAAATTTAAAAGCTAGTGGAACAAAGCTGTTTTAAAAATGAACTGAGAAAGTAAACTCCCTCAAGCTGAAAGTCACCCTGGAATCCTGGCTACTTGGAAACCAAAGTTAAGCTGATTTAGAAGGTATATTTTAAAGTCTCATTAAGGACAGACTTATTTATTCTGATTCAGTGGAATACTACTCAAAATTCTTCCATCATTCTCCCTGATAAAGGACCAAGTCTCTCTCTCTCTCTCTCTCTCTCTCTCTTTCTTTCTCTCTCTCTCCCATCTCCCACCATCCTTATCTCCCACCACTGCCCTAGCGGAGCCCCTACCCCTACATATATCCACCACCCTAACTGTACCATCCCTCATTGTCCATGATCTTGCTGCCAGAGCCTCTCCTACTGCACTTTATACAGCTGCCATACTTTTTCTGTATTTCCATCTATATATATAAAAGCCTAATATGCTAAGTGTCTGACTGATAGGTCAACCATTCAGTCAACTGCTCAACCAGTCACTATGACACGCACTGACCACCAGGGGCCAGAAGCTCCGACCAGTAGGTTAGCTTGCTGCTGGGATCCGGCTGATCGGGACTGGGGATATAAGCTGGACATGCCCTGGAGCCCTCCCGTGGTCCCTCCCCAGCCTCTAAAATATTTCTTTGAATTAATTTCCTTTCAATGTGCATGTATTCGTGCACTGGGCCTCTAGTTTTACAATAATACTCCGCACTCAGTTCTCTGCAGTGAGCGCCTACTTTATTCCACCCCAGGACTGGTCACGGCCAAGGTGCAAGGCATACAGACTCTGGATACGCATTGGCATCCACCACCACTCAGTACCAGCCACAGACACGGGTCCGGTCACCACTGTGTGCAGCACTGGCTGCTCCTGTCCTGAGGGTCACATGATGGAGCACCCCGCTGTGCTCTCATCTTAGGAAGGTCGGCTGTGGCCTACCCTCCCCGCAGGCACCTGAGGCCACAGCCTCTGCAGAACCGCTGTGTGTCATGATGCATAAATCTCAGGTTGTGCTTGGAGAAGCGCCATCTCATCCCCTCACCTCTCCTGCAATGTCCTCTGGGATTTTTGCTCTACACCCTCCCTCCCACCCCATCGGCACTAAATACCTCCTTCTCCTTCTACTTCTTTCCTATTTTCTCTCCCTCCCTTCCTCGGTACTTCATTTCCGCATGTATCAGAATAACCGGGAACGCTTATTAGAATCCAGTTTCTAGACGTCACCCTTAGAACTTTGGACTTAGTAGTTGTGGGATGGATTCTGAGCTTCAACCAGTTCCCAGACGATGCTGAGGTGGCTGGGCCCCACGGTTCTACAGGTTCCTGGTAGCAAAGGGAGGGGCTGCATTAAGCCTGAAGGCAGCTGGGTCTGAAATTTAGAAACAATATCCTCTCCAAACAGTGAAGGAAACCACTTTCTGAAGCCTCCAGTACAGCTCTTGATATGAGGGCTAAGAGCTAGAAATTAGGGATTACAGGGACAAAACTTTTTTTTGCAAAAGTCCAAAAATATCCTCTCCCTTACAGCAAGGCAAAGGGTCACTTGTGGCAGGACAAACGGGGCCATTTCAGTAGAAAGGAGGAGCAAAGGGCAGAGTCCAGGGAGTTGACAAAGGAACAGGCGGTGAGGAGGGGCCAAGACAGTGAGTATAAACAAGGCTTTCAGAACCTTGACTGTGAATGGGAGGAGGCGGTGGCCTTTTCTCTCTCTTTTCCTGGGGGTCCTCGCTTGAAGAGGGGAGACTAGCACTCTTTATGGCCATGACTAGCAGGATGGGTTCAAGGCACAGAAGAGCATTAAAAATAGATAATTTGAATTCCCTCCTAAGAGGAACGGGAAGTAGACTGCAAAGCCCAGGGAGGGAAGTGCCCTGGGAGGAGAAAGACACCACACCCAGGTGACCGAAGTTACAGGTGAGTTTGTGTTGAGTGAGAATTTTAACAAGCGTTAGGCACCCCCAGGATCTTGCAGAGCCATTCTGGAGAATGGCCACGGGAAGATAGGGTGCCGGGAGGTCCAGGCGCCATTCGTAAAGATTTTAGTGGTTCTGTGCCTTTCCACGTTCTAGTTGGTCCCCGATCTCTTCCCAGGCTTTCTTTTGTTTTCGCAACAGCCGCTAAGCCTTCCATCTCCCCAGCCTAGGGGCCCAGTAGCTTCCTGTTTCTCTGTCTCTGAGTTCACGTGCAACTTCAGGTGAGTGTTCAGTTCTTGGTCATCAAACTGCCCCTTAAATTCCCTTGTTTTAAATACTCAAATGGGCTTCTTTCTTTGGCTGGACCCTCACTCATCCGGCACTAAGATCTTTGGTTGTGAGATCCTCCCATGTGTGTGGACAACTGAAATAGCCCCTGAGGTATTGCCAACAAGGAGTGATGGGGGGCAGAGGGACAAGGGACGTGATTAATGGCGAGACACTGATTACAGCCATAGATCTTGCATTTCCGGTCCAATTCAGGAAGGCCATGACAACACTGCGTAACACAAGAAAAAGGCCACGGGCACCCGGAAACCACACAAAATAAATCCTCCGCTGTGCCTCAGTGATTTAGAAATCAGGTATAAGTGTTTTCTAAAAACCCTGCAGGGGTTGTAATTGCTTAATACAATCATTACATGACTTACAGAATTATGTTTACATTGACCAGGCTCTGGAACTTCTGACAGAAAAGGTTTTTCTCAGAGCTGAACTCACTAATATTCTAGGACTTGTGAGTGATAGGGGGGAGAAAAGCTCATTTTTTCTCCCTCAGACTTTCCGAGGAACTGCAAGATTAGGTGATTTATTTCTATCTGACTGCACAGCCCTGCAGCAGAAATCTAGCACAGTGCTCTTGTTTTCCCAGAGAGTTAGGACTGTCTGGGGTAATGGTGGGTGCAGAAGTTTAAATGACAGCTCGAAGCCTCATCACCATTTCTCTTGGCTCCGAGGAAACCCTTCGTCAGTCCTGCTGTGTGTGTGTGTGTGTGTGTGTGTGTATACGCTACTCCAGTTTCTTGAGCCAGGATGTTGAGTAATAAGTGAGATAAAGTGGTGTGTGTGAGATATGATGAGACCAGCACAATCTGCTGGGTTGCAGAGCATGAAATCAGTTCACACCGATAACATACATACATGCGTGTGTGCGCGGTCACAAGGTTGTTTCCAATAATAACAATGGAAAAAATAAAAACGTCATTAGGTATTTCATACTCAGGGTTGTTTTTGTGTGTGTGTTTTTTTAGCTTTTTAACCTGATAAATAATGTAAACGACAGGTGGTGATTCTACCTTCGCTGTGTCAGGGAATTAATATTTGCTTAAGTGGTTTCTGCATGTTTGAGAGAATGATGTGGTTATAAGGTATAAAAGCCTGTCCCTGCACAAAATAATCTTCCATGGAAAAGGTAAACAGTTATGCAGCTAGTCCTAAGTCTCTCCGTTGCTTTGAATGGTACTGTGTACAAATATAGGTCCAACTGGCCCAAATAACAGGGCGTTCTTTTTTTAAAAGCTTCTAAGACAGTGGACACATTAAACAGATAGTTCTGTGTTTCTTAAACCAGAGACATTTTGACAGCTGAAGAGTCGCTTGTGGTTTTTGTATTTATTTTCTCCCATAATTCATTTCTTTTTTCCAAGATATTTATTTTTCCCACAAAAGCCCTTAGGAAGTACACCATGGTGAACTTGCTCCTTCGTTGTGAAGGCTCTTTTCTCCCTGTTTAATAGGTAACTCATCTGCAGTAAAAGGGTAGCCCAAGGTGTAAATCCTTGGAGATTACTTGCGTTCAGAGAGAAGCAGATGCCCAAGTGGGGCAACTAGGTCCACAGAATGCAAATGCTATTCCTAAACGCCTTTTCCTAGAAAACGAAAATGGTTGATTTCTGGCTAATGGTCATGACAGAAAGGAACATTTACCAAAATACTGACTGTTCCTTGATTGATTGTGTAAGTCTAAATTTAGAAGCTAGGAACTGCAATCTGGGAGAAATCATTAGCAAATACGTGCATATTTGCAATTCACAAATATATTTGAATTTCCAAAGTCATGCCCATCTCACCGGGGTTCAAGACTGAAGCTATGTGTTTTAGCTACTTTTGTATAGATAAAAAGCAGAGATGCTTTTAAATAAGAGTTGTGAATGTTCTAGATGAACTGCCCCTGAGATCCATTCAGGCTGGCTGCTGGGATAGCTAGGCATACCAGTACCCACCCTCAAATCGCTCCCCTACCTCCCTTCTCTATGCTTTCAGTGACCAGGGTCCTATCAGGAGGTATTGGGTAATCCTTCAATAAGTGCTCAGTCACCTATTTGGTTTGACCGTAGCAAGGAGGTCATGGGCAAGGACTAGTAAGTGTCTATAATTGAAATCTAAAGCTACACAAACATGTCTGAATGTATTTCAGAAAAGAAAACAAGACAGGAGAGAGAAATCCCCATGAGCAAACAAGTGCTCCACTCGGCAGCTGAGCCTGGTTAGCTGTAGGAATGGTGGGCGGCTCCCCTTGACCATCCTTGACCACCCCAATCCTCCCTCTCCACCATCAGGGGGAGCCTGTCCCACGGAGAAAGTCAGCCTCTGCTAGAAACGGCCAGCATCCATCCCTGGAGGTCTACAGGCTCGCTATTTATCACCTTCTGTCTCCTGCCCCTCCCATCATAAACAAAAACAAAAGCATTTGTACATAAGAAGAGCTGACAGTTTCCCAGACACCAGAGAGAGGAAGGACAAGGTGCAGAAACCCGGGGGCGCATCCTAAGAGCCTTTGGAAGTGAGAGCTCATAGATGCCCATGGCAGAGGTCCCTGCCCAGGTGTCTGAGCAAAGTACTGAACCCACAGCAGGCTGTGTGGTGGCCCAGAGGCAACATGGAAGTCAGAGGCTCCAAAAGAAATTAACAATTGGTGCCCATGGTCCAAGATCAGCAATACACAGGCGGGCAATGGGATGAGAGAATGTGGACTTCAGGAAAGTGCCCTGAGACCCTGAGAGAGGAAGCAACCATGCCAGCCACTCAGTGACAGGGTTACACATACACAATCCTGGGGCACCTCAGAAACATTTGGAGAGAGAATATAATTTCTTCTCAAATATTTTTGGTGTTCTCAAACTCTACTTGGATGCATCGGATATATTTCTTTGTATTCCTCAAAAGCCAAGCCCAGACACTGTTGTTTCCTCTCGTCAAATCTTTCACCGCTTCAGCTGTGGAAGAGCAAGAAGAAATAAAACTCTAATGGACACTCCTCTAGGATCAGACTATAGAGAGAACTAAGCACGACAGGACTCTGTTGTCAAGTGTGAGCCAAGCTGACACTTAGATGACATTCAAAGCCTTCGCAGCAGACCCTGTAGTGTCTTAGCGGCTCAGAGGTACTAATTCCTTCAAGGATTTTCCTATCAAGAGACTGTGTTTATGTGACATGTTTTAATTTCCAAAGAAACTTACAAAAATGTGTTCACAATACTCTATCAAAATCTGGGTTGTTATTGTTCACTATGTAGATCAAAAAAATTTATAAGAAGCAAAATATTCAACTCAGGCTATAAAACAACTAAAGCAGATTAGGGTGTGACAGTCAAACTACCCAGTCGGCATTCTCTTAAACTCTTCTACTAAGATTTCTCCACCTTATCTTACCAGGTATCTTTGGAAATGCTTGAAGAAATGTTTTCTCTAATCTTTTAACAAAGAAAAAAGAAAAAAGGGGGGAGGGGGAGGGAACGGAGAAAGGGGAAGGAAAAAAATAGAAGAAAGAAGAAACTACTAAACATTAAAATTCCATTTTCCCCTTCAGCACTTTCCTTATAGTTACTTAGATGAATCATTTAAATATTTGCCATTCATAAAACCCTGAGTTTCATTTCCTGAAAGGATAGTCCTGTTGGCAGCGACTCAAAATTTTTAAAAAGAGTAAATGGCCTTAATTTTTACAAAGAAAATGCAATTCCTCTTTTATTCCAGGGACAGTCACAGGTGGAGTGAGTGTGAAGCATGAAGGCTCCTTCCATGGTAAGTATCACCCAGTTACAATTGGCAGCTGACTAACAACATTCTATAAACATGATACTAACAAGTTCATATTCTGTAATTTCCTTTTTGTAAGTTCGGAACAGTGTCCAATTCTTTATTTGACTCTTTTGTTTATGATTTTGGAGCCTTTTACTTATTTTTTGTTTTAAAAACCTTTAAACCTTCCATAGGCTTTGGAAAGAGCCTAGGCCAATGGTTCCCCACCTTTTTTGGCCACGCTCCCCTTGAGCATCTCTAACATCCTGATGCCCCCCCACCCCCGCCCTGACATATGATTCTTATTATTCAAAAAGTGACTCCTATTCACATGGAGGAAACCTAAAAGGCCATGAAGTTGGTCTAAACAAGCTTCCGAAGATCATGGCATCCACGAAAGAAAAAATAAAAGAACAAAAGGACAGTGGAAGCCCTGAGGAAGAAATCACTAAGAAATTGTTAAATAATAATAATAATAATATGAAGTGATGTGAAAAAAATAGCAAATAAAGTTTCAAAACATACAATAAAGAACTGAAATGCATGAATATGTCACTATATATATATATATATATATATACATATATATATATATATATATATATATATATATATATATATAGTACATGAGGCCCCTAGAACCATAAGAAATGCAAAAAATTCACTGTGAATAACTCATTCTCGAATTGCCCCCTTGAATATCAAATAGTGCCCCACGTTGGGAACCACTGGCCTAGGCTGTGCCTGACGGCTCTCTCATCCCTGGAACCTTCGTAACAATGGACAAAACAGGAAGCCCAGCCATACACAAAGAATTTGTCAGCAGGTTACGTGCTGTAATTTAAAGGCCCTTTTACCCTAAAACATATTTCCTGGTGGTCTGCCACCATTAGTCATTCTGCTATTGGTAAAGATGAAAATATTTCTCCACTCTACCAGCCTCCACGGGCGTAAATAGATAATAAATAAATAAGTATCTGTTACCGACACTGCATTAACAAATTACTCCAAATTTTAGAGATTTAAACAATTGTAAACATTTATTCTCCAGTTTTTATGGGTCAGAATTTTAGGAACAGCTTCACTGGCTGGTTCTGGCTTCAGTTTCTCTGAGGTGACAATCAACAAACACATCAGCCAAGGTCAAGGTCACCTGAAGGGTGACTGGGGCTGGAGAACTAACTCTCCTGCAAGGTGGCTGGGGAGACCTCAGTTCCCTGCACATGGACCCTTTTTTCCCACAGGCTCCTGCTTGCCCTCATGACATGGCAGCTGGCTGCCCCAGATAAGATGATCTGAGAGAGCAAGGCAGATGTGAAATATCTCTTAGGACTCACCTTGGGGGTTACATACAGTTCCCGCCACCATATTCTATTCGTTAAAAGTGGGCCACTGACTGTAACAAACAGCGCACATTCAAGGGGAGGGAAATAGCCTGCACATTTTGAAGAAATGACGGATGGACGCATTTTTAACTACCACGCAGAGGCTGTAAGAATTCCAAAAGAACTGTCCTTAATGAAGACAACGCTGAAACTCAGATCAAGAGAGCCTAAGCATTGTCGTTCACTTCTGTGAGCAAACACAAATCTGTGTGGAGGGCCAGAGACCCCACTTAGAAAAGAACCACTCATTCGTAAACATGCACATGCATTTTTAAGAATGGAGAGTCTTCCTTTTAAAATAACACCAAGCTCAATTCCTCGGTGACCTTGGAATTACATTATTTTTCAATAATTCATATTCATTGATCAGCTGAACAGTTTGACACTTTATTTATGGGCCACCGTGATGGATCACATCTGTTCCCCAAGTAAAGTAAACAACTTCTCGGTTCGGATAATTAGAGTAAAAGCCCACAGCCTTTGATTATATTTTCTTTTATGCTGCAGGAATACTTCAACTTTGAGGGTATATTTTTATCTTTCATTAGTTAAAAAAAATTAGACACAAACCTTGAGTAGATCATGATACATATCTTTAAAAACCTAAAACATAGTTGATAATAATAAATATATGAATTGCTACTTACGTATGTGCTAATGTTTTTACTTTTTTCCTTAAAAGCATCAAAGATTTCTTCCTAATTGGTGATTGCGACAATGTCATCTATGTACTATTTGTCTGAGGGACAGAATGAGTGTGTGCATTCACGCATGTGTGTGCGTGTATGGAAACAGAGAGCTAGGTCTCACCGTCCATGCCTTGGACGTCATGGGAAGTTTAACCCACTGGCCTCTTGCAGTTGAACTTCCAGCAAAGTGGCTGCATCAGCAGAACACTGACACATGCAAGTGGAACACCTCGTGTCCCGAGTTATGGCCTACCCACACAATGCAGCGCTTTGCAAACACATACTGTGATCGAGCTTCTCTGAGAACCATAGCTTGTTAGCCCCTCAGTTACACAGAAAGGAATCCACCTTCACATGTTCTTTGGTTGGTAAGCATTCCCACCAGGTCATAACACTAAGGCCCCTCCTGCCTATCCGAGCTCCCCGGCCTCTGAGATTGCTTAAGTACAGTAGGTCCTCGGGTGACGTCGGAGATCTGTGCCTACGGAGACGTAATGCGATTTTCACTGTAAGTCGGAACCCACCTCATAAGCACCTACGTCACTCACATGGAGCACACACACAGCAGTAGTGAAGGGAAACAGTAAAAAACATTAAAAGAAAGATAACAATTCCTGACCTTCACTTGTGGTAAATGAATAATAAACATAAAGCACATAAGTATATACGTCGAAATGATGGAACTTTTTTTTTATAAATAACTGGGAGATGGCGACGTAACCAGGAAACAGCCTACGTTGAGTCCGACGTAACCCGAGGACTGCCTGTATACATAACTTAAGGCCAAATATTTTCTTCCCAAATATAACACTGAAACATCTTAATGTCTTGAAAATTGAAAATTAAAACAGTTTAGTTGGCCCGGCCGCATGGCTCAGTGGCTGAGCGTCGGCCTATGAACCAGGAGGTCGTGGTTTGATTCCCGGTCAGGGCACATGTGAGTGTTGTGGGCTCGGTCCTCAGTGTGGGGTGTGCAGGAGGCGGCCGGTCACTGATTCTCTCTCATCATTGATGTTTCTCTCTCCCTCTCCCTCTCTGAAATCCATAAAAATATATTTTTTTAAAAAACACAATGGTTTAGTTGTAGGAAATTTCTATGCTCCTATTTTGCTCCTTTTTCTTCTCCTTCGAATCCATATCCAATAAATGGCTTGGCCGTGGGCGAAGCACTTGATTGAGGTTCATGAGCCAGAACTGGATACTTTTTGCCTCAAAAATGCTTGTGAAATCATCTGTTATCTCCATCTGCATTCTTGTGCCAGGTGCCTGCAAGGACTCCTGCATGTCGAGTGCCAGATAATCTTCTGAAATGTTAATAATTAAGAGATTATATATTTATACACATATACACGCTTACATATATTATATACAGGGAGATAAGATAGAAAAGATCTCCTCGTCTTTAACATTATTTTTCATCTAAATCTGTCCTTCCATGCTTCTTAACTGATCTGACACATTGAACTACATTTTTTCTGACTCAGGCAATGGAGAGCAATGAGCCCTGCTTCATGAAGTACTGGGAGAGACAGAGACGATGCCAGGTGGTCCGTAAGCCAGGAGGGACTGCCCCCCCCCCCCCCTGCCCCGTGGACAGCTATAGTTAACCCTCTCTCTTCAGAACGCCATCCATCGATGCAGCTGGGAGTGGACTGTTGAGCACACGGGAAAACTCGGGTGCAAAGGGCAGCCTGAGAGGGCTCACTTATCCTTAAAACAGCTCCTGCAGCAGGACTTTGCCCCGTCCTGGTCCCACCTCCTCCAAGCTCAGCCCCGTTCAATGGCGACGGCCTACGTGTCAGCGCGCCCTGCGGAGCTCGCAGAGGAGGCTTTGAAAGCACAGACCGTCTGGTTCATTGCTGAGCCAGGGGAGCCGACAGGGTACATCCTGGCCCACGTCCCAAGGCCTGAGAGCCGAGAGCACCGATGTCCCCACTCGGCAGACAGCAGAGGCCCTTCCCCCACCTGTCTGTTCTATTGAGGCTCCAACAGGCTGAAGGACGCTCACCTGCATTGGTGACGGTGATCTTACACACTTTCTCTAGCCATTCAAAATGTCCATCTCTTCTAAAAATACCCTCCCAGACACACCCGGAAATCATGTTTTACCAGCCACCCGGGTGTCCCTTAGGATAGTCCAGTTGACACGTAAAATTCACCATCATAAATGCGAATTAATTAGTTAATAAATAAATGTTGGATCCTGAGGGGCAGTGCTGGACAAAGGGTGGTGACCATGGCAGGCGAAGGGAGAAGGAAAAAAAAAGGGAGAAAGCGTTGCAGGGTCGCCAGCAGTGCCGTGCCCCCCCACCCCCCCAGAACAGATCGAACCTCAGGGAAAGCTCTGCGAATTCGGTCGCACAGTAGGACCACGCTCCCTCCGCAGGTTCCAGGGAAGAACCCTTTGCCTCTTCTCGCTTCCAGGGTTGCTGGCCCTCCTTGCTGCTCCTTGTCTTGTCCAGTGACCCTGCCCCTTATCCGAGGTTTCACTTTGCCGTTTCAGTTATCTTCGGTCAGTGGTGGTCCAAAAATATCAAATGGAAAATTCCAGAGAAAAAAAGGATAACTGTAAATCGTGTGCCATTCAGAGCAGCCTGCTGAAATCCCGCTGTCTGCTCTGTCCCACCTGGGGCGGAAGCATCCCTCTTCCAGCAGCTCCCCCTCCCTGCATGTGCTGTGCACCCATCAGTCCCTTAGGAGCCAAACCGGTTATCAGGTCCACGTGGTGTCGTAGTGCTGGTGTCCAAGTCACCTTATTCTACCTAATAGTGTTTCATTCACCTCCCTTCATCCATCATGGAGGCATTGTGTCATCTCACAGCATCGCAAGAAGAAGGGCCAGTCCAGTACAGTAAGATGGTTTGAGAGAGAGGCCACATCCCTGTTGCTTTTATTACAGTAGATTGTTATAACTGTCCTATTTTATTATTAGTTACTAGAGGCCCAGCACATGAAATTCGTGCACAGGTACAGTCCCTAGGCGTGGCCTGCGATCAGGGCCATCATCCCCGGCTATCCACAGCCATCCCCGCCCCACCGCCAACCACCCCCAGGTCCCCATTCGCCACTGGGAGATCATAGCCTGCCGGCCGGGGGGAAGGACCAAGAGGTCAGCTGTTCCTGCCCACTCCCTGGCCCCGCCCCTGCTGCGGGTCACCTTCTGTGTGTGGGGTGACCGGCAGGGCGGGGGCCTTGGCCTGGTGCCACCCATGTCCCCTGCCACCCACCCCCAGTTCCCCGTTCACGATCGGGCAAAGAGAGCCTGCCAGCTGGGGAAAAGGACCAAGAGGTGGTCAGTGCACCTCATAGTGACTGGTCAAGCGGTCATTCTGGTCATTCTGCCGTTAGGGTCAATTTGCATATTACACTTTTATGATATAGGATTGCTGTTAATCTTTTACTGTGCTTAATTTGTAAATTGAACTTTACTGTAGGTGTGTATACAGGGTGGGGCAAACGTAGGTATGCAGTTGTGAGCTTGGAAAACAGTTTATTCTTTTTTTTTTATAATTTTTATTTCTTAAAGTATTACAAAGAGTATTACATAGGTCTACTTTTTTCCCCCCCTTGACATTCCCCCAGCCCCTATCCCCTGCTCCCCACCCCCCGCCGCCCCGTGTCTTGTGTCCATTGGTTATTCTTATATGCATGCATATACGTCCTTTGGTTGATTTCTTAATCCCCCCCAAACCCTCCCCAGGCTTCCCACTGTAGTTTGACAGTCTGTTCAATGTTGCTCTGCCTCTGTATCTACCCCTGCTCATCAGTCTATACTGGTCCCCTTTATCTGTCCCAACCTCACTGGAGTAGTCTCAACCTCACCAGGGCCGTCTGAGCCTCACCAGGGACGTTACAGCCTCACCGGGGCCATCCTGACCTCACCTGGGCCATTTCAACCTCACCAGGGCCGTCCCAACCTCACCGGGGCCGTTTCAACCTCACCGGGGTCGTCCCTACCTCACGGGGGCTGTTTCAACCTCACCGGTGCTGTCCCGACCTCACGGGGGCCGTTTCAACCTCACCGGGGCCGTCCCGACCTCACCGGGGCCGTTTCAACCTCACTGGGGTCGTCCCTACCACACCAGGGCCGTTTCAACCTCACAGGGGCTGTTTCAACCTCACCAGGGTCGTTTCAACCTCACCGGGGCCGTTTCAACCTCACCGGGGTCGTCCCTACCTCACGGGGGCCGGAAAAACAGTTTATTCTTATATTATTATTTATTTATTGTTGTATTATTTTCCATATGAACAACTATAGATCAACTTTTGCCCCATCCTATATAAAGGAAACCTATAGTATATATGGAGTTTGGCACTACCCTCAGTTTGAGGCATCCACTGGGGGCCTGAGAAGGTACCCCCCACAAATAACGAGGCTCTACTGTAGCTGCATTGCTCCAATCCCACCTCTGTCTCAGTGCCTCTGGGTCCAAGTCTCCCTCTTATAACACACAAGTCATTGGATTTAGGGCCCATCCTAATCCAGCATGACCTCATCTTAACTCAACTACATCTGCAAAGGCCCAATTTCCAAAGAAAGTCACTCACACATTGTAGGGGGACATAAATTTTGGGGAGGGACACTATTCAACCAGGAAGAGTAGATAAACCAACATAAAAACTAGCCTATGCTTATTGGTTGACCCTCACCATTTACAAGCTTCCCTGTGGTGCCTACAATGCCAGCATCACCAGAAAAGAGGAATGATGCACATTCAAGGCAGATGTAGAATCCAGGGCAGGCAAATCTTAGAGAAATGGCCTTTTACTCTCTGTCAAATTTCACCAGCAGAGACTGATGGACAACTAAACCTGATTTAAGATTTTTAAATTCAAAATAATATTTCTCCAAATAAATGGCTACAGATGTTCATGGAGATTTGTGCTGTAGAACAGCTACGTGGTTTAACTGGGGAACATGGCAGCCCACAGAGACCAGGGCAAGCCCAAGCTCCGCCCCTTCCATTGGGCAACTGACTCTCTGTGCCTCGGTTTCCTCCTCTGTCACGTGAGGGTAATAACAGAATCTCCTAACATTGGTATAGGATCTAATGAGTTGGTAAGTATGAAGTGCTTAGAAAAATGTTGCAAGCAAGCAGCACTCTCTAAAAGTTAATCAAGCTTATTAGAGCCCTCGCCGGTTTAGCTCAGTGGATAGAGCATCAGCCTGTGGACCAAAGGGTCCCGGGTTCAATGCCTGTCAAGGGCACGTACCTTGGTTGCAAGCTCCACCGTGGCCCTGGCCCTGGTCGGGGCTCCTGCAGGAGGAAACCAATCGATGTGTTTCTTTCACATAGATGTTTCTCTCTGTCTTTCCCTCTCTCTTCCACTCTCTAAAAATCAGTGGGAAAATACCCTCGGCTGAGGATTAACAACAACAAAAGATGATTAGGAAACTTCAGGGGGAAACATTCATATTGAGATCACCATCACGATGATTGATACCTGTGTGTTGCTAAGTTCTTTTATGACAAACATTTTCTTAAATGACAGTTTCCTTGCTAATCATTAATTTGGAGAAAAGAAGAATTCACCATTATTATAGCAACAGCTAAGCCCAGAGTGCAATTTTAGATTGAGATGGTTCAACTTTTTTTGGTTTCTATGGAGATTATCTACTGAATAGTTTACTTACTGCCCGGAGCTGTCAACGCATGCTGTTTAATTTATAAAGCTGATCTAAACCTCTATGGGGGGAAAAGCCACCAATATTTCTCCAAACTTACTGGGATTTATTTTCAGTGTCAGACGAGACATAATATTTATTATGATTCACCTCAGCTTGATGACATTTCATTTTTCTTGTTGAAGAAGATGTTCCAGAAAAAAAAGAGAAAAAGCTCCCCCCCTCCTCAGTCTTCTGGTTGCCTCGGAACAGATGAGGGGTCTGCTCTTTTTCAGCGTTTCAATAGCAAGAAGTGTTTATGTTTCAAGACGAAGCCCCCACCGAATATTTACAAAATTTGTTGCGAGGTGTTGAACAATAAATCTCAAGCTGGAAATCTACATCAAATATAAGAGAAAAACCCATTTTAAAAAAAGTGTAAAACAAAAAGTCAGAAGTAAAAGGGTAAATATTTTAAAGGCTTATTTAAATTCTTAAGTGTCTTTCTTATAAATAACACATAAAACTTATTTTATCAAATGTTCTGTAGCCTCGTCATTCAGAGTGTAAGACACTGAGTTATCTCAGAGACGAGGGACGCAAGGCTTAGATTATTACAACTTTAAAGGTATCAGAGGGTTTAGCACATCAATAATGCATATGAAATTTTTACAGTTTTGAAAAGGAAATCAGATCATATATTTTGAGCTTTTATAGAGGAACTCATACCTGAAAATATTTTTTTATAAATAGTAGTGCGAAAAATCGGATTCTTCATTCTAACACCTCAATGAAGGTTTGAGACGGGCTTAGAAAATACCCACTGAATATTCTAAAGCAGTGATATTGAGTCAAATTTTCAATGTTAAATTTGTTGTATAGTGATCATATATTATAGGCATCATTCCCTCATTTTAAACTCAAATTTCTGGTAAAACTGTACCCTACACACACACACACACACACACACACACACACACACACACACACAGCAATTTAAATACCTTAGACCACTATTTACTAAGTATTTTGTATTCTTAAACGTTGTGGCTCTCAGATTATTCCAGGACTTGCATTTCTTCTGAACCAGGAAAATTAGTAGCTTTGCAGCAAACGCTTGTTGACACAATAAACTGATTAACAGTACAGACTCTCTTAATTGCCAAATAAATAATAAATGGATGGGAGTGAGTTGACACAAATGGAAACCTCATAAAAATTTCACGTTATGTCATGTTTCACATTTACTAAAAAGAGGGAGCAACAGAGAGAGGGAGGTTGGGGAGGAAAAACATTGAAAACAAAGAGGAAGGTTCGAAGCACATCTGTATGGAGCCCATTAAATAGTGTTTTATCTTTTTAAATCGTGTTTTATCTTTTTACTTTTGTTTGTTCCTAGAGAACAAAACAATAGATAAAGAAGATAGTTTATCTGTATCACTGTCATCCCAAACTGGCCTGATAAGGTGGTTCTCCAAAAACTCAATCCCCAGGGAAATGGTAGATTCCAAGGCTGAGCACAGCCTGGCCTTTTGTCTTGGCACACCCCCCGCCCCCCCCCCCCCCCCCCCACACACACACACCCCATCCCAGCCCCCCACCCTCAGCAGTCACTGGGAGGAGTTAATAAATGACCACACCATTTCAGCAACAACTTGTACATAATTCATTTCCTAAACAATAGAGCATGAAAAATGACACTCACGCTCTACCTTCCCTAAGAAGGAGTAAGTGAGGCTCCTATTATGGGTATTCAGAGTTGTTCTCTAATTAAACATATTTCTCTCGGAAATACATTTGTCACTTTCTCTGCACTGTTTGCTCATGCATCAGCTCACTCAAACTCGCCCTGCCAGGGTCAACTCCTATCAAAAGCGAAAAGTGAAACTTAAGCACTAGCTGGGCGTTTTGAAATCAGCCCAGGAGGCCCGGACTTGCCGGGAGCAGGGAGAATTGGATGAGGAGCCAGAAGAAGTCAGCTCCAGGTCTTGTGCCTGTTGTGTTTCCAACCAACCAACCAACCCTGTGCGGCTGCCAGTAGCTTGCTTGCCTTCTCTGAGGCTCCCCGCTCTGAAGCAGAGTCTGCCCATGGAACTCGCTCGTGTGCATTAGCCAAATCAAAGCACTGCTGGGAGGGGGAATGAGTTGCCATTTGTGGAGACCAGAAGACGTGCATGTGGCTAAGAAGATAGCTGTGCTGAAGGACCAGAACCATGGACCAAAACGGCCTGTGTTAAAAAAATAAAAATAAAAAAGCAGGCAGAACCTCAGGCATCCTTGTTCTGGCATGGACTCATGGCTTTTATGACGCAGATCCATATTTCCAGAAAAGCCAGTCGCCTGGGATGAAAAGCCGGGCTTCTCCAGCGTGAGCAGCCCTTTTTCTGCGGCTGCGATGGTGCAGACGCGGCTCCTGCTTGCTAAGCAGTGAATCACAGGCCGAAACACAGCAGTGACCTCATCCCAGCATCCCTCGGCCTGCTGGCAGCCAGGACGCCTATCGAAACTAGAATGTCTTTGCAGAAGAGCCTGTCATTTTTCTAGTAGCTACATTTGGAGTGAGTGTTTTCTCTTCCCTGAGTTATGGTGGCCTTGTTCTAAGCAATCCGCTAAGAACTCAAATATTTAAACAAGAAATGGGACACACGGAGCCCCGCCTGCCAAGCGGGGCTGGTTGTGGGAACACTGCAGCGAGCAGTACCTGGAAAATTCTGAGCTTACTCACCGATGTGTATTTTTGGTTTACAAGTGCATGGCCAATCATGCAAACCAAACAAGGAAACTCAAGTGTAAGTGTCCCTTAAATAAATATGTTCAAGTTTGCCGTCTCTAAAGCAGCCATGGACAAAACTATACCAAAATAGAGAATTCTTCTCAGTCAAGATGCCCCACAAATTTTGGAGCAACAGAGCGGCTTCCTGCCTCCTGGGAGGAGCTGAAAGAGCGAAGTTTTAATCACAGTCTCAATTTGAAATGTGTTTTCACTCAGCCTGTACACTTAATTAGACCAACAAAGACAGACGAATTTGAGGGTGTCCCCAAGCAACTTGTATTTTATGCTTTCCATATTTTCCTCTTTGAAATCTTATGTTCGAACTTATTTTTTTAATATATTTTTATTGAGTTCAGAGAGGAAGAGAGAGGGAGAGAGAAACATCAATGATGAAAGAATCATTGATTGGCTGCCTCCTGCACGCCCCACACTGGGGATCGAACCCACAACACTCGCATGTGCCCTGACCAGGAATCAAACCGTGACCTCCTGGTTCAGAGGTCGACACTCAACCACTGAGCCACACTGGCCAGGCTTATGTTCGAATTTATATAGACTGCTAATAATGAGCTAGCCAGAGGAGCACCTATTTGAATGAATACACAATCCAAGTTAGTGGATCCAATTTCAATAATGGGGTTTTACCATACATTATTTTCTTTGAACAACTCCTGGAAATTGATTAGGTTGTCAATGTAAAGAATTTGAAGTGATTCTGCTCAACCTTCTAAGAGGTGCTAAGGAGGTCCTTCATCTCCTCGCACTTCGGGGCCAGGGCTCTGGGGAAGGACAGAGTCCAGCCACCTCGTCAGCTGGCTGTCATCTAAGGAATGGCGGGCACAGGGCCACACCAGAGGGACACAGGGCTGACACTGGGCCAACTCAGCATAGCTAAGGTGTGGGCTCTGCTTCCATTTCCATAAACCTGCTTCCAGAATGGCCAGGTGCTAACCTCACACTCTGCAGTGATGGCGAACCTTCTGAGCTCGGCGTGTCAGCATTTTGAAAAACCCTAACTTAGCTCTGGTGCCGTGTCACATAGAGAAATTTTTTGATCTTTGCAACCATAGTAAAACAAAGACTTATATTTTTGATATTTATTTTATATATTTAAATGCCATTTAACAAAGAAAAATCAACCAAATAAATGAGTTCACGTGTCACCTCTGACACGCGTGTCATAGGTTCGCCATCACTGCTAGGGCCTCCAGGTTCCACAGACCACGACACCCGCACTACCTTCCCGACCCCGAAATAACCGAGACACTCCTCTGCCATCCGCCGCCCCTACAGTGGCCTCCTCGGGGCCCCTTTGCGCGGGGGTTTCTCTGTTAAAGCTCATCCAGTAAAAGAAGCGAATGGATCCCTGTAAGGAGGCGCATCCATGGCTCTGCGGGACAACGCGCGAAGAGAGCGGAGTGACTGCAGGCGCCAGGGCATCCTGGTGAGAAATGAGGCGATGGTCAAGGGCAGGACAGGTATGTGTCCCGAGGTTCGTACCATCCCTGAAAATGGTCAGATGGCACACATCGTGGCAACTTTAATCCACAGCTCTGATTTCTTGCCCTCGGGAGGGGGGGGGGGGGGGGGGGTTGTGTTTAAATGTGCACACACGCCTGCCTGATTGACTGTGCACAGTGTGTGTGTGTGTGTATGCGTGTGTGTGTGTGTATGCGTGTGTGTGTTGACCAAGAGCTGGTTGGATTGGAGTTTTTAATCAGTTACTTTACATCATGTAAATACAACCTCAGGCCACCTTCCCCTCCCTGCTCAGTCTGAAGAAGCAGATGAGCGTGCTTTTTCTATGCGCAGCGCTAGCCAATTGCAGAAATGCAGAAAGAAAAGTGACTCCCGTGTTAGGGCTAAAGGTCTGTGTCCTCCCCAAGGCCATAGGTTGAAACCCTCCACCCCCCCCAACGGGATGGTATCTGGAGGCAGGCCCTCTGCGAGGCCCTCAGGCCCGGGGTGGAGCCCCATTAGTGGATGCGCAGGCTGCTAAGAGACCTGAGAGTTTCCTGGGAACCAGGGAGAAGATTCTCCCAGACGCCAGGTCTGTGGCCACCTTGACCTGGGACTGCCCAGCCCTGGAACGATGAGGAATCAGTGATTCTCGTTCCCGTCACCCAGGCTATGGAGCCTGTGATGGCAGGTGGAAGTGACTGACACAGGGGTTACTTCTCCTCCCTCAGTGACCAGAGAAATCTTCAGTGCTCCCCGGTCTCTTCACTTTTATGAAGACATATCTCAGTAAAAAGTTCAATTCTGAAAAGACTGCTGACTTCAATTGGAACTCCAAACCTCCCAAGCGGACATTATTCATGGGTCCATGTTTGCAAACACAGCTGCCTACCAGGGATATATCAGAAAAGAACACACTCCATTTTCTTCTCAAATGTGACAGCGATCACAGGAGTGATTTCAGCATCCAACATGGGGACAAAAGGCCAAATAATTCTGTACGCAATGACTTAATTTTAGCAAAGGACCTAGGAGAAAATGCCAATTATGAAAATAATTCAGAAAACATTTGTAAAAAAGTTAAAATTTCAAGGGAACCCAATGATGTAATTCTGCCCTCCTATAACCTATTCTACTCAAAAAGATCGCTTTGGTAAGAAGCAAGTATGTCTACGCAAAGAAAGAGGAAATACTACAAAATGCGACAGAACAGGTGTAATAAAAAAATAGGTAGCTGAGAACATCTCTGCTCTGTGGGGTGCACCTGCCCCCCGGATGCGGCCCTGCTTCTCCCCCTCAGGCATCCTCAGCTGCCACCATCTATGGCACAAAGATTTCTAGAACAAATAGCCCTCAAAATGTGTACAGAATCGGCTTCCGCTGGAGGTAAAAGAGGCCACCGCATCGCCAGAACAAGCGCCCGCTGTTACGGAAAAGAACCAGATCGAGAGCTTGGAACCTGATCGGCAACGTGGAGCCACAGAGAGAGGGGAGCAGCGAGCAGGAAATTTGAGCTGAATAGTTTTCCCAAAAATAGACTCCGTAAACATGAGTGAGAACACGACTGAATGCTCATGTGTGCAGCATGTCTGACACAGGGCGTGCCGCGGAGGAGGCGGCCAGAAAGGCCAGGCTGCTGCTCCTTCCTTAGATCTTTAAATTACGTGGTCTAACTTGAGATGTTTCTCTCTCCCCTTCTCTCTCTCTCTCTCTCTCTCTCTCACACACACACACACACACACACACACACCACAGACCTTCAAATGAAAGAAGAAATCATTATGTTCCCCCTGTAACATATGAAGAAATAGAGAAAGAACAACTTAGCAGGTTCATTGCAGCCACACAGCAAATCCTAGTGGCAGAGCCTGGCCCAGATCTTCAGATGACTGCCTGTGGCAGTTTTCATCATTTCACACACATTAAAGCAGCTGCAAACATTGCACTCCAGATGGAAGAAAAATAACAATAAAGCTGAAGGGCTTCTTCGATTTGAGAACATTGGGGAGCACCAGTTGTCACAACAGTCCAGACGTAATGAACATGAACAAGTCGCCCAGATGGGATGATAGCCATGTCAGTATTTCTTTAAGAAACCTTCGATGTGAAACTGAAAAGTTTTTTTTATCACAATATATAATTTCTCATGCAAATCCTCACTGAGTTGCAGGTCTGATGGGTTGCCAGCACAAGATGCCATCTATAAAATGAATGTAGAGATAACCAGAGAGTTTTGCTTCAATTCTCGGTAATTAGAGAAACTGTGGTAAAATGCAAAAAAAAAGTTAAGGAAAAGAACAAGCATCAGCTATTAGGAAAGGAAGCGTGGAATGTATCAGAAGAAATCATGACTCCCTAATAAGGACGTATCTCTAAGAGGGCTGGGAAGAGGGGGCATTAGGAGATATAATTTAGGCAGATGCTTAAAGGAACTTCCGTAAGAGCATTTAAAAAGAACACAGCTTAGTTACCAGGGGTGAATAGAGCATTGGCTTAGATTCTAGAAACCAGATCTATCCGAATTCATTCCTGGTTGAAAACTCAACAATCCCACAAGTCTTTGATCTTCACGTTTCCTCCCAGCTCCAGGATTCAGAGAAATGGGAAGAGTAAGTAAAACCATGAGCAGCGACGTGAAAAACGAGGTCACCAAGAGATCGATGATAGATTGTACCTTATTGAACTTTGGTTAAATAATTTGTAAAAAGAGTTGCACAGTGAAAGTGCCAATCTCTGCGTTTATATTAAAACCCTGAGCATAAACAACTTTGAGGAATTGTATTTGGGGGGAAATAACTTCAAATATATTTATAAGAGGAAGAATTCTGAGCTCTTAGCTACAAGAGAAGAAGAAGAAACAGGTGTCAATGTACCCCATCCCTTACAAGTTTCAGCCACGGGACTTCTATGCTAAAAATGGTGGTGACGAATATATTTTTCAGTCACTGAGTGCCAGACATTGTGCTAAATTTTCGACATGCTTCATCTGATTTAACCCTCTCACAGAAACCCTCTTAGAAATGGGAATTATACTTTCACAAAATGTAGGTGCATGCCTCTCTGAGCTAGTGAAAGCAATGTAGAAAGTTCTAACATAAAATATTAAACAACAGACCACTTTTATAATCAAGCGATGGAAATGTTTTCTTTGGGGACATCTAAATGAATTTGGCAGCTCCTTTCACTGAAGAAAGATAAGGATTGCTAAAATGAGGAACTAAGATTATAAAATAAAATCTATGTGCTCACAGAACCGCAGAATGGAGCATCCAAAGAATATTCAATTCAATTGAATTAAAACATAAAAGAACAAGCATACATGACAGTGGTAGATATCAAACTTCACGACTTCAATATTTGGGAGCGACCAAAGCTATCATTAATTTCAAAAATAATTTGGATGAATTAATTTTTGATAAAAGGTGGGGACTTTTGTGATTTTTTGATTTGTCCATTTTGGAAATAATTCTTAGACCCTTCCAAGTTCTGGGCACTGGGAGATAGTGGCACATTTGCAGTCTGTTGAAAGTTGGGCAGATGGTCAAAGAGATACCATTGCCACCAGGAGGGTGTAACTGGTCGTTGCCCCCCATAGCCCAGTGCTGGTCCTCAGTCTCGCATATGAGAAATCAGATTTCTTAGCAAATCACAGTGACTGTAGGAGTAGAATCCCTTGACCAAAGTCATTATGACCGACGTTCAAACCGCGGTGCCCGTTCTCACACACACACTCGCCCACGTAATATGAGACATAAATGCTCTCGTTGTCATAACTCAGTAGCTATTACAGCCATCAGTTATACTCAGAACGCTGCTCGGTAAACACGGAATCATAATGAAGGGAGTTGGGCCGGTCTTTCCTTGGCCTGACTGGTGATTGGATGAGGACAAGTCATCATTTGTGTCTACTGCTCTTGTCAGTCTTCAAGGATGTTGCAGTCTCACCTGTGTCAGCTCAGAAGCCTTTCTGCCTCTTGTCCTTTTCTCGGGTCCATTCCATCTGGGTTTGTAGCTCGTTATTCGGAGGGCAATCACTTGTTGCTTATTCCAAATTCTATTTATTAACTCGCTTCTGCTCACATGAGAAAGACACTATCCTGCCTGTCATTCCTAAGAAAGAGACTACACCCCGGGCCAGCTGCAGCGTTGCTCTGCTGGGTGTGTGTTATCATCCTAGATAGCAGGGCAACCTGTGCTCAGTGACACAGACAAGAGTCCAGGAAGCCAGCTTGGGCCAGTGGAGCAGCTGTGCTCTGAAGTTAGGGTGCTGCCTCCAGGCTCCATCTTGCTTCCTCGGGAGCAGGTTGCCCTTGCAGCTCACAGAGCATCCCTTCCCCACCTCAGGGTCCCTCGTTACAGCCCTGAGCTCAGTGTAAAGAGATACTACACCCAAGAATAGACCCCTTTACACATGACAAAGCAAATGGTCTAAGCAAAAATTACATGTGACTCCACCATATATCTCATAACTAGTTATTTCCTTTCATGAATTTTAAATGGCGTAGAATCTGATATTGCTGAAAGGGACAGAGTTCTTAATGCGTGTGGAGATGCCCATTGTCTGACTGGTGGGTGAACTTTCCGATGGGATTTTCTTCAGAGGCAGACAAATGGTCATGGGGTCCAGTGTGCCATCCTATGGCCCAGGGAGTGTTGCCATGGAAACCTGAAATTGACACTCAAACAGACACTTGCATCGACATTTTAAGAGTCTTAGAATCTAAAGTTCATCTTGTGTGGGGAAACTATGTAAATGAAAGGCCTCCTGTGGAGGAAGCCACCACCAGCACCTAACTTCATGTTAAAAAATGAAGTCTCACTGTGCGCATTTTAATTGGTGCAATGAGAGCATCAACTACACACTCCATGTTACTCAGCCACATTGAATCATGATTTAATCCGGTGAAGAAATCAATCAATAGACCAGCAAGGCCCACTAAGAAAGCAGGGACTAGTCAAGACCAGAACACAGGTGGGCATCATGGGGCCAGGAGAACCAAGTAACTCCCTGTTGCCTGCAATCCCGGGGGGAAGCCACAGTGTGCCTGGGCTGGGCAGGAAGCATCTTGCAATGCCTGGAGGTAGAGGCTGGGAGACTCTGGCACCACACCCCCTCTACAAACTCTGGCATTTTTTCCTCTAAATCAGCGGTTCTCAACCTTGGCTGCGCATTAGAATCACCTGGGAGTCTTTTTAAAATCCTGATTTCTGGCCCCCATCCTCCGGAAATTCTGTTTCTTTGTTTACTAATGTTGTGGCCCCTCCCCATAACAAAGAAACAGAATTTCCGGAGGCTGAGGCCCAGAAATCAGGATTTTAAAAAGATTCCCAGGTGATTCTAATGTGCAGCCAAGGTTGAGAACCGCTGCTCTAAATCCTCGGAAGGCCAAGGGCTCTTTGAGTCAGTCCGGGGCCTGCAGAGGGCCCTGTGCTGCCCTAAGGAGCGCGGACCCTCCTGCCCGCGGTGGTTCCTAAATGCCTGTCCCTTGCATGTTGGGCTAGGGATTCACCCGGGGAAGCAGATGCTGGATCCTGGGCTAGGAACATAGGGACCGACTTGCTAAACAAATGATCTGTCAAATCCGTGCACCTGGAGTGGCAAGTGACAAAGGAAGCAGCAATCGGCCCTCGCACTCTCCTCCCGCGGTTGGCAGCGCGGGTCCAGGAGGAGCTGGAGCATGCAATGGGCGGGCTGGCGCTGAGGTTTGTTTTGATTTCTAAACATCATTTATTAAAAATAAAAGTGCGTGTGCGCGCACGTGTGGGGCGGGGAGGGGGCCGGGGTCCCAGCGCGAAGGGGCCGGGGACAATGCACACGGGAGAGCGCGCTCCCCGACCCTCCGCGCCCTGAAGGCAGACGCTCCGCGCCCAGCGGCCCGCCCAGGCCGGCGGCCTCCGGACCAGAAGGCGACCCGCTCCCCGCGAGGGGGCCCCGGCACCGCGCTGGGACCTCCCGGACGCCAAGGTGAGCCTCCCCTCCCCAGGGGACCCGCCACCGGAGCCAGAGCCCATCTTCCAAGAGAACCCGGGCGCCGCGGGCCGGGGGCGGGCACCTGGGGACCCCCCCCCCCCGCCCCGCCCCGCGACTGCGGCTGCAACAGGCTGAGCCGTGGATGGAGCCACAGAGCGGGCAGCCCCGCCGCTGCTCTTTAACGCTGGGGTTCGGGGACACCCAGCGTCGCAGGGATGCCACCCGCCACCCTCCCCAGCTCCCCCAGACTCTCTCCCAAAGGCGCGTGCGTCCTGGGGACTGTGGGGAAACTGAGGCAGAGCCTCCGGACAGAGAACAGAACCCAGAGCTTCCCTTTCGCTGCTCGAGCACCATCCCTGTCGCCCCAGGACCTCCTCGGCCGGAGTCCTGACACCCTCGGCCTGCGCCCCCCTGGGGTCCCTTCAGGTCCCGGCCGCGGGGGCCCTGACTCTGCGGGGCCGGGACTCTGTGGGTGCCTCCCGCAGCTGTGGGCGCTCAATCCCATGCCTCCTGACGCTCTTACTGATGTTACATCTTCTCCCCTCCCCACCGCCCCCCCCCCAACCAACTGGCTTTTATTTTCACGCAGCATCTTTGGGGGACAACGAGGAGGACCCGGTATCGCTGTTAATCATATCACCTGTCTCCCTTCCCGGGGACATTCCTGCCTCCTAAACCTCACATGTATGTGCCCCTGCCCCCCCACCCCCATGGCCACGGCTCCCCGCCTCCCTGCCCTGAGCCCACTCCGGGCCAGTGCGGGCCTTCTGTGACAGCAACCTCAGACCTGCACCCCAGGCTCTGGTTCTGGTTTGGGCTGGGGTTCCGGATGCCTGGCTGCTTTGTTTTGGGGATTGGTGTTTGTTTAGTGATTGTTTTTCTTGTGCCCACAGTAAAGGAACACGCTCCATGTGTTAAGGAAACTTGCTATTTCTCCTCACCCTCCTGACAGGAGTTCCAGTCCTGACACCTCACCCTCCTCCCTCTGCTCCTCCCCTACCCGCAATTAGTGTCCTGAGGAGGGTTTGTCCTTGATCTTTTCCCAGACCGCCCTGCCCCTGCCCCCCCCATCCCCCCCATGGCCCCCGCTTCTTTCATTTGTCTTGTACATTAGCGCTGGGTCAGCGAGCCTTTTGTGCTGCGGCCCGGGCCAGCGGGCGGGAGTGGCGCTTCTTTTGTTATTTTCTCCCCTAACACTGCAGAAATGAAACGCACATGCAGCTCTGTCGCCTCCGATTTTCAGATGTTTTTCACATGATTGTCTGCCCCAGTCTCAGGAAAGTGCAAAGTGAAAACAGATGCATTGAGAAAAAAAACGTTTTTGAAAGGGGACAGTCCTGGGCCGGGGACTGAGCCCTCAGCCGAAGATAAGTAATAAATATACTATCAGATTTATAACGTGCACTCGGCAGCCTCGCTCAGCGCGCAGGTGAGCTCCGGTGAGATTTTTATCATTTCCATGTGTCTGGACGACAAGGAGAAACCCGTGGGGGAAGAGGTCTATAAATCAGCATCCGTGTCAAGACAAATCAAAATAATGCCTCTATTATTTCAATCAATAAACCATTTTTATTCCCAACATCTGATATACGCAGTGTGAGTCCATCTGTTTGTGGGTGGAATTGGCAGCTTCGCCTTATACCCACACACCCCTTCCCAAGATGTGTCAATAAGATTAAACATGTAAAAGGAGGAACACGGTGGGTCCCTCCGTGCACCCATTCTAACCGCGCACCCTGAGTCCGCAGGGGAGCTCTGCAAACAGGGCGCAGACAGGGGCCAGGGCTGGTGGCCAGCGCTGGTTGGTAAGACAAACTGAAAGCCACAAAGCCACACAGACCAGGCCCGGGCTGGGGAGAGCCTGCCCAGCGCCCGGCTCCAGATCTTCCCGGACAGGATCCTGCCGGGGTCGTGGGCCCGGGTGCCACGGCAGGGCCCCTTCCCCCAACTCCGCTGAACACCAGAACCTCTGCCCAGAGCTACCAAGATCCCAGCAGCAGGTGTAAGGCCGGCTGGCTGCTGGCACTAATTGGGGAGGCGCGGGAGGAGAGGGGCGGAGGGCAGGAGGGAGGGAGGGAGGGAGGTGCAGAAAGCCGGCTGGCCGGGCAGGCTTTGTTAGTTCCAGGCAGATTTCAAGCCTGTGTCTCAACACAGCTTGCAGTTTGGGCTTCCCTGGCGCTGGGTAGATGGGCCCACAGTTTTGGATGGAGAGGAAACTAGAGGAGCGAAGAGATGATTCATTTGTGACTCAGCATCGCCAAGGCCCCAGTGTTGGGGTCATTACAGCTTCCCTGGTTGTTCTATTTGTTTCCTAATTTGCACGCCCAGAAACCACATCTCAACCACCCCTCGTGGCCTGGCGTTCCTTCTTCCCTGTCCCGTCGGCTGACTAGCCATCCTTCCCATTGGAGTGGGGAGAGGGAGAGGAGAAGCCCCCCAGGTGGAGCCCCAAAGGGTGTGGGAGCTGAAGGGTCTTTGTTTGGATTCAACAGCTGTCTGCCCGCCACGCCCTCCCGTTTTCCCCAGACCAAAGCGCGTTCTCCCGGTTTCATTTGGGCAAAGGAGGAAAAAAACAAACAGTAAAATAATTTTTAAAAAATCAGTATTTTTACAAGCAGGATTCCACAATCATTGGAAACTTTGAGACGTTAACGGTGAATCTCTCAGGCGAAATGGTCACCCCAACAACTGTGTCCAAGTGAACCCCTGCAAATGGAAACGCAGGCCGGTCATCTGGCTGCTGGGCTTATCTTTCACCCTGAAAATCACATCGCTTTTGTCCCCCTGCCTCCCTCACTCTCTCCCCGCTCAGCCTCAAGGCGGTGTGTGTAGAAGGGGGCAGAGGAGGGAGAAGGGACAACTGAGGGGAAGGGAACCCCGAGGCCCAGAGATTTCAAGAAAAGCGAAGTCAGCCAGGAAGTGGGGGGCGGGGGGAGTGCGCGCTCTCAGTTCATTCCTCTCCGAAGCGCCTCTCCTGGGCAGAGCTAATGCTGACCTCGCTCCTGCGATTAGGACTTAGGACGAGGAGCTTTCAAACAAAGGATGCCGGTCCTCTGGCTTTTCCTGGGTCTGGAGCCCCAGCTTCCCTGAACCTTCCTCCTCCTCCCAGCCACAGGCACCCACCCACCTGGCCCCAGAGCCTCCCTCCCCGTCCCCAGCCCGTGCGCCCTCCTTGGCCGCCTACTGTCCAGGCGGGATTCGGGTCCATGATCTGGCTGCCTGGCGGGCTCGCTCGGATTTCCAGTCTCCTCTGCTCCCGCTCAGGTCCTGGATTCACAAGTCCACGAGCGACCCTAAGGCTTCTCTCCCAGCCAGTCCCCTCAGCCCTCAGGGTGCCCACAGCGGCTTGGAAACTCAGCCCGGGCCCTGCCCCTTGGAGATGTTCTTTTTCTGAGCAGCCAGAGCCCACAAAGGACCCAGATGCAATGAAAGGACGGGTTTTCTTGGAGAAAAGTCATGGGGATGAGCGTGAATGTGGGGTGCTCTCCTCACTGTAGGTTCTGACTGCGGACAGAGAGGGATCCCGGGCCCAGATGACCCAGTGCCGGCTGCGAAGGCAGGCAGGGCAGGCAACGGCCCCCCTGGAGAGCCCCAGCCTGGTGAGGCTTGGCCGCCTGCTGGTCCTCCCCCAAGGCCCTGGGCGACTTTCCGGACCCGGGTCCGAATTTTCAGGCCCCAAGGCGACCCCTTCAGCCCCAGAGTTCACGGTGTGCCTGGCTTCCCACCAAGAAAGACAGAGGGGCTGGAGCTCCGTGCAGAGCTG